>NC_041403.2:97072921-97381671 GCF_900747795.2 Erpetoichthys calabaricus | reverse complement strand
TTTGGACTGTGGGAGGAAACCGGAGCACCCGGAGGAAACCCACGCAGACACAGGGAGAACATGCAAACTCCACGCAGGGAGGACCCGGGAAGCAAACCCGCGTCTCCTAACTGCGAGGCAGCAGCGCTACCCAATTCACCACAGTGCCACCCCAGGTAATCCTCATTGGCACTAATTCTACTCTTGCCAAACCTGACGGTTTTTCCTTAATAACTAATGGTTCTATAGTTTTTCCTTCCCGTCAAATTAAGAGCTTGGGTGTCACCCTCAACAGCACATATTAATAATATTACCCAGTCTGCATATTTTCACCTTCTTCTCTGTTCATTCCTCACACCTAATAGTACAGCTATTCTTGTTCATGATCTGGTAACATCATGTATTGATTACTGTAATTCTGTATTGGCTGGCCTCCCTCACAAGCTTCTGCATAGGCTTCAGCTTGTTCAAAATTCTGCTCCTCAAGTTATTACTAGAACCACTTCCACAGGACACATTACCCAAGATCTTTGTAAACTTCACTGGCTCCCTGTTAAATACCATATTAGCTTCAAGATTCTGCTATTAACATTCAAAGTTCTTCATTGCCTACCACCTTCATATCTTTTGGATCTGCTATATATTTATACACCTTACACATACTCTTAGATCTTCTTATTTAAATATCTTGGCTACACCCTCTGCTCATTTATCTACCATGGGGTCTAGCTTTATTTAGCTTTGTTGCTCCTCATCTTTAGAACTTCCTTCCTCAAGATATCCACAGCACCAATTCCCTTCCCATCTTCAAATCCAGACTTAAAACTTATCTTTTTAAACTTGCCTACTCCCCTTGATTTTGTCCCTTTAATCGTACAAGTTTAGTACAGTACTTTTATAATCATACACACATAATGTTATATTAATAGTATATTGTTATTTTTCATTGTATTGTTTATTTCTTTTAGTATTTATTAATTTAATTAATTCTTTGTTTTGGTATATTTCTTTGATTTTTTTAGAGAAAAGCCAAGCAAAATGACACCTTTTATTGGATAACTAAAAAGATTACAATATGCAAGCTTTCGAGGCAACTCAGGCCCCTTCTTCAGGCAAGATATTTGACTTTTTTGTAAGGTATGCTTGAGTGCCTTGAAAGGTGCCTTTAAATAAAATGAATTATTATTATTATTATTAAAAGGGATTTAAACCTAGTATTTTGGAGCTGTGAGGCAACAATGCTAAGCAAAGTCCCTCAGAGCCAACCATAGTACACACAGTATGACATAGTTAATAAAAATCTTAGGAAACATGTTTTATCTTGCATTGTCATTACTTACTCCCTTTGAATTTTCAGTACAGTGAAAATAATTACTATGCTATTTTGGGCAATGGATAAATTAAAATATGATACACTGCACAAGATCTTGCTTAATAACCTTCATTGGTTAAGATGATTTTACTTTTAATTATTGAAGGCAGCTTAAATTAGTGACAGACTTGAAGCAGAAAAGGTCAAATAGAAAATATTTTGTGATAAAGTAAGTGTAAAAAATTGCAGCAGGGCATATTAAGACATTTGCTGATATTTACAAGCTCCATTCTTCATTAATTTCAGCATCTTTGAGCTTAGAGTCAGTGATACTAATAATGCAAAACCAATACATGGCTGCAGGAGGCAACATTCCCACATTGCATTTACTGTGATTCAAGAAGAGGTTTATTTTGCTTTCTCTGATGCCGAGGTTGTTCTTATAAAATGACTGTGAGGTGATTGACAGTAATGTTGCAGGAGATGCACTTGGTCTTTACCAAGTGAATAAAGATCTCAGCTAGCAGTTTCATTCTTTATAAGAAGAAAAATATTTTGCACACTTCAACTAATATATTAAAAAAATTTCCAAACACAAAATATATTACAGAACAGAATTTCAAATCTGTTACAAATTGATCTTGAAGGTTTATTTAAACCTCACAAAAATAATTCCTGATTGCAAGCTAGGAAGCAGACGTTAGTGCTGTTAAGTAGCCAGATAAGCCAAGCACGCCTGCATGAAATGTTCTCCTGAATACCAAGCAGGAATCGGTCAATGTGATGAGAGCCAGTTCTTTTAGGCATGGAATAGGGGAAGTCAGGCATTTCTCCCTCAAACAGCATTTAGAAGCAGCACAATAAATTAAATTTTACTGAAGTATCAGATAAAAGCACTGCATGTAAATTTATTATTTATGATAAACAACTTTTGAATAGAGATCCAATTTCTGTGCAAAATCACAAGATTAAATGTTACAGCTGGCTATCCCTAAAAGAACTGTTCTGTTTGCCTCATACATAGAACCTTCATTCATTCAGTCATTTTCCCAGCCTACTTATCTAGAGTATGGCCTTGGAGAAGCTACAGCCTATCCCAGCAATCATCAGACGGAAGGAAGGAACAATCCTGGGACAAGGGGCTAGCCTATCACAAGGTGCATACATGGGATGTACTTTCTCAAATCCCATTAATCCATTTATGTGTCACCAGAGGCTGATCCTTTGCCAGCAGTACTGAGTATAAGGAAGGAAACAACCTCAGTCAGAGTGTCAGTGTTGTGGAAAAAATGTTCCTCTCTCTTCAAAGAAGGCAGTCACGGAGTCCAGAGGGGAATGCAGAACATTTCTTTATATACACATATCATGCATAAATGTCTCAGTTCATGGAATGACCAATCAATTAAATGATTCATCTTCTTTTATACTTTTCTATTACCATTACCTCATCTAATACATCAACTCTTCGTATGCATAATATGTAGAACGTTATTATTCCGTCCAATCAATCAGTGCCACCAGAATTTTCTGACTCCTGTCGACTCTCACATTTACCTGAATGCTGACTCTTAAACTGGTGTTCTGCAGACACTCTTAGCACTGATTGATAGGAAGGGTGTTTGGGCTTTAGTTACATTACTTACATTAGTTTATCCTCGCTTTCTAGAGGGGTGTTTGTTACTCATTAAAGTTCCTGGCTCCTCTAAGGTGAGGCAGACCTCAAGTGTTCAAGCTTTAAGCTACGTTTAGTTAACCCTTGAGTTACCTTCAGTCTTGTTCCTTCTGTTTTAATAATTCATTGTTACAACTTCATTTACATATATACTGTAATTATTTGTAAATTATTATATTTATACTAGACATTAAGCCCGTTACAATAATGGGCACTAGAACAGTAGTGCATAAACATTAGTAGGAACAGTCTATATTAAATGGCAAGGGACTGTCTATTTTCTGTTACAGTAATCCTGGCTTATATGTGGCTGTAATATGCATCACTGTATTGTGTGCCTTTAATTTTCTCTCGTAGTAATATGTCTCTCCAGCAAGTACTGTGCAGTTCCCCAGCAAGTATTTTAATCTGTGCTGGCGTGCAGCTGATTATTGTATGTGTGGCGTCTCCCCAGCAACGGATTTTATGTGCGCGAAAATAAATCTACTTTTAAAAGTCATCCTATTGTAATATCATGAAAATTCGTATATTTAGGAAAACCCCTTCAACGACTGACACTTTACACTTTACCGGGCCAGGTTTGTTAATCGCAAATCTGACATCCTCAGAGTGAACACTTGCACAACAACAAACACTAATCCCATCTCTTTGGGGAAGCTGGTCTCCACGTCTCAGTACCCGATTGGATTTTTCATGCGTTATGTTTCAGGTCTTACCTCATTTACCGAAATCCGTTTGGATCGGCCGCGCGATATTTTATAGGTCATGCCCTCTCTGTCTTGTGTGACGCGTCAGGTGGCCTTTGAAGCATCTGCTTAGAAGCATCACACCATGCCCCGCGCATGCACACTTCACCAGAAGACACACACACACGGACACATGGACGCACACAGGGGTTTTATTAAAGAGGATTAAGTAAAACTTCCATACCAGTCCATCATACACTCATCTGTAAATTTAGGGCAATCTAAAATCATCAGTTAATATAGTGGGCATATTTTTGTATATGTGGGAGGAATGTTGGCACTTTTAAGGTGCCGGCTAAGCCAAATATGGAGGAAAACACACACAGACACTGTGAGAATATGCAGACTGCACAAGGACAATGGCTGGACCCAGAACTTTAATCCATCACACTTAATCTGGGTGGCAACAGTGCTCATCACTGTGCCACCCAGGTTTTGCTTCATTAAGCAACATTTAAACTTGGCCCAAAATGATATGTAGTATTTTCTATGCAGGTTCTAAAAACTTAAAAACTTTCTAAGCTTTAACTTTGGATTAATCCTCCCAAGTGTGCAGACAGCACATTTCAATAAAGCACACAGGGGTGGCTTAAAAGAAGGCCTAACCATTATAATAAATCAAAAGAGAAAAATAATCCTGATAGCCTACCTATACAGGAACTACTCCTAAATTACTAAGTGGTCTCCTAATGCACTTGCCTGCATTGTGCCAAGGCAACATTCCTGCAGATAATTAATCCGTACCTCTTTCACCACTTCTGACTCCTCTCCTCCTACCAGTCAAACTGTTGCCAACACCCACCCTCTTAACTTCAAGCTTAACAGTCTGTATGTTTTGCAGGAGAATTTCTAATGTATTTATTTATTTATTTTTTTTGCTTGTTTATTTTATCACTAGCAAAATACACATGCTTCACAGCGGCGAAATACTACCTTAAAATTGTTATTAAGAAGAAAAGTAAACATTTTTAAACCGAGGGAAAATATACAAATAATTATTTGTTAAGGATATCTTTGTGTACCACGTTGTCAGTTCGGCCCTCAGGTTGTAATATGACCAAGCTGTGCACTGAGCTTATTCTTGAGCATGCAACGTACAATTGGCCATGTGAAAAGCAATCTTGCCTCAAATCAATGCCAACCTTTTGTAGGGTTTGTCCCTGAGACTTAATTGTCATTGCAAAGCTGAGCCTTACTGGAAATTGGAGGCGTTTGAATTGAAATGGGAGATCAGACGGTATAACGGGGATGCAAGGAATAAAAAGCTCTCCCCTGAGCCACTGACAGTAAAAATAGTTGCCTCAATTAGGTTCTTTTGCAGACACGTGACCTGAAGTCTAGTGCCATTACAAAGTTTCGGTGGCTGTACGCAAATCCACAATCGGGTTTTTTGAGCCAAACCTGTTGTTTTTGTATGAGCTGCTTTTTATTATTGGGATCGTACCTAGAAACAGAAGCTGTATTAACTTGTGTATTTGCGTGCGAATATTTAGCGGCAGCGTCTCTATTAACTTGTGGATTTGCCTGCGAGTATTTGGCGGCAGCATCACGAAGTTGTTTCCGCCTAGCTGCATCAGAAAATGTACCACGACGTCTGACACGCCTCCTTTTTACTGTTTTCTCACAGCATTGATTGCTGCTGTCATAATCGGTTTGAGTTTCATGGTTTGTTTCAATTACGTTAGTATTTGCAGGACTTGTTGTGTTGAAGTGACATTCAGCATCTGTCAAGCGTTGTAAGCATACAACCGGTTTCATCGATAACTTCGCATCCAGCTTTTGAGAGTTGAAACATTCATAAACATCAAAGTGTCCACTACTCAAATCGTCACCTGTGAATCTAAGATGTTTAAGAGGCATTGGCGGTTCTCCAAACGTGTAAAATAGGCAGGCAGCCAACTATGTGGGAGGCGTGGGGATGGGGGACGCAATGTAGGCAGGCAGCCAACTACGTGGGAAGCCGGGGTCGCAGGACGCAACCCTGCCTCACACGGCGACTGAGCTGCAGGCTATGGACGTATATACAGTATGTACATAAGTAGGATTCAGTTATGACCGTTACGCATAGAATTTCGAAATGAAACCTGCTTAACTTTAGTAAGTAAGTTGTAAGGAATGAGCCTGCCAAATTTCAGCCTTCTACCTAACACGGGAAGTTGGAGAATTAGTGATGAGTGAGTCAGTGAGGGCTTTGCCTTTCGTCGTGTCACAAAAGTCAGTGAATGACTGCTAATAAAGTGACCAAGTTAGAAGAAGTAAGGCAGGACAAAATTTCTTTGTATACAAATCTAAAAATAGCCTACCTAATCTCCAAGAACACGCACAAAAGCAAGGGAACGATGGGAGCACCAGAACTCTGTTCACATCGCGTTGCTTCGTACCGCAAGCCGCAAGTAGTAAGTCTGTGATAAGCGGAATACCGCTACGCTTTGCACTCACGGGACGGAAGGACAATCCTGACCGCTTTTATATAGTGTCTTGATGCATAGCTACCATGGTGCTGGACTGTAGCCATATGTTACATGTTTGGATATCTGAATGTGTATTTCACTATACTCTGTACATGTGACAATGCTACCACTAACACTACATTGTGCCGACTTGAAATGCTGCATAGCCTCTTTATTACTGTAAACACAGGTTACTTGAATTTCCTTTAAAACAGAATCCATAGATAGCCCAGTCCTAAAATAAAATATGCATTACATAAACTGGACAAAAAAATTAAAGGAACACTTTGAAAACACATCAGATCTCAATGTGAAAAAAAATCCTGCTGGATATCTATACTGTGTCCCAGATGGATGGGGACCCTACCCAGCCGGGACGCCTGGATGGTCCCCATGATGGACAATACCTCCCCTGGGCCACGAGGGGGCAGCCGCCCGGGTCCGCTTATGGGCCACTGGACCGGAGCTGGGACACTCATTCCGGAGGACGTGGTACACTGCTAGGGGGCGCCCAGACAGCTTTGAGGTCCTGGATGGCAGCACTTCTGCCACACCAGGAAGTGCTGCCGGAGGAATTCCCAGGGGCACCCGAAGTGCTTCCGGGGGCTCTCTTGACACTTCCGCCACACCAGGAAGTGTCGTCAGGGGGAGCACCTGGAGCTCATCCGGGTCGGTATACAAGGGACTGCCTCCCTCCAGAAGCTGAGCCAGAGTTGGGAGGAAGGAGACGAAGCTTGTGAGGAGGGGAGAGGAGGTCAAAAAGAGAAAGAGAAGAAGAAAGTGTTGAAGAAAGGCATTGTGGTGCTGTAAGAAAATAAAAGAAGTGTGTTTTGGACATTCTGGTGTCTGTCTGTCTGTGTCCGGGGGTATGCTTTCCACAACTGATATGGACTGGGTAATGTGTTAGGAACAAAAGGATGCCACATCGTTTGATGGAAATGAAAATTATCAACCTACAGAGGGCTGAATTCAAAGACACCCCGAAAATCAAAGTGAAAAAATGATGCGGCAGGCAGGCTAGTCCATTTTGCCAAAATTTCATTGCAGCAACTCAGAATCATACTCAGTAGTTTGTATGGCCCGCAGGGCATCACTGAGCTCCTGGATAGTCTGAGGTGCAACCTGGTGGCGTCAGATGCACCAACACATAATGTCTCAGAGATGTTCTATTAGATTTAGGTCAGAAGAGTGTGGGGGCCAGTCAATGGTATCAATTCCTTCATCCTCCAGGAACTACCTGCATACTCTCGCCACATGAGGCTGGGAATTGTTGTGCACCTTGAGTAACCAAGGGCCCACTGCACCAGCATAGGGTCTGCCAATGGGTTCAAGGATTTCATTCTGATACCTAATGGCAGTCAAGGTCCCGTTGTCTAGCCTGTAGAGGTCTGTGTGTTCCTCCATGAATATGCCTCCCCAGATCATCACTGACCCCCCACCAAACCGGTCATGCTGAACAATGTTACAGGCAGCATAACATTCTCCACGGCTTCTCCAGACCCTTTCACGTCTGTCACATGTGCTCAAGGTGAACCTGCTCTCATCTGTGAAAAGCACAGGACGCCAGTGGTGAACCTGCCAATTCTGGTATTCTATGGCAAATGCCAATCGAGCTCCACAGTGCCAGGCAGTGGGCACAGGGCCCACTAGAGGATGTCGGGCCGTTAGGCCATCCTCATGAAGTCTGTTTCTGCTTGCTTGGTCAGACACATTCACATCAGTGGCCTGCTGGAGGTCACTTTGTAGGGCTCTGGCAGTGCTCATCCTGTTCCTCCTTGCCCAAAGGAGTAGGTACCGGTCCTGCTGATGGGTTACGGACCTTCCACAGCCCTGTCCAGCTCTCCTAGAGTAACTGCTTGTCTCCTGGAATATGCTCCATGCCCTTGAGACTGTGCTGGGAGGCACAGCAAACCCTCTGGCAATGGCACGTATTGATGTGCCATCCTGGTAAAGTTGGACTACCTGTGCAAACCTTGTAGGGTCCAGGTATTGCCTCATACTACCAGTAGTGACATTGACCGTAGTAAAATGCAAAACAAGTAAAAAAACAGTCTAAAAAGATGGAGAGGGAAAAATGTCAGTGAGCTCCATCTGTTAAACCATTCCTGTTTAGGGGGTTGTCTCATCGTTGCCCCTATAGTGTGCACCTGTTGTTAATTTCATTAAGACCAAAGCAGCTAAAACTGATTAACAACCCCCCCCCTGTTACTTAACTGACCAGATCAATATCCTAGAAGTTTCATTGACTTGATGCTATACTCGGATTAAAAAGTGTTCCTTTAATTTTTTTGAGCAGTATTGTGTGGTAGACTAGTAGAAATGTCTGGTTTGGTCTAAAAAAGACAGAAGGCAACCTTATGATCAGGCTGTTCTGAAGGGTCTATCTGAAGAGAAGAGAGCAGTGATCTACAAAGTTGGACCATGGTGCCTGTAAGTTTTTGTTCAAACTCAATTTCTTAATACAAACTCATTTATTGTTGTTGAAACACTTATTGCTAAAATAACATTTTAATGTTTCATTTTAGTTGTCTTACTTGCTAAAGGATAAGTTTGGTATTTTTCAAATCAAAGTTATTTCTTCACAATCTGTGTATATTTTTTTCCCACATAAATTTTTTTTGTAAATTAAAACATATATAATAAATTCCAAAAAATAACTGCTCTTGCATTTTATAATGGTGCTATTGTGTACTTGGGCCTCAGTATAAAGAAAAGCCTTAAAACTTACCAAATACATCCATTTTTAAGCCAGAAATGTTACAGAGCATTGATCCATGTCTTAAAAATTATATTATATTATTATATATTATTATTTTTATATTATTTATTATATATTTAAAAACATCTTATCCATATTGTTTTAAAATGCAAAAAAAGCAAAAAGCAAACTATCATTGTGAAATCCAGCTGTTTTAAAAGGAGAGGAGGTGTGCACTTCACTTTGCCAACTATGTTCATGTTCCTCTGTGGTACCCCTTTAGCCCTGGGGTGTGGATTGACCTCAGAAAGTTATTGGCAAGTGCCATTATTGACATTGAATGCTGAGGCCCAGATGTGAATGGCTGTATCTCTTCTGTGAATGACTAGACAGTAATAACTGAAAAAGGCACAATTATGATTACTTATATCCTTTAAGTATATGCTGCTGCCGCTGAATTGAAAATGAACATGTGTGCTTCAGTGAGAGACAATATTAAGCATGTACGTAGACAAAAATTGGACTGACATTATAGGCATCCATCCATCCATCCATCCATCTGTCTTCCTAACTCACTTATCCAGGGCAGAGGCATAGGGCAACTAGAACAAGCTCAGGTCACAAAGTAGGAACAACGCAGAGCAAGGCACAAGTCCATCACTGGGCAAATACACACACATATATTTGGGCCCCTTCCCAATGCCACTTCACCTAAGTTTAATTTGTCTGTACTTTAGATGTTTTGGCATAGACAGAGTGGTAGCACAGAGCTGTCATTCCTGCCTCTCAACACAAGGTTCTACATGGATTCTGCATGTTCTCCCTGTGCTGAATTGATTAATATCAGTGTAAGTGAATTTACTAACTCAAAAACATTGTGCTCATTTCTTTTATTACCATATCTTCAGCAGAAGTGACTCATCATGCATTAAAAAAATCAATAATCGGTGTGTGTCACTGCTCTCTCTCTGCCTTTTTCATTTTCTGAGTTTTTTCCCTGTTTATTGTGTATGCATAACATACACCACAGAAACGGTGGCTTGGCCCTTTCAAAAATCTAAGGCAAATGCAATGCAGTGTGATCAGTTCAGTTCAGATTTTTTGTTAAATGTACAAAGTATAATGAAACTCATTTATGCTCTGTTCACTACATTGCCACTTAGCTTGCCTCTCACACTGTAGGCTTTGTTAAAAAACAGAATGTAATGTTCTGGTGGTATTCAGTATTGTGTTGTCTTAACTCCATTCATGATGGCTGCTGCAAACAGACAAGCAATAAAGGAATGTATTCTTACCTCAACAAAATAGTACCAAGAATCTCTGCTAAAATGTATTAATTTTCAAGATTTTTTTTCATATTTCATACTAGATAAATTGGGAAAGTGTTAAACTTTTCTTTACAAAGTGACTCTATTACCCATTGACTCCATTTTAAAATGCAAAAGCAGGCTAGTTATTTTTTTTAAATTTATAAAATATGCTTCATTTTAGAATGCGGTTTCACATGATAAACTGATATTTATCATTATTGTGAAGGAAAAATTAGACTTGAAAAACATCAAACTTATCTTTTAAGACTCCGTACCCTTCATTGCTTATTTTTGTCTAAAACAGCTGCATTCACTGTTTTTATTTGCTCCTTATTAGCCATAACATGCAAACTATAAATAGACCAGCAGTTCTCTATCTAACTTGTTTCCATTTACACCTGTGTGTATTCATAGTGAACTATCCAGTTTAATAAAATAGACAGAAGGAAATTGAAGAGAAAAAAGTGAGAGACTGAAAACAACTTGTCCACTTCAGGCTATAGATGATTTGGATGATATCCTTGCAAAGGAAAACATCAACAATATAAAAATAACCTCCCATGGCAGAATGAAAACACTAAAAATGCCACACAATTAAATAAGATCTGTTACTGGCAAGATTGTTTTTTAATTGAGCAATTGGTGTTATGACCTAGAGAGTTCCAAAGCACAAGTCCCAAAATACTCAAAATGTGTACTAGAAAGGGAAACTGTCAAACTATGGCTAGAAACAAACGGGCAACAAAAGAATCTTTATAAATAAAAGATGTATTATTCAAAAAAGGATGTGTTTAACAAGAACCTAGAACAGCACAAAAGGCACAGAAGGCAATGTCTACAATATAGGCTATACCAATAGCAAACACTGTCCCAAAGCGAAATATCAACAATGCAAAGTCTAATTAATGAAATTAATTAATGAAAGCACAGATAAAATACTAGCGAACTCTCCACACCACGAGCATTGTCAATGAACCGCAAGGGACTGGGTTTTCTTCATCCTTCATAGGGCTAACGGTAGTTTCTTGTGCTGTTGGGCTGGTAGCCCTGACCCTTGGGGGAACACAAGGTACATAGCAGGAGATTTTTGATATACAGAAACTAAATAGTCAGCAAAGTTATCATAAAATATGAACAAAATAAACATAAGTGAGCATTTGGAAACTTAGCTGATGGGAACCCTGGCTGAAATATGACAATTGGCTTGGAACAGAACCCTGCAGCAACTTTATTATTTTTAACTGTGAAACTTAGATTTTCCATTTTTTTATAGCCTCAAATTGTACCATCTTTTCATAGGTATGCAATCATACTGCACTGTAACTTGCTAACAAGCATAATGGCATGTGGAAGAACACACTTCTGTCCCCATTCAAAGTAACTATTTTCACATGCCATGCAGAGTACTATTAAAGACATGAAACAAAAGAATGAAATAGTGAAAAATAAAAGTTCTGAAGTAATAAGTAGCACCTCTCATCATCAACAACCTAAGATAACCTACATACAAAAGTGGGTCACTGCCATTGTTAACCATGTTAAGAGCTTTCAATCTTCATAATGCTAGAACTTTGGATTAGCTTAGCACACCAATGGACATCGCAAGAAATATATTTTCAACACAAAATAAAACTGTGGGAAAGCATCAGGCTGAGTGAACAGATGACTACCCCGCCTGGTGTTGACACACTTTTGGATATGGGTTAAATTTTGTAGGTGACGGAAAGTGGGCTCTGCTGTTATTTCATATCTTTTCGTTCTCAGTACTTTTTCAATTAGTGCATTTCAGTGTATTTTAACAGTGCCCGACAAAATTATATGAGCAATGCATGGCAAACAGAAAAGAATTATGTATCCTGTCATTTTAGTAAAGTGACACATATTTTCAAGATATACTGTCGGTGCTTAGATGTACTGAAAAAGAGCATGGGTTTGTGCTTTGTTGCAGTCACTGCTACTCTGAACTTGTCTTTTGACCTTCTAAAAGAAACTCTATATATGCTTGATGTTCCAAATGTTAGCTTTTCCAATATTTGCTTGATGTTCCAAATGCTAGCTTTCCCAAGTGCTTAGCACTTAACTCACCATCTATTATATTTTCACCACACAAGTCTTCCTGTGTTATCCACAAATGGTTTCTTAAGATTTGCAAAGCCAAGTCTGCCTGTTAAACACCGGCAGCTTCCCTTCTGTGCAATGTAAGTTTGCTTGCACGCCAAAAGATTCATATTATTTTGGTTGTTCTTTCTTATCAAATACTAAATATGTCACGTGTTCTGTTTTCAACAAAGACTAGTTTTTTTTGTTTTCTCTTGTTCTTTTGGAATTCTGCTACATACCAATATGCAGTCTAAGACATTTTCAAAAATATAATCTTAGAACAACTTCAAAAACACCAAACATATATAAATAAAGAAAAGGAACCAAAAACTAAAACAAGCTTGAAAAAAAAAAACACTGAAAAATACTTTAAAAAGAAAATTGTGAAAAATCACAATCACTTTCACATCCACACATCCAATGCTTGCTTCAGCTTTGCTTTTAATTATATTGCATTTAATTGAAAGTTTTTCAAAATTGTACAATATGTCTTTATCCATTTTAACAAAACTATTCAGTATATAATAGGTAATGCACCAATCATATGTTGTGTTACAGATGTTAATTGCCATATTTCTCCTGACCATCCATCCATTCATCCTCTTCCGCTTATCCGAGGTCGGGTCGCGGGGGCAGCAGCTTGAGCAGAGATGCCCAGACTTCCCTCTCCCCGGCCACTTCTTCTGGCTCTTCTGGGAGAATCCCAAGGCGTTCCCAGGCCAGCCGAGAGACATAGTCCCTCCAACGTGTCCTGGGTCTTCATGTCCGGAACACCTCACCAGGGAGGCGTCCAGGAGGCATCCTGATCAGATGCCCGAGCCACCTCATCTGACTCCTCTCAATGCGGAGGAGCAGCGACTCTACTCTGAGCCCCTCCCGGATGACTGAGCTTCTCACCCTATCTTTAAGGGAAAGCCCAGACACCCTGCGGAGGAAACTCATTTCAGCTGCTTGTATTCGTGATCTCGTTCTTTCGGTCACTACCCATAGCTCATGACCATAGGTGAGGGTAGGAACATAGATCGACTGGTAAATTGAGAGCTTCGCCTTGCGGCTCAGCTCCTTTTTCACCACGACAGACCGATGCAGAGCCCTCATCACTGCGGATGCCACACCGATCCGCGTGTCGATCTCACGCTCCATTCTTCCCTCACTCGTGAACAAGACCCCGAGATACTTGAACTCCTCCACTTGGGGCAGGATCTCGCTACCAACCCTGAGAGGGCACTCCACCCTTTTCCGGCTGAGGACCATGGTCTCGGATTTGGAGGTGCTGATTCCCATCCCAGCCACTTCACACTCGGCTGCGAACCGATCCAGAGAGCTGAAGATCACGGCCTGATGAAGCAAACAGGACAACATCATCTGCAAAAAACAGTGACCCAATCCTGAGTCCACCAAGCCGGACCCCCTCAACACCCTGGCTGCGCCTAGAAATTCTGTCCATAAAAGTTATAAACAGAATCGGTAACAAAGGGCAGCCCTGGCAGAGTCCAACTCTCACTGGAAACGGGTTCGACTTACTGCCGGCAATGCGGACCAAGCTCTGGCACAGATTGTACAGGGACCGAACAGCCCTTATCAGGGGGTCCGGTACCCCATACTCTCAGAGTACCCCCCACAGGATTCCCCGAGGGACACGGTCGAATGCCTTTTCCAAGTCCACAAAACACATGTAGACTGGTTGGGCAAACTCCCATACACCCTCCAGGACCCTGCTAAGGGTGTAGAGCTGGTCCACTGTTCCGCAACCAGGACGAAAACCACACTGTTCCTCCTGAATCCGAGGCTCGACTATCCAACAGACCCTCCTCTCCAGGACCCCTGAATAGACTTTCCCAGGGAGGCTGAGGAGTGTGATCCTTCTGTAGTTGGAACACACCCTCCAGTCCCCTTTCTTAAAGAGGGGGACCACCACCCCAGTCTGCCAATCCAGAGGCACTGTCGCTGATGTCCATGCGATGTTGCAGAGGCATGTCAACCAAGACAGTCCTACAACATCCAGAGCCTTGAGGAACTCCGGGCGTATCTCATCCACCCCCGGGGCCCTGCCACCAAGGAGTTTTTTGGCCACCTCGGTGACCTCAGTCCCAGAGATGGGGGAGCCCACCTCTGAGTCCCCAGAGTCTCCTGTCTGAGTCTCCTGACCTTATGGGTAAAGTATGAGTGAATCCATATTTCGGTGCAAGTTATTTTCCCACCTTTTCTGTATTTTGAGTGCTTGAATTTAAGTTCTTATTGTTTCTTAAAATACAGTTGACCCTTGATATACGACTGGCCTGACATGCGAACAACTTGATTTACGACCAAAGTTTTTGTTTTGATTTACGACCAACATCTTGCGTTATGACCTGAATGCGGTCATGTGTATCCGCTCGTGCGATTGTAAACAAACAGCCGAGAGTGTTCGTAAGCGTCAGTCGGAGCCCAGATACATGTGTTTATGGACGTAATTTCGGTCAGTGCAGTGATTTATATAATTTATTTCGATAATTGCTAAGGAAGGAAGAGAAGGTAACAAAGGTAAAGAAAGCGATCACAATCGAAACGAAGAAGGAAATTCTGCGGAAATATGAGAGTGGTGTTCATGTGACCGATCTCGCTAATATGTACAGCATGTCGAAATCCACCATCTTGACAATTTTACAAAGAAAAGATTTGTATAAGGAGGCTCCTTCCAAACAATAACCACCTTTCATTTCATTCTCCTCCTCCTCCCTTCCTGCAGCCCAAAGATGTCAAATTAAATGGTGAGTACAGTATGAAATTGTTGTTTCTGGTAGCTAGGCACTTTTTATAACTTTTTGGTTAGTACGTTAGAAAAATTATTGGTGTTTTGGTAAATTATGCACATTATACAACCCTTTTTGATTATGAAAAGGTTAAGTAAGTGTTGCTGTGGGAGGGTCGGAACACATTATGGGTATTTACATTATTTCTTATGGGAAAAATAGTCTTGACTTACAACCAACTTGAGTTACAACCAGCCCTCGCGAACGAATTGAGTTCGTAAGTCAAGGGTTCACTGTATTTTTGTTTAGATACAGTATGAAACAGAAAATTATAGCCACTCTAATGACACTTCATCATGTTTAGCTTCTAGTACTAGTTTTACACCTCTAGAAAATGAGTTCAGGTCTGGCCAGCATAATCTGTTATCTTCCTCTATGTCTTTGTATGTTTTCCTCCTGGTGCTCCAGGTTTCATCCAACCTATTCAATACATGCAGGGTGGATTAAGATTAACCCATCTGGGTTAGGCCCTAGTCTCCCTCAACCCTGAGTTGGATTAAGACAGTATCAAAATGGCAATCATGAAATAAATTCTAGATTTGACACCCAGGAGAAGAAATCAAGGATAGTGAAGTTGTGCATTTTTACTGTGTTTCTGGTAAACATTGAATACCTAATAGCAGTGATGTGATTGTAATTAATGTACAATTTATATATACTCTGGATTCAGAAAGCATTTAGACCCCTCCACTTCCTGCTTAATTTTTTGTGCTGTACATTTATTTTTAAAAGGATAAATTTGTAATTTTTGTTCATCACTCTACACTCAATTACCCACAATGACAAAGTGAAAACTTGTATGCAGAAAGGTTTTCAGATTTGTTAAAAAAATTAAAAACTGAAATCTCTCATTTACATAACTTGCCAGACCTTTTTCTCTGGCACTTCATGTTGTGGTCAGGTGCATCCTGTTTTCTTTAATTATCATTGCGATATGTTGAGAACTTGATTGGAGCCCACTGGTGGCAAACTGAATTGATTGGACATATACAGTATGTGGATACATAAGGTCCCACAATTCTTACTGCATGTCAGAACAAAAACCAAGCCATGAACTCTGCAGACCTCTCTGTAGACCCCTGTGATAAAACTAGAGGCATAGATCAGGGCAAGGGCATAAAACCATTTCTAAAGTTTTAAATGTCACCAGGTGCATAGTGGCCCCAATAATTGCGAAATAAAAGATGTTTGGAACTGCAAGCACTCCTAGAGTTCACTGTCTGACCAAACTGAGTAATAGAGCAAGAAATGCCTTGGTTAGAGAGGTGACCAAGAGCCCAATGCTCACTCTTAAAGATTTTTAGAACTCCCCTACTGAGATGAGAGAACCTCCATCAATCAGGCATTTGTAGTAGAATGACAATTCCCATTTGGGGTTTGCCAAACAGCATTTAAAGGACGCTGAGAGAATTTGGAAAATAGATTCTCTAGTTTGATGAGACACAAACCAAACTCTTTTCAAGCACTATGTCTGGTAAAGAACATGCACTGCTCATTGCCTGCCTAATATCATCAATATGCTGAATCATGGTGGTGGCAGCATTATGCTATTGGAGTGCTTCTCACTGGCAGGAACAAGGAGACTGCTTAGAATTGAGGGAAGGATGAATACAGCCAAACAGAGAGAGGTCCTTAAAGAAAACCTGCTCCAGTATGCACTCGACATCAAACTGTGGTGACGGTTCACTTTTCAGCATGACAATGACATGGTGCATACAGCCAAGACAATCCTGGAGTAGCTTTGGGACAAGTCTCTGACTATTCGGACTTAAACCACATAATACATCTGTAGAGAGAGCTGAAGATGCTCTTGAAGATCTTCCATGAAAAATGAGATGTACTGGCCAAATTCAGGTGTGTAAAGGTTGTACATACTTATCCAAGAAGACTTGAAGCTGTAATTGCTGCCATATGGGCTTATGCAAAGTACCAAATTAAGGGTCTGAATATTTATATGAATGCAAGATTTCAGTTTTTGATTTTTAATAAATCTGCAAACATTTCTGAAAACGTGTTTTCACTTTGTCATTATGGATTATTGAGTGCGGATTGATAATCAAAAATGGCAAATGTATTTAAAATAAACCTTCAACACAATAAAGTGTGCAGAAAGTGAAGGGGTTGGACTATTTTCTGAATATACTGTAAGATGCCTAAGTAATTCCTTCTCCGGTCCAATGTTTTTATTTTATTGCATTGTGTTAATTAACTTTGATCTGTAATTTGATCATGATAAATAGCTAAAAAGAAGTTGTATTGCTTAACATAATATAACAAAAAAGATTTTTCATTACAATATCAACAAAAATATCACATATCAGTAACGGCACACTGAACGATAATGTGCATTGAATACACTTGACTTGAGCATTCATAGTTTTCATACTTTTTCTCTGTTTAGCATTCATTTGCTTCCTGAGCAGCTCTTCTTTTCTCCACCCTAGCAGCCCGCTACTTCTCTTCTTTCATTGGCATCTTTTCGCGTTAAACTGATTAAGTCAGTGTTTGTGTTGCAATTACTTAGTACATTTTCTTTAATTTTTCACTTAAGCTGGCACTTAAGTCTTCAATCTGCCTCAAGAATGATTTAAGATATGAAGAGGTAGGGGAAGTGACGGCGAAGGTGGTAGGGATTCTGGCTGCTGCCGAGAGTTGATTCTACAATAAAATAAAATAAAAATAAATAGAGGAATAACCTTGGAGGTCAATCATCACCCCGAAAGCGAATAGTAGATAGTAAACAGTAGACGTCACGTAGTATATGGGTACCAAATTTCAGGTCAATAGGTCAAATGGTTTGTGAGCTACAGGTGATTTAAAATCCTGGACAGACAAACGAACAGCCACGGTAGCGTATTACAGTATATATAAAGATAGTACCTGTATTACAGTGCTAGTATCTTTTCCTTATTTTATAAGTGTTAAATGTTTTTTACAAATTGTCACAAATAAATAAGAAAGTCGGAATCTGTTTGACTTTAATTACTATAGCAGTAAAGGATCATTAGCCACCCTTATCATCTGTTCTGGTTTTTAAATGTACTCCTATCCTCCTATCAATCTAATTTTCATGATTTTATCAAGGAAAAGACATCACACCAGATGTAGAGACAGGGTATAATTAGGTGATATGCATTAAAGGGTACATTATAAAAGGACTTTAAAAGGTACATTTTCATTTAAATAGCTAACTAGAATAAAGATCTCTGCTCAGCTTACTGTATGCTGTGGTTTTATCCCCTAAAGCATAATGCAGAAGCACATCAGGTTACATTTAACAAATGCTTTTTGTTTTTTATTTTTTTAATGCATGTTCACACATCTTGGTGCAAAAGATTTGAGAGAATGCCGACATTACAATATAAAAACAAAGAATACATAACACGCATTACTTAAAGTGGGATATTTTCTTTACAAAATTTTCTCGAGTTTTAGAATCTGCCCATGTAATTCCATTATACCAGTCTGGCCTGTGGCACTGCTCACTTGACTCAGTTGTCAGGCAATATCCAATATTCTCAAGTCACCTTATAGATGGAGTCTTCTTCTTCTTCCTGACATCTAACAGGGTTCTCTTTTCAGCTCAGCGCCCTCTGTTCATCATCTTTCTACACATTCTCAGGATTTAGGCCAACTGCTTTTTCACAGATTGGAACCACTGGTAGCTTGTCCTCTGCTACTAATTTGGGATCTTTTTCAGGTATGTGATTCCCATTCTCCATTTTAAGTATTGTAATGATCCAGCTGGAGACTCAAAGGCTCATTGGGCTGGATAGCTGCTGAGCACTGTGCTTGCAGAAGGTACAGTGTATATGCTGATAAGATACCTTGGTGAGAGGAAGAGGGGCAGAAGTCAGGCACATGAGGGAACGAGAAAAAAAAAAGAGAGAGCGAGAGCGGTGTGATTCGGTACCTGAGCTCTCAAACAAAGGACAAACAGGTTAAAAAGTGGAGGTGTCTCCAATGGTTACAACAGTAGGAATTTATCTGGGAAGCAATAAATAAAAGCTTTCAAAGCAGATTTCAAACTTATATACAGTATATAAAAACACCAAAAAATAAATGCTAACATACAAGCTTAAAAACTAAGGCAAAAAGTAACAAAAGTTGGTGTCGACCTAATATAAAAAAGTGGATTATTCCAAAGCTTAGGAGCAGCTACTGCAAAAGCATGGGCCCCTCTGAGCTTAAGTCTAGAACTCGGTAATATCGATAATATCAATACATAATCATTTATCTCTATTCATAATCAAACTTTATGTTAAAATGATATTTTCACACTTAGGGAAGTCAAAAACGGTGCTGGAATTTCTTTATGATTACATATGTATTACCTAGATTATGTGCAAAGTAAAAAGAGTTATAGTCACCTAAAATACATAGAAAAAGTGTTAGTATTATATAATATTTGTTGCAATAAATTGCTATGGGTAAAACTGCATTTAGCTACATTTAATTATGATAATGACGACAGAAATAAAAAAAAAATCATAAAATTAAATATATTACTAGGAACATGATGGGGACGTAGCAGCTTATTGTTATATCTTTATATTTACATGGCATGTTCAATGTTTACATGTTATTGTTAAACTGATGATGTATAAACTAAAATAAAATTAACAATAGTTATTGAAAGAATATGCGTTATATTGAATACAGTTTTTAATATCGTGTACACATTTATATTTACATGATACAAAAAATTCAGATGGTTGTTTAAATAAAATATTACTTCCAGTTGAGTAATTTTCCTCAAATTTCATATCTGTTTGCTTTTTATCATTATAAATATCTGTACAGAATTTGAATCATCTATCTGAAATTAAAACCATAGTTTGAAAATTCGTGAAATTATTCAGTTAAAGTACCACTTCTGGTTACACAATTTTTCTCAAATTTCATATCTAATTATTTTTCATCATTTCTAATATCCACACAAAATTTGAATCATATA
This sequence comes from Erpetoichthys calabaricus, assembly GCF_900747795.2. Classification (NCBI taxonomy): domain Eukaryota; kingdom Metazoa; phylum Chordata; class Cladistia; order Polypteriformes; family Polypteridae; genus Erpetoichthys; species Erpetoichthys calabaricus. Next base: position 97,361,655 of record NC_041403.2, on the reverse strand, counting down.
TCTTTATTTATAACCATACTTTACTTGGAAAATATCTGAAATGTGTTCAGGTAAAGTTTCACTTCCGTTCACTGGAAGTGGCTCAAAAATTGATAGGATTCCTTACTTTTCATATAAAGCAGGTGTACAAAGTTGACCAAGGTCAAAGCGTTTTCGAATTATTGTGTTTACACAGACAGACACACAGACAGAAATAATTTCAAAAATGGTATTTTTGGACTCAGGAAAGTCTAAAATGTCAAGATTCATCAAAATCTCGAGTCGAACTTTTTCACGATTCCTATATTTTCTCTATACTATGTATACGAGAAAGTAAAAAGAACAAAGTACTCCACTTTGGCTTCCTTGACCCAGGAAAAAACCTTCAAGCCCATCCTACACTAAGTCACCTTGCAGGGCTGTTCTTAGCAGTTTGGGGGCCCTACACGGTTCAGAAATGTGCAGGCCCCGGATGGTGGGGAAGGTATTCTAATAAAACGTCCGGAAAAGGCCTTAGTTGAACAGTAGGCCTACATGTATGCTTGTGTGTATACAGAGTGGTAAAATATTGATTTTGTTCTGGATCTCGTAAAGGCCGGTAATATAGGGATATTTCATGATTTTATAGGGTCTCTCTGAATGAATTCGAAACGAATCTCTAAAATTAACGTTTGCTATAGTGCATTTGGCAAAGTTACAACGGCGTGACAATATTATTAGGGATTTAGGTGAAGATTGCAACTTGGATAATAAATTACCATTGTTAATAAGACTAAGAGATGCACTGAATTGAATTTCTTGGGACTGGCACAGACGGCTGCAGTGCCAGGGGCATGACAGGAGCCCCAGGCCCACAGCCCGACAAAAAAAAAAAAAAAAAAACTGTAAGTCGGGGCCAGGCCGGGGGCCCCCCTCACGGTTGGGGCCCTACGTGGATGCGTAGTTCACGTATGCCTAAGAACATCCCTGATACCCACATACTGCTCAAGACAGGCGATAAGGATGTCATGGTTAACTGTATCAAATGCTGCAGTTAGATCTAAAAGCAACAAGACAGCAGTACTGTATCTCCAGAGTCACTTATTAATAAGAGATTATTTAGAACCCTTAAAAGTGAAGACCGTGGTGAGTCTTAAAACCAAACTGAAATACTTCCTTTAAAAAAGGTTAAAGCTGTAGAAAGACAACCTTCCCCAGAACTTTAGAAAGAAAGGGCAACTTGGAGATGGGTCTGAAATTTGACAAGTCTATAAAGTCCAGATTTGTTTCTCAAATAAAGGCTGCACCAAAGCATGTTTAAAAACGTTGGGACTGAAGCTGTCTCAAGACCACTATTTACAATGTCCAAAATGCTAGGCCCAACTATTCCAAAAACATCTTTAAGAAAATGCGTGGGATCAATATCTAGCTGACATCATCACACTGAGCACTGGAGCACCGCAGGGCTGCGTGCTTAGTCCACTGCTGTTCACCCTGCTGACTCACGACTGCACAGCCACGCACAACACCAACCACATCATCAAGTTTGCGGATGATACGACGGTGCTGGGACTGACAGGAATGATGAAACAGCATACAGAGATAAGGTGGAACGGCTGTCTGCATGGTGTGAAGACAACAATCTATCTCTCAATGTCGACAAGACAAAGAGATAATCGTGGACTTCAGAAAATCACATCCTGCCCACATCCCACTCAGCATCAACGGTTTAGATGTGGAGACTGTTAGGAGTACCAAGTTCCTCGGTGTGCACATAACTGAGGAACTTACGTGGACACATAACACCTCATCACTAATCAAGAAAGCCCAGCAGAGACTACACTTCCTGAGGCGACTGAAGCGAGTAAGTCTTTGAGAGTGTTCTGACCAGCTGCATCACTGTCTGGTACGGCAACTGCAACATATCCGACCGCAAGCGCCAGCAAAGGATAGTGAAGACAGCAGAGAACATTATTGGGGTGCCTCTCCCTTCACTACAGAACATATTTTACAAACACAGTGTCCGCAAGGCCTGCAGCATTGTACAGGACCCCTTACACCCCTCGCATGCACTTTTCACACTTCTGCCATCCAAGAGAAGATACTGCAGCATCAAAGCCAGATCTGCCAGGCTGCAGGAGAGTTTTTACCCCCAAGCTGTTAGACTCCTTAACACCAGGCTGCCCCCTGGGATCTTCCACACAGCCTCAACCACCGCTAAAAACAGAACTTTTATACATGCGAGCCACTTTCCTGCAAAGACGAGTGTGCATATAGAGAAGAACTGAAAATCTCATACTGACCTTTAAGTATTTTGACAATCTTGTTATTCTTCTGCTGTGAAACATTCTGACCTGTCATTGTCTACACATGTCTTAAACAACTATTATCATACACTGATAATTTCTGTATTATCTATATCTATTATTTATTATTTATTTATTATATTACATATCTTACATATCAATATTGCTGCTACTTCTTTGTCTTGTCTTTGCACAATGTCTTGTCTTGCTTGTGTTTTAATTTTAAATTTAAATTTTAATTCTATTTTTAATTTATTATTTGCACGTCATGTTGTTACACTGTGGACCCTGAGCTTCGCAATTTCGTCTATCTGTATATTTGTATATGGTTGAGATGACAATAAAGTTCACTTTGACTTTTTTTTGACTTTGACTTTTTTGACAAGTTGTGGGTTTAAGGTGACTAATTACTTCTGCTAAAAATATACAGGCTTAAACTAATGAAAAACAGCTGTACACATAGGAAGGATGGACAGAGAGCTCATCAACAGAGGGTGTAATGTTATCAATTTTTTTAATAAAAAAATTGGAGAAAATCCTTGCAGACTGTTGGTGTCATGCCAGACCATATAGGAAAAGACTATAGAAGAATAGTGTTAATAGTATTAAATAACACTTCAGGTCTATGACAATTATCTGAAATAATATCTGAAAAATACTGTATCATAGCAGATTTCACAGCATTTTTAGTAATAAGACAGACCGTTCTTGAAAATTTCTAAGGACCTAAAGCTTGACGTTTCTCCACTGGCACTTTGCTCGCCTACATGCCCAACTCAGGATACAAGTGGCATCATTTAACCATGGCTCAGGTCTAGGTTTTTGAGTGGAGCAACAGAGTATAAATTGTTAGAGCGAGAATCATAAAACAGAGTGACTAGACTATCAGTGCTCAGCTGAGGTGGGGGGAAATGCACAGCATCCATAAAAGCTGTGGGGAACTTGGTAGTATTGGTGGAGTTCACTGTGCAAGAGCAGCAGGTCTCATTACCAGTGTTGACTGTATGGTAAGGTAAGAAAACCTCAATTATAATAGGGATATGATCAGAAAAGCAAGCATCACCAATTTCAGTGCTACAGACAGATAAACCATATGATAAAACAAGGTCCAATGTATGTCCATGCTCATGTGTTTGACCTCTCACAGACAGAATTAGATTGAAAGAATCAATGAGGTAACCCCTGTAACAAGGGGTTTACTTGAGCAGCACACATGAATATTACATGCCCAAGAATTAAAAATTTATCATAAATCAGTGTAATTCCTTCCAGAATTTCAGAGATATCACGTATAAAATCCTTGTTAAATTTTGGAAGCCAATACACCATTGTACACAAAAACAGAACACGAATGGTCCATTTCAAACAACTGTAATTTAAAACTGGAGTAGCAATGTTGGTCCCGGGTATGACGTTAAACTGCATCCGGCCCTGCAAGCGGTCCTCCAACTTGCAGGGAAATTATGGGGGTTGGTAGCAGGATTGGCACTCCAGCCACCGTAAAAAAACTTCACAAAGCTCTGAGATGACAGAAAGGACTCCTTTTTGCTCTCTGCGGGAGTAGCTCTGCTGCAGCCACCTATAGGAAGGCTGCTCGCATCATGAAAGGGATAGGGGAAAGCCCTTGGGAGCCCCATCCCTGGAAGAATCGAAACTGTTGGAGAGCCAATGGGGTCAGGTCTGTTGGGGATCGGAACTGGTGTGGTGCTGAGGCGTCACCCGCTGCACGGCAACACTCGGGTCCCAGTCTGATTCAGTCCATATGGGTGGGTGCATGGAACGTCTTGTCTCTTCGGCAAGATGATCGTCTTCCTCTGCTGTCGGAGGAGCTGTGTAAACTCCGCATTTTAGTGGTGGCACTCTCTGACGTGCGCAGACCTGGTCAGTCTGATGGCTGTCATACTCGGGGAGTAGCTGTTGCTGTAGTGGATTGGCATCTTCCGATGGTGTCCGATACCACTTCTTTCAATGAGCGTATTTTGAGACTCAGATTACGGCTCTCCCTGGGTGCCTTGTCTATTGTCTCAGTGTGTGCTCCAACCGCGGTGAGTGATGTCTCGGCGAGGGAGACATTTTATTCACAGCTTCACTCGGTGGTTGATGGGTACCTACGAGGTGACACTCCTCTGGTCATGGGTGACTTCAGTGCAGCCACTGGCACTGGCAGGGCTAGCTATGAGAATTGTCTCGGTCCCTATGGGACTGGTGACCGTGTGAAAGTGGCTCCATGTTCCTTGACTTTGCAAAAGGTCAGGGGCTGCGTATCGCTGGATCCTGGTTTCAAGGCCCAGAACCACATTTTTGGACTTAGTACTCCAATACTGGTGGTGCGGTGAAGGAGATCAATTACATTCTCGTGGGCAGACACTGGAGGCTCTTGAAAAACTGCAGGGTCTACAGAAGTCCCCAGTTTTTGAATTCTGAACACAGACTTGCTGTTGCTACTCTTAGGATCCAGCTTAGGTCCAGTAGGTTACCGCCTACTAGGAAAATGAGCCTGAAAATGAGCCAACCCTAATGTGATGTGGGAGACCTTCCGTGACAAGACCCTGAAGGTTGCTGAGGGTTGTGTTGGTGTTACCAGTGTTCCCAGAAGGAGGCGTTTCATCTCGCAGGGCACCCTGGATATCATTGAGAGGAGTCGTTGCTCACGGCTCAATGTCAACTCTGGTCTTTACCGGGAACTGAGAAGGATGGCTGCGAGGGCTCTGAGGGCAGATAAAGAGGCGTTTGTTAGAGAAATCTGTGAGCAAGTGACACACCATCTGTGGTCTAGGGACCCACGTCCTGCTTACAGAGATATCAAAGCATTACACACATCTGAATCTTTTCCTCAGAGAGTCGCAGTCAGGGCAGCTGATGGAACGGTCCTTATGGATGACACTGCAGTTGTGACCTGCTGGGCTGGCTACTTTGAGCAGCTGTTCAAAGCTGATCCTCCGGCTAGGACGTTGGGTATCTCTGGGGTCACGGTTCTTGAGGCTGATTCTCTAATTAGCTATGAACCACCCAATCTCACCGAGATTGCACAGGTGGTGAACCAGTTGAGGGGGGGGAAATACTGCGGGGATCTGTGGTATCCGGGGTGAACTTCTCCAGGCTGGTGGTAAGGCTGTCCTTCTGGCATTGCAAGCAATCTTTGCTTTTATTTGGGATACTGGAATCATCCCAACTGACTGGAAAACGGGACTTGTCGTCCCTATCTGGAAAGGGAAGGGTGATCACCTGGATTGCAGCAACTACAGGGGGATAACACTGATCTCGGTGCGGGGTAAGGTCCTTGCTGGGGTCGTCCTCAATAGAATCCGTGGTCACTTGCTCACCTACCAGCGACCGGAACAGTCTGGTTTTACACCTAAGAAGTCTACCATCGACCACATCCTGGCACTGAGGGTTCTCATGGGATGCAAACGCAAAGATTGGCAGAGTTTCTTTGCAGACTTTGTCAATTTTCTCAAAGTGTTCGACTCAGTTGATTGAGCTGCCCTGTGGGACATCCTGAGGGTTCGTGGGATCCCCTCAAGATTGCTGGATATCATGGCCAGCCTGTACACTGGTACTGTGAGTGCTGTGCAGAGTGAAGGCAGGACCTTTACATTTTTCCCAGTAGATTCTGGGGTTCGTCAGGGGTGTGTTCTTGCTCCTGTTTTGTTCAATGCTTGTCTGGACTGGGTGTTGGGCAAGGTCGTGGGGTCCAGCGGTTGTGGGGCATCTGTTGGTGAAGAAAGATTCACAGATCTTGACTTTGCTGACGATGCTGTGACCTTCGCGGAGTCAATGGAGGCTTTGAAAGAGGCTCTTGAGAGACTGAATAAGGAGTCTGAGTGTCTTGGCTTGTGAGTGTCCTGGATAAAAACCAAGATCCAGGCCTTTAATGACCTCTTGGGCACAGCCATCAGCAGTATGTCTGTTTATGGAGAGAGTGTCGACCTTGTCAAGAGGTTTACTTACCTTGGCAGTGACATTCATGTGTCTGGTTACTCTTCCTATGAAGTCAGTAGATGGATTGGGAGAGCATGGGGATCATGAGGTCGCTGGAAAGGGGTGTGTGGCGCTCCCAATATCTATGCAAAAGGACGAAGGCCCAAGTCTTTAGAGTCCTGGTGCTTCCTGTCTTGCTATATGGTTGCAAGACATGGATGCTATCCATTGACCTGAGATGATGACTGGACTCCTTTGGTACTGTGTCTCTCCAGAAAATCCTTTGGTACAATACAATACAATACAATTTATTTTTGTATAGCCCAAAATCACACAAGAAGTGTCTCAATGGGCTTTAACAGGTCCTGCCTCTTGACAGCCCCCCAGCCTTGACTCTCTGAGAAGACAAGGAAAAACTGCCAAAAAAAACCCTATAGGGAAAAAATGGAAGAAACCTTGGGAAAGGCAGTTCAAATAGAGCCCCCTTTCCAGGTAGATTGGGCTTGCAGTGGGTGTCAAAAAGAAGGGGGTCAATGTAATACAGTACAATACACAGTACAGAACAAATCCTCAATACAATATAAAAATAAAAAATTTACAAGTACGGAGCAGAATTTAACAGTAGATAATATCACATAATATGATTTGGATTTGTTTAGAGTCCTAGAGACCTCAGCCATCAAGCTGCCTCCCCCATTTGGTCATTTCACAGCTGAAACAGCGCTGGTCCAGCCAATCCGATGAAAGGACCCCTCTACCCCACGATTCCAGCAATCCTTCATCAGGGATGACTTTACCTTAGGCAGGCAAAATAACTTGGCAGGTAGGCCGTGGTACCAATTGCCACATTTGAGTACCGAGAAGAGAAACAGAATAGGTGAGGGTTAGTAACAAATTATAACTATCATGTTACTTATGTTTTAGTGCTAATGACTAACAACAGAGATGCAGTCTGTACAGTTAATCAGCAGCTATAGTCAGGATATGCTAAACTGAACTAGTGAGCTGAGACCGAAGGGGCATCTCTTATAGTAGCAGGCAGACCATTCCACAGTTTAGGGGCCCTGTAACTAAAAGCTTGACCTCCCAGTGTTATTTTATTAATCCTTGGAATCATAAGCAGACCAGCATCTTGAGATCTTAATGTGCACTCTGGTTTGTAAGTCATGATAAGTTCAGACGAGTAAGCCGGACCTTCACCATTTAATGCTTTATATGTTAAAAGGAGGATTTTGAAATCTGCCCTAAACTTAATCGGGAGCCTGTGTAAGGATTTAAGAACTGGAGTTATGTGATCATATTTTCTTGTAATAATTCTTGCAGCAGCATTTTGGATTAACTGGAGGCTGTAAAAAGAACAATTTGAACATCCAGTGAACACAGCATTGCAGTAGTCAATCCTACTAGAAATAAATGCATGAATTAATTTCTCAGAATCCTATTTATTAAAAAGCGCCTTAATTTCCCAACATTTTTAAGATGGAAGAAACATGATTTGGACAACTTTGTAATATGCGCTTTAAATGACATGCTAGAGTCAAAGATAACTCCTAGATTGCAGGCTGATTCAGTAAAATTAATGGTGATCCCAACTGAGTTAAATGATGACAAAATATTCTTGTGATCAGCATCATTCTCTCCAACAATTAACATCTCTGTTTTATCTGTGTTTAAAGACAAGTAGTTCTCATTCATCCACTCCTTTAATTTACTAACACAACTAATTAAAGACAACATTGGAGAAACTTCATTTGATCTAAATGAAAGGTATAACTGGGTGTCATCTGCATACGAGTGAAAATTAACATTATGTTTCCTAATGAGAGATCCCAGTGGAAGCATGTAAAGTGAAAACAGTAAAGGTTCCAGTACTGAGCCCTGCGGGACACCATATCTCACTTCTGTGTATAATGATGGAGTACTGTCAGCACATTTCTGTACATATTGGAATCGATTTGATAAATAAGAACTAAACCAAGCGAGCACAGTGCCAGTAAGCCCAACATAATTTTCTAGCCTGTGCAGTAAAATAGAATGGTCAATGGTGTCAAATGCTGTGCTTAAATCTAATAACATAATTACAGTGGAGTTTCCTTCATCAGAGGATATCAGAATGTCGTCTACAACCCGCATTAGTGCTGTTTACTGTACTATGAGCAGTGCGGAAACCAGACTGGAATTTCTCAAATAAATTGTAATGCGTAAGGTGTGACTGAAACTGATTGGTGACTACTTTTTCTAGTATTTTACAGAGAAAGGGTAAATTTGAAATGGGTCTTGTGGGATATGGCCGACCGTTCCTCCTGGCCAATACCCCCAGGCCGCCAGGTGGAGCCCTTCTTGCAACATAGAGGTGCCCCGAGTTCCAGCAGGGCATCATGGACAGTGGAGTTTTACATCACAGCCCTGCCGGATAGCACGGGGGCCTCCAGGGGATGCTGCAGAAAGGAGCAGGGACTGCTATTTTCCCTATAACCTGAATGTACGTCTTATTCACAACGACAGAGGAAATGACGTACTTCCAGGATGAAGAAGTAGAGTTTTCACCTTACCCATAAGTGCTGGGAAGTCACATGGACTGAGGGATCAGAAGCACTTCCGGGTTAAGGACTATAAAGGACTGTGAAAGATCCCAGACGGGCGAGCTGAGTCGGGAGGAAGGGTGACAACGCTTCTGGGAGTGGAGGATTGATTTATTGTTTATTGATTATTGTAATATTTATGAGTATTGTGGAGTGGAGGGTGCTTGGTGCACATTATTATTATAAAATAAATTCATATTGGACTTTTATCTGGTGTCTGGCGTCTAGTCGGAGGGTTCAAGGGAGCGATAGCGCCCCCTATCTGTCACAGTCTATAATTATTTAGTATGTGTGGGTCTAGGTCTGACTTTTTAAGTAATGGTTTATTGACTGACACTTTTAGTGCATCAGGTACTGTGCCATGCAATAATAAACTATTAATAATATTTAGAATAGGTGCTCCAGCAAGCTTCATCTTCTCCCACCTGACTCTGGCTCCTGGAGTAGTGGCTGCTGGCTCCTTTTATAAGGCACCCAGGAGTGCTCTAGGTGCTCATTGACCTAGTTCTGGCAGCACGTCCGGGTGTGGCAGAAGAATTAAGGGCTCTGAAGCAGCTCCAGCACCCCCTGGTGGTGCCCATAGTACCCAACAGGGCTACACCAAACTCTAGCTCCTACTGTGGCCACCCAGGGGGGCTGCCTCCTAGCACTCCGGGGGAGGTAATGCTCTGGATACGTCCCGGCCGTATGCCACAATATGTACAGCAAATAAGTAAGACAAGTAAAAAAAAAATAATAATAATAATTCAAAAGAATGACTCAACATACACTGAAAAGTGTCGGAAATTGAAAAAAATCAGACTTCAAAACTAAAAAGAACATTACACTTACTTGAAATATTCAATATACTGTATTAATATAGCAAATGCAAGCGGTGTTGCGTTTCACTGGACATAATTACTAAGATAACAGTGTGCTTGCATGTCTTACTTATTTTCCACCTGCCACTTTTTAATACAGTATTCATTCGATGCATTTTCTATATCTTCTAAGCAATTGTTGTGTTTAAAATTGAAGTTTACTTTATATGCTATAATAATTACAGCAGAAGCAATCAAATTCATAAAAGTGCTTTTTGAAAGTAAGGCAATTGATGAAGAGAGCATTACGTTTTCATTCTTCCTAGCAGGCCAAATGCAACTACTTGCTTACCATGCCATAAACCCATTACTGTTGCTAAAAGTACAGATAGAAAAGATATTATTAGAACAAGCAAAGATTGGAATTCTAATTTTTATTGCACTTTCTCTTTGCTTATCTAAGACTGCATCACTGAAGGCATCAATAAATGCCCACTTATCTCTAATGACTAGAAACTTAAAAAAAGGCTAACACAACACAGAAATTTCGACACAGTGACAATTCATCCATCCATCCGTTAATTTTCTAAGCTGCTTATCAAATTTATGGTATTTGATAGTCGGTAAGTATCAGGGTAAAGATGGGAACCATGAAGCCACTCTTGCACACACTCACACTTACAAGGCCAAATTAGAATCACCAACCCACCAAACATCCAAATCTTCAGGATATGGAAGGAAACCCCCAATGGAGAACATACAAATTCCACAGGCTGGAGATGTTCAATCAAAGTCCATATGGCAGAGAGAAAGGATAACAAAGCATTAGGCAGGAAAATCAAAACCCATCATCGTTAAGCATGCAAAGCCTCAACTCTTTAGGAATATTTTTGCTCTAGTTAAAACTGCAAAGAGTTTTATTAGGAATCCAAAATCTTGGGCACCAGAAGCAGTGTACCACTGTCTTAAGTACCCTCCAAGCAATGATGGCACATGGGGGTCATGTGGTGGCAAAGAAGTGCCATTGCTAACAACAATGGACAAAACTGAGCCCCATCCCCAGGGTTAAACAAAACAGTGGTGAAAATGGTAATAAACACAATCGTAGAATTTTATAATACATGATAAATGAATTAGAATATGCCCAAAATGTAAAAAAGAGAAGTATAACAACAGGCATTTCCAAAGTATATATAACCCTCCCTCTAAGGCATGAACCCTGAATGCGACCATCCAGCTTTCCCTGATGCATAAAGTGAAACTGAGACACTAATCTAGGTGCATGGACATCCTGAACCAAGCCACCAGTTAAAAACTGTGTCTGTTATGACTAATATGAATGGGTTTTAATCACGAAACATCGAAAGAAGGATGTATGTTTAAATGTGTTGGCAGGGGCTGTTTAAATATGACAAGGCTAACATGCTTAATAATAGTATATGGTCCCATTAATCAAATGACCAGTTTTGGGGATGAAACCCTTAGGTGGATGTCCTGCAATACAGTCTAATACACTGGGGCCGCATGTCATTTGTGGTCCAAGAAACCCCTTTCACCACATTCCCACCATCGACAAATATTCAGTCAAGTTAGGAAATGAGAAGGAACTGAGAGTTTGTTAACAATTGTGGTATATCGGGGCTGTACGGCTCCCTAAACCCGGACACAGACAGGCACAGTGGCACACAAGTGCAAAAGCACCACACATTTTATTTCTTTTTTTCCTTGTGGGAAAACATTTTGTCTGTTCCCCACAAGTATGACACAGCCCCAAGCAATACTGCTCAGTTTCTTCTCTCTCTCTCTCCTTCTCTTCTCTGCCACATCCACTCCTCTCCCAGCAAGCTTTGTCGTCCCTCTTCCAGACTCTGGCTTCTTGAAAGGAGTGAGGTGGCCTCTTTTATAGTGCACACAGAAGTGCTCCACGTGCTCGCTGATCCTCTTCCGGCAGCATTTCTGGTTGTGGAGGAAAAGCTGCAGTCCAGGGCTCTGGAACTGTCCTGGTGCCCCCTGGCAGTGGCCACAGGTCCCAGCAGGGTTGGGCCTCTAGGCTCCAAACCCGTGGCCCCGATGTAATCCTGGGGGGTTGCCCTCTCATGTTGAGAGAGATATTGCCCTGGATATGTCATCTCCCCCAGTCCTTCCATCATTGGGTCGTCCCGGCCTGACAAGGGTCCAGGCCGCCCACAACAGTATCTAAAATCCTACATGTCAGAAGCAGTGTGCCATCATTTTAAATAACTCTGGAAGATGATGTGCCATAGTGTGAACAGTCCTGTTGCTAACAACAGAGGGGACAAAATGGTGACACACATAGTAAAAAAAAATAATGATGAAAATATAAATAATCATAATGTTAAAATGTTATAATACTTAATAATTTAGAAAGAATATGTCCAAAAGAACCAAAAATGAGAACTATAATGACAGAAACCTCCAAAGCATAACAGTAGGACTGAGTAAATAACCTAACCAATTTGCTACATTGCTGCTCAAAAATTAATTTCACAATGTAGAATTTTAAAACAAAATGCAAAATCACTACATATCCTATCTTCTTCAGTGTAGAATAGATTACAAAGTTTCCTTGGTCTGAAAGTACCAGTAGCCAGGGTGCAGATGGGCTATAATAAAAGAAAAATTATATGACTGGCTATTGTAGGACATCAGAAAACCAACAGTATTTAATATATTCATAGAATTAAAGATACATTTTCACTTATGTGCTTTTTAAAGGTTTCCAAAAACTGAGAGATCATTAAAGAATGATTAAACGATTTAAGCAATTAGATTCAACCATAACCTCATTTATTTGGAACTCAAAACATTCGCGTATCCGAAGAGCGACCCTACAAAGACCTCAGGCAGAAGGTGGCATGGCTTTACCTAATTTTCAGTTTTATTACTGGGCAGCAAACATACTGTACAAGCCATATAAACCTGGACACAAATAAATGAACATACACAGGCCTGGTCCGCAATAGAAGTAAAATCCAGCAGTACTTCTTTATATTCCCTGCTCTGCGCTCCAATAAATGCAAGTTATCGCAAATATACTAATAACCCAATTGCGTTTCACTCACTCAGAACATGGAACCAACTTAGAAAGCAATTTAAGATGGAAAACCTTCTATGTGTGGCACCACTGCAAGAGAACCACCTCTTTCAATCCTCGCAAACATATCCAGGTTTTAATATCTGGAAAAGATTTGGGATTAAATTGCTCAGAGATCTTTATATAGACAATATCTTTGCATCCTTTGAACAATTACATTCCAAATTTAACCTCCCAGCTACACATTTCTTTCACTATCTTCAAATTAGAAACTTTGTCAAACAGAAACTACCCGATTTTCCTCACCTCGTACCCTCCACCATGCTGGAAAAAATACTGCTCATCTTCGAGGACTTAGACACCATTTCTGCAATGTATAAAATTTTATTAGAGTCCCTTCCTTTCAAAGATCCAAGAGGACAATGGGAAAAAGATCAGAATATATCAGAAAGATAATATATCAGAAAAGGAGTGGAAGATAGCAATGCAGAGACTTCACTCGAGCTCCATATGCGCAAAGCATAGAATTATTCAACTCAAAATTATATATCGAGCCCATCTGTCTCGCTTGAAACTGTCCAAAATGTTTCCAGGGCAAGATCCAACCTGCGAACGCTGCAATCAAGCTCCTGCCTCACTGGGTCACATGTTTTGGGCCTGCACCAAATTAACAACATTTTGGACCAAAATTTTCAAGTGCCTTTCAGACAGCCTTGGGGTCACAATTCCTCCTAACCCATTAACAGCTGTGTTCGGTGTTCTTCCAGATGGATTTGAAGTGGAGAAGGACAAGCAAACTGTGATTGCATTCACTACACTTTTGGCACACAGACGGATTTTGTTAAATTGGAAGAATCCTAATTCTCCTCTAATAAGTCAGTGGGAAACCAATGTTTTCTATTATTTGAAATTGGAAAAAATCTAATTCTCAGTTAGGGGATCTGTACAGAATTTTTTCAAAACCTGGCAGGATCTAATCAATAATATTTTAGAATAATAAGAAATAATCATTTCTGCATTTCTTTTCCTTCTCCATTTATCTTTTTTTGCCCTATTAAACTCAATCATTTAGGCATGTTTACAAGCCTTAAGTTTTACTACTTTGGCCATGCTCTCCTTCTCAGGGGTGGGGTTTGATTTGTTTTCAATCCTATTTTTTGTAAAAATTGATCTATATGTACCGAATGATTACAATAAAATTAATAATAAAAAAAGAATGATTAAATGAATATAGATAAGAGTATTTAAACTGTATTAATTCCGAAGCAGAAATTCAGATGCATACCGCAGCAAAAATATAAAATTTCACAGACGTCAACTCAAAGTACTGTACAATATAAGACAATTGAATAAAAACATAAAACAAAACTTGATGTAAATAAAAGTTGAAGACAACATGACTCATAAATTCATATAAAATTACAGTTATTTGTAAAAATGTTCCATGAAAACAATACATTATACAGGGGTGGGCAAAAGTAGGTTTACAGTCTGAGAATTCGAAACACAGAATTTATTCTTGTATTATTGTTTATTTGTTAATTTTTTTATTTATTTGTATTATTTGTCTTCTTAAAGTCAATAAAGTAATTGAGTTAATACAGTAAACCTATTGTAATAATCATAACGCATATCTTTTTCCATACAAACAACTGTAAACCTACTTTTGCCCACCTATATATTGTGGATTTTTCCGGGGGCAATCAGGAGCGTTCCCACATAATGACCTAAAAAACAACAAACTAACATAAAATGGAACAACAAAAAAAGGAATAATTATCAACAAGGAAATGCTGCAGGTATGTAATCAATAAGTAAAAGTACAATATGCCCAACTGAACAAAGCAGGTAAATGACTGTCCCACTGGCTCCTGGGTGATGTCATCAATCCCTGATGTTAAATGGACAGGACTCACCCTGGTGGCACCAGATCTTCCTGTACGTTCCTCTCAACATTGATACATAATGGAAAAGCTCAGATTGGCTGTCCTCTCCAGAACACTTGAGAGACAACAGTTAATGATTTACAGATCATAAAGTTTTGCAGAATTTCATGTGGAATTCCACTGAATCACTAGATGTAACCTACATCACCCACTCAGCAATAGTCTCCAAACCTCACTACACTTACCTTTAGTGTAGGACATTAAAAGTCTGAACATTAAAGTGAAGCCTCATGAGACAAATTTGGAGTAGAATGCACAAGTGGTGTCATGTGTGTATCCAGTTTATAACCAGAATTGGGCACCTGCTGTACTTTTATGATTATATGTGTCATTGTGTTGAGTATTTTTTTATGTCTTTCAATTTCCAGGACAGTATTAGCAATATCTACCTTAAAAAAGGCAATTTTGGCTCAATTAGATAAAATATTTTGAATATGTGGGCAAAAGAGTGATGGGAATGGAAGTACAGTGGAAGAGAAAGTGTGGGAGTCCAAAGTGAAGGTAGATGGGAAAGCAAACTAAGGTCTGAAGGAAAAGGGTTTGACTGGCGAGGAGGTGCAGGAGCAAGCTGAATGGAAAAGGATGATCAAGCACATCAACACCAAACAGACGTGGGAAAAGATGAACAGAAAGAACAAGAAGAAGATTTTGAAATTTCAGACATATAGTTAACTCGAACAACTGTGCCTCTATATTTCAGAATACAAGATGCTAAATAGAACAACACTAATTTACAATTTCTGAACCTTTTTGCAAGTAACAAAATGTTTTTTAATTATACTTAGTGGTAAATACATCTGGTGTAGGATAGACATAGTCAACTATTTCATGTGTGCACCTATCAAGTTTCCGGAAACATAAGCCATATCTAAGAAAATAATGACCTTCTTTTAACAAGGATAAACTAAAATCTTTTCTGCATATGATTACGAGTTTCCTTGAATGCACCACAAGGAAATTTTGCTTTTTAATATTTGCAATGAATGCAGTAGGTAACTGATGCCAGCCTGTCTAAAAGTAAAAAAAAAATTGAATGTAATATGTATATAATAATTTATATTTTAGGTCAACTTTCCAAGGACATCTGGATGGTTGTATGCAAGCATCAACTGCTTTAATGGAATGAAGTTACTAGGATGCTTCTTTATGAAATGTTTAAATGACATTAGTTTATCAGTTAATTGGTACATGACAAATACATGTGATAAATAATAGTACATCCTGTCTCTAGGTATGCTGGTGAAGAAATTGTCCTGAAAAGGTATTAGAATTGAAAGAAAAATTAAAATGTTGTGTGTTATTAGAGACTGAAAGGAGAGAGGAAAGTAACAAAGCAGAAAAAGTCACGGCAGCAAAAGAAACCTGAATACATTGTTCATTAAGTTTACTCCTTTAAACAAAGAATTCCCAGTGTCACAATCACACATAAGCAACAATTAGGTTAACTACACAATAACAAAGCCTAATAAAAAGCTTATATTATGCTTTGAAATATTTTACCAGAATAAGGATCTCCATATGTTAAGCTCATTTTCTCTTAAAAGAGAAGAGGAAATATGCTCCTGACCTACACAGTGAGAAAAAGTACTAGCTTAAATATTCTTCTGCATAATTATTTCAATTATTGAAACATCTTTGAATAGAGTCCTCAGATTTAGCTACTGTACACTCTTTAGGAGAGTCAATGTGAAACTCTACCATAAGAGTTTCCTCAATTACTCCTTAAATTCACTGACTTGCAAAACAGGGAAAGTCGTCATCGCATCTGATCGCAATCCTGTCCTTGAAGTTCCAGCCCCAGTTTTCTTTCATGGAAACTTACTTTTCTCAGTGTGCAAACATTTCAATGCCATTTATTGTAGGGCTTTTGATAACTTACGACAAAACCTAAAGCAAGAAGGGAAATATGAATTTGAAATCGTATGTGTCTGGTCTGTTCCAATAGTATCAGTAATAACAAAACCTCCTCTTTTTTCCTGTAAAATGTACAACTTTGAAACAGTGTACTTTACAGGCAATCCCCGGGTTACGTACGAGATAGGGACTGTAGGTTTGTACTTAAGTTGAATTTGTATGTAAGTCGGAACAGGTACATTATTTTAACAAATGCTATTATTGACCAACTGTAACCAAGTGCTCTGCCAATGAATGATGGAGTTTCACCTTTCTTTGACCTTTTTATTATTTCTACTTTATTTTCCACGGTGATGGTTTTTCTCTTCTTTACTGTATCACCAGCACTTGCATCAGATTTGTGTTTCAGAGACATTGTTGAAGGGTGAAGACAAAAGGTTAAGATGAGCTCTTCTGTACAGCACTGTACAGCTATCACAGCAGGAAGGCACCAGTCGTCAACACTTCTGATGTATAGGGTGGTCCAGATCTAATTATGCAATTTTCATTACGCTATAACTTATTCAGTTTATTACATAGAAAATCACCCGAAAAATCCCGGACCATCGAGAAGTGTGCGAACTGACGACATGAAGAATCGTCTTCGCGCCGAACTGGAATCGTCCCTGCATAAGTCAAAGTCATCCAGACGATCTGGATCTGCATAATTAGATCTAGACCACCCTGTACTGACAAGAGACAACTTCATGCTATGTGCGCAACAGTACAAGCTGGCTTGCTATTGAGAATGAATGGGGGCAGCGAGGGGCAGTTCATCACCAGCCCACCTCACAGTCACCTCCACTACAGTATGCTGCCTGCAGCGTACGCAACACCACCAACCCCATTCAACACGCAGCCATCTAAGGCACACTACAATGCTACGCCGCCGCCCCGTTCATCCACAACTGGATCACCACTTGCAGCATTACCAGCCACGCACCTAGAACGAATGGGGTAGTCGTGTGTGGTGGGCGGGCAGTGAAACCGCTTGCCACCGGGAGCCAACCGAGGGACACTACACTGCGCGAGCAGCGAAATCGCCCCCCTCCAGCCTCCGTCCAGCCACCACTTGCAGCATCCGCAGGCCGAAGATGACGGAGTGGCAGTTACTGTCGGCAGCTGCGACCCCGTTCGTATGTCGTAGGTCGGATGTCCGTAACCTGGGGACTACCTGTACTCTCATTTCCAATGATTTACAATATAATAAATATGTAACATTGATGCTACTTGCTGACTCTGAGTTCTTACACAAATTTAGGTTCAGCTCGGCCTTGCCAAGTGCTTGGTTTTAAAGAAGGGTATAGCAAATCATGAAGTCACTCTGCCATAATGTTTTATTGCCTCCTGCCTTTGTGGTGTTCGTGCAACTGCTGCTTTATAATAATTGTAAAATAAAATGTTGTCCAGCCAAAAACAAATACTTTCCTTGGTTTTATTCTTGCTGTTTTCTTACACATATAGCAAACTTTCTCCTTATGAGGATCTACAGAAACACTTTTTACCCGCTGTACTTTTATGCCTTCTGTCTTTACACAAACACGCAGTTTTAGGCTGTAATCACTTTTTTACATTTTAAATCCTGATCAAAAAATGTGCACATGCAAAACTTACTTTCCATGTTTAAACAAATTCATAGAAGGAAAGTAAAATGATAATTAAGTATAAAGGAATAATCACAAAAGAATGTTTCTCAGATCAATTCATGTATCTATTTTTTACCAGCACAACACAGGAAGCAACCTTGGATGGAGCTGCAGCCCATCTCACACACGCTCACACACACAGTTCATGTTGGAGGGAGCTGGAGTCCTGATAAGAATCCATACAAATATAATGAGAAAAATTCTATAAGGCACCCAACTCAGGAATCAAATCATGGTCTGAGCCAGCGTTTCTCAACCTTTAAGTATTTAAGTAATCGCGCCCCCCTAACGTTTTTTTTGAAACCCTAATAAAATGTATTCCTATATTTTTTGCTGCCGATACACCTCTACAAGTTTAAAATTTTCCTACGAATAGCAAAATTACGCCACATATGGCAACATTTTTTTTTACTTCGCCCTCCTAGCCCCACAGTTTGAGAACCGCTGGTCTGAGCTATGTGAGGTGGTACTGTGCCACACCTATTTAAATTATCTTTACATTCAGAAAATTATCCTTAACAAACCATACAATAAATTGAGTGACCTTTGTCAATGTGCAGTAATAGACGCGCCCACACCATGATATAATAGTTAAATCTCCTAACTATTTTTGGTTCCTTAGTAAGGTAGTGATGTAAGTCTTTGTATATGTCTGTGAGTGCAGTTACTCATCAACAAATGGACAGTGCATCACACGACTCATGTACTACATTGATCTATCCAAACTGAAATGCAAAGAAATACTACTCTATTGTACAATTTATAAATGTTACAAAACAACTTTCAGAAATGTGTCATTTATTTATTATTAATGGTGCCACTTACTCATCTTTAAGATAATTCAATTACAAGATATAAGACTTAATTTAATACCTAGTCTGTAACACGTATTTTTTAAAAGAAAGTATTTTCTGCCCCTGAAAAAAATGTGTCATTCTTTAATTGTATTTTTTAAAAAGAATTATGATTAAAGAAAGTGTATTGCAGATGTTACATTAAATCATAAATAATATTTCTGATTTAATGAAGAAATGAAGAGATGAAGAAAAAAGTCACAGCTCTTAAAAGAGAAATTCATGTTTATGTGGGTGTGTGCTTGTCAGGAGGGGTTGATTGGTAGTCTTCTGGAAGATTCTGACAAGGACATGGGCAACACAAAAACATCTGAGCATATGATATAATGTAATTAAGTGTATGAATACCATAATTAGAACACTTGTGTAACAACTCTAATTCTGACCAAAAAGTACATGATGCTCTTCACAAGTACATTCTGTTAGGGCTTGCCAGTTAAAGTAAATGCCAGAACTGGTGTAAAAGTGGGTTTCTGAATGTAGGGCAATGGTATATCCCTGCAGGAGTTTGAATATTTATTAATTAGTAATTGCATAAAAACCATGCTCTCTAGACTTCAAGAATTCATATTATTATTGTACAAATATTAAGTTTTTTGCAAAGACGCAATTTTAAAGGAGGAAAATTAAACGATTAGTCATGATCCCACTGGATAACCCCTGAAATTTTCCATACAGCTTTATACAATTTTTGAGTTAAAAGCCATAGCAAAAGTAGCAAGGAAAAGGTTTGAATGAAGTGTCAATGATTACAGATCGAGAAAATAGAGGGCATGGAGGGAAATGCTTAGTCAGTCCACAAGGATGTAGATATCAAGACTGCCACATTATCAAAGACATCTCCACAAAAAAAACACAACAACAAAAATTCAATCAGCAGAACAGGAAAAAGAATAATGTATAAAGGAAAGTAAAAAGTAAACAAAGCATCAAGTGTCTGCGTGGCTTAAAGTAAAATTAATAACAGTTTACAGTACAATACTTGATGCCGTATTTTAGGGCAGATGTTTTACTGTATATCACACCTCCTGAATGCCACCTGTTATGTTCTTCAGGCCAGCACAGTAAAATAATTTCATTTAATATTTATGAAAAATACAAGTTCCATTCTTTCGAAAAAGCAATATTTTCTCCCAATGTGCCAAAAAGGTTTACTTACTTGTAGTTTATTTACTTGTATTTCCAAGTAAAACACATTTTTAGCCTAACAAAAAATTCAGAGTAGAACTGAGTTACTGAGCTATATTTGATTTTACTAAAACTAATTTGATTAGTTTAATGTTTAATGTTAAGTCTTTTATGTCAATTAATTAGCAAACATGATGGACAGTGTTTTTATTTGTAAACACCTGTACTTGGTTTTGAAGGATTTCAGTTTCATTTATTTTAATATTTAGTACTGAGCTCAGATTTTATAGAAAATATAAGTTGATTTTAGATGGAGAATACTGTGTTTTGTTCACAACACCAACAGAAACAAAAATGGATTCATCCACGCATCTATCCATCTGCTTTCTAACCTGATGTCAGGATTACTTGGAGTAGATCAGAATCAGGATCAGAATCAGAATCAGAATTCACTTTACTGACCAGGTACACTAATGTGGACTAGGAATGTGTCTTGATAGTATTGGTGCAACATCCAAGGACAACACAGAATGCAAAAGATAAGTGTAAGAAGATAAAATATGAAATAATAACATATAAAATGATAAAATATTATGCACCATACAAGGGCAATACAAGAACATAAGGAGGTAGTAGGATTAATGTCCAATGTGCAGGTACACATAGATACTGAGTAGAAGCTCAGACCTGATTTGGAAAGAATGACTGCATGTGGAAAAAACTGTTTAGGTAACGTGTTGTTTTAGCTTTCACTTCACGAAGACGTTTACCGGAGGGAAGTCTTGGGAACAGTTGCTGCCCTGGGTGAGTCGGATCGGCAATGATTTTTGCAGCCCTGTCCCTTACTCTGGACTCAATTAGGTCTCCAATGTGCAGTGTGTTACAGCCTATGATCCTTTCACAGGCTTTGATGGTGCATTGCAGATTGGCCTTAGCCTGAACAAAAGCAGCGCCAAACCAGACAGTTATAGATGAGGTCAGAAAGGACTTGATGATGGCTTTGTAAAATTGGACCCATATTGCTTGAGGGAGATTGAATTTCCCTAGCTGACACAAAAAGAATATTCTCTTGTGTGTCTTCTGAATAATGAATGTGACGTTATTGTCCCATTTCCACCTCTTGTCTGTATGTGGACTCATCATTGTTTGAAATAAGGCCAGTTAGGGTGATGTCATCTGCAAATTTA
Organism: Erpetoichthys calabaricus; assembly: GCF_900747795.2. Lineage (NCBI taxonomy): Eukaryota > Metazoa > Chordata > Cladistia > Polypteriformes > Polypteridae > Erpetoichthys > Erpetoichthys calabaricus. The sequence continues at coordinate 97,340,379 of NC_041403.2, read as the reverse complement.
AGACGTTTGACAGATGCATCACCAGAGGTACCGTCATTTGTATAAAGAGTAGTGGGAAAAGGACACATCATTGTAGTGCACCAGCACTAAGGGTTAATGGATCAGTCACATGTATGCCCAACCACACATACCGTTTACTATCTGTAAGAAAGTCCGTGATCCAATGACTGATTGAATTTGGCAGATTGAACCGAGTGAGTTTCTTACCTAGAAGCTGTGGGATGATTGCATTAAAAACAAATCTAAAGTCCACAAACAAGATCCTCACATATGTCTCTGACTTATCCAGGTGTTGGTAAATAAAGCTCAGACCAGTTGGCCCTGAATGCAAACTAAAATGGGTTCAGGAATTCTTTTGTAGCATTTTTGAGGTAATTCGGAAAAAGGTGTTCAAAGGATTTCATTACCACAGAGGTTAACGCTACTGGTCTGTAGTCATTTAGGCCTGTGACCTTTGATTTTTTTGATGATGGTGGAGGTCTTGAAGCAGGTAGGAACAGTGCACAGATCCAGAGATTGGTTAAAAATATATGTAAATACTGTAGACAACCCGACTGAACAGTGCCTACGTGTGGAGAAGAGGATTGCACAGTAGTAACAGTGAGACCATCAGGTAGATTTATGTGCCATTGTCTTTTAAAGCGGCCATAAAACTGATATAACTGATTAGCCAGACTGGGATCAGCATAACTGTTTGTTTCTTGTAGTTAGTGACCTGTTTAGGTCTCTCCAGACTTATGTGCTGTTATTTGTTCCTGCAGCGTATCTGAGTAATTCCTTTTTGCAGCTTTGATCCCTTTCTCCAAGATATGCTTGACTGTCCTGTACTCCTAACGATTGCCAGATCTGAAAGAACACACTTTGTCCTGGTGCCGTCATCTGAGCTCTGGGTTGAACCAAGGCTTATCATTGCTAAACTTAACCATTGTTTTTGTTGGAATTCAAACATTGTCACAAAAAATTATATCTGAAGGTATATCAGTGTAGTTGTGTATGTTGGAGATTGTTTTTCAATCAAAAGGCAGTTTTGAAGGCACTCAAGTATATATAAGCAAAGCAGTCCTGAACCTCTTTTACTGTCTGACTGGGCCACTTTTTAACTGTTCTTTTGACTGGTTTTACAGTTTTCAGCTTTTCTTTGTAAGCAGGAATAAGGTGAATCATAGAAAGGTCAAAATTACCAAGGGGGGCACGGGAGAAAGCATGATAAACACGATAAGCATCATTAATAGCTGCATAGCAATAATCTAGAATATTTCCATCTCTGGTAGGGCATTTTATTTTGCTGTTGATATTTAGGAAGGACCTGGTTACATAATTAAAATCACCCAAAATAATGATTTGCGAGTCCGGGTTGTCTTTTTCAATCTCAGTGATTACATCAGCGACTCACCACTGCACTTTGTGAGCAGTGCAAATGTAAACACCAGCTGGAATCACTGAGAAAAAGTTGAGTAATAAATAAAATGGCTTACTGTTCATAATAAGCAGTTCTAGGTTGGGAGAGAATGATTTAAATATAACTGTCACATTGTTACATCAACTTTGATTGATGTAGAAACACACTCCTCTGCCCTTTGTTTTGTTGTAAAGTTCGGTAACGCAGTCTGCTCAGTATAGCATGAAGTCAGATAATTCCAATGCAGAGTCGGGAATAGAGTCATTCAGCCATGTTTCAGTAAAGCACAGAGCAGATAAAAAAGTCCATTATAGTATGTACTAACACTGAATTTCATTGACTTTGTCTGCCAGCTAGTGCATGTTAGATATTCCAGGCAGTGGTTGCCATAGTCCTCGTGTCCTGAATTGAAGCAGGACACCAGCTCTTCTGGCTCTGGTCCTCGTCCATCAGACCACCTGTTTAGCTGCATGAGCACCTATGATCAACAAGGTTGTAAGATCCATGGATGTTATTATAAAATCTGGAGTCACATCAGGTAGCACACTGTGACCAATATTCAGAAACTCTTCCTGTGAATTTGTTATCTGACTTTTCATGATGACAAGGAATTTAACACAAAAATTAAACAAAAGAAGACAGACAAAGACAGAGCACCAAACTACCATAGCTGTCATCATAGATGTCTGTTACAAAAGCACTGGATGTAAGGAAGGAGCTGCATTGTAGGACACATTCATGCATACATGCAATCTCATTCACACCGGGCCAGTTTAGAGTTGTCTATTCACCTAACAAGCGCCTCTTTGGAATATTGGGGGAAAATTAAAGTACCTGGAGCAAAATCCATGCTGACACAAGTGGTCCAGGCCAGAAAGGGAATTCAGAACTATAAAGCTGTGAGGCAGAAAGAGTTAATCACAGTACCAGTGTGTCATAAATACTTAAAAACGAGTTTTAGGAGTTTACAAATAAATGTCATTAACCATGACACTTCCTGTGATTGCTGTGTGCTTTGGTCACCACACATTTATCCTGTAATCAATTAAAAAAAATAACTGGAAGGAGTGCACTAAAACACTAGTTGATCTAGTTATGGAGACCTTAACCACATCTTCAAATTTGTGAAAGGCATTGATAAAAATTGATCCAGCAGCTTTCTTATAGTTAGTGAATCACTCAAAGACACAGGCGGAGGCTAAGAGAAGATGCTTTCAAGCTCACTCTGCCACCTGGTTTGCAAGCTACAGTAAATAGGTGCCAGTCATAAGCCCGGATAAAGGGGGAACTGTTGTAAAAAATAGGAATGAAGACAACAGTGAAAGAAAAGCAGAAAGAATTTAAACTGGATCAGATTGTGATCAGTATGAGAAAAGAAAAGGATTCTGGAAACCATCTGGAAAAGAATAAAAATTACCATTGGCCTCCATAGTCCCTAGATGGACTACAGAGGATCTCCAAGTCTAGCGTTCATGTTGGAATTCAGGAAGCACTTCTTCACACAGTGGGCTCTGGGAATGTAGAACTTTAACTGCCAAATCATATAGTTAGTTAAAGCCAAAACCTTGAGAAGTTTAAAAAAATGTGACATGAGCTTAATGGGCTGAAAGTTCTTCTCTTGGATACCTTATAGTTATACTTATGTTGTCACACACGTGTGCATGGGAGGCAGTCAAAGGGCTTAGCTGAGGGTACACAACAGAGACTGTTGATTGATGAACAGCACTAATGCCTTTTCTCCCTTTTCCACAGACCTTCTGAAGGGAAGACCACTTTAAAAAAGTTCCACCCACTTCTGGTACAGACCACGCCCCTCTACTGACCTCATTTCCCTTTCTATCCGACCTCTTCCTGCCAAGAAAGTATAAGAATGAACCCACAACTCATCAGATCAGTCTCATATGACTACTCGTGACCATATTGTGTTCGTACCAACAATATATGGGGTGGATTCCCCAAACTTTTATAATTGTTCTCTTCTATTGTTTACAATGTATTTGGGTAACAAATCTATTTTTCCATAATGATTGAGTTTTGTTGCAATGACCTGACCTTAAGGTAATTCTCAACATCTAGCTCTTTGAAGGTACTGCTTTGGCCGTTCAAACTTTTATTATTATTTTATTGTAATTGCCTGTTTACCACAGGTGGAAATTAACTTAGGTATGCTAGCCCTTTGGATATAATTTTTTATTTACCTGCCTTTAGTCAGCTTGTTCTATAGAAAGAAAAACACACTAAGCAACAATTCACAACCTTACTTTTCTTCTTTGGTATCAATTGCATTTATCAAATTTGTCAATAACTATTTTTACCAATAAACTATAGCTGTCAAGATGCTTGGAGGCAAAGCACTCAAAAAAGAAAATCATACATGAAGGCATCTCATGATTTTTCTCATGTTAACAATGCAGAAGATACCAACAATATGCTTACCCTGGCTAAGTACAACAGAATTATTTATGGACCTGCAAACAAAGTTTACTTATGCAAGCAGTCAATATGTTTTAAATTAGCATATTGTTCTTAAAAAAAGCTAAATAAAGTGGATATGTGTTACATAAGCTGTTTTTCTGAACTCGGCCAGTGCATTAAAAACAATACACTTAATGTGGTATCAGTTTTCCTAACTTTAGCTGTAATCAACTACAATTCATTTAAAGGATACCATACAAAATAAGCATTTGATGCATTCATCCACCCACCCATCTACTTATTTTCATAACATTTTATACCATGGAAGTGTATTAATGTCAGTGCATATATCAAAGGTACAAGCCATGAATCTTGACCTCCTGGTCACTCCAGATCACTAAGGAGGTGAGGCTCATTAATTTTGTTCCTTATAGTATGGCTAGATGCATTGCAGTGTAGTATACTGATTCATTTCTTGTAACAGTTAATGTACAAATCCAACAAAACAGAAAGTGAATGACTTTACAACCTTGGTGAGATTGTTCCTTGCATTCACCTATCCTGTGAGCCCAAGTAGCATAACATGGGTTTGTGAACAAAAGACCAAATGCTTTACTTTATTAGAGGGTGATGGGAGAGGCACTTGACACTTACTAAATATGATGCATGTAAATTTTAAAGCCAACACAACACAAAATTTGTACTTAGATTTTTACATCAGTCAGTATAACTCTTGTCATAGTTATGAAAACACATGTCAGATAATTAAGCTAAAAGAGTTATAATCTTGGCTCCGCTAATTTTAGCAATCTAATTCCAAATGGCAGTGGTTGTTGCTATGACTTTTTTAATTTGTGCTGCTGAGTGTTTTAAGTGGATACATTTGTAAAAGAAGGTTCTCCAATGGCAGGGGTAACCAGATTAATACATTTCCACCTTCTTACCTAAGCAGGTTTTGCAACAATACTATCCAAATAGAAAAATGTATGCTGCCAGTGTTATGATTCAGATAAAAAAATAACACTGCACAACAATTTTTTTGAAAAGTCTTGCTTCCTGAGAAGTTTTTGCCGATTGTGACAAGTACCTACTGGGTATGCACAAATATAGTTTTGGTTTTACTGCATCACATAGGAACTTTGAGAATTAGACATTTATATGATTACTGACAATAACGTATTTAGTCACGTTTATGTATCACATAAGCTATTAAAATCAACAGAATTAAAAGTGTTTTGCTACTGATTTCCTTTTGTATTCAATGTCTGGTGCATCACGTTGCAGTGTCCAACAGTAGTCAGCAAGCATTGACGGATTCTAGTTGCCGTGGTATCGTTTTTCCATCATAGCAATGTCCTGGTGAAACCTGGTGTACTCCGTGTAGACCCAGTACTCCGTTATAAACCAATTAAATTCTTTCACCAGGATAGATTTACCCGATTTATATAAAATAAATTCTCAACTTAGACCCTCTACCTGCGTCCTTGATCCAATACCAACAAGTTTTTTCAAAGAAGTATCGGGTGGGCTAATTGATAGTATTCTTGACATAGTAAACTCGTCATTAGATACGGGGGTCTTCCCAGACTGTCTTAAGACTGCTGTAGTTAAACCCCTACTCAAGAAAAATAATCTCAACTCCTCTGCTTTTGAAAATTTTAGACCTATTTCTAACCTGCCTTTCTTAAATAAAATTCTAGAGAAGGCAGTCATTATGCAGCTAAATGACCACCTCAATAAACATGCTATTCTTGATAAGTTTCAGTTGGGTTTCAGAAAAAATCACAGAACAGAAACTTCACTTGTTAAAGTAGTAAATGACTTGCGGGTAAATGCAGACAGAGGCCATTTATCTGTTCTCATCCTCTTAGATCTGAGTGCCGCATTTGATACCATTGATCACAATATTCTTAGAAATCGCCTTAGTCAGTGGGTGGGCCTCTCTGGCAGTGTCTTAAATTGGTTTGAATCCTACCTGGCAGGTAGAAAATTCTTTGTTAGTTGTGGAAATTATACTTCAAATACACATGATATTCTATACGGTGCTCCACAAGGCTCTATCCTGGGTCCGCTGCTCTTTTCGAACTACATGCTTCTGTTAGGTCAGATTATTTTGGGGCATAACGTGAGCTACCACAGCTATGCTGATGACACACAGCTGTATATATCAATAGCACCTGATGACCCCAACTCTGTTGTTTCACTAACACAATGTCTTACTTGTGTTTCTGAGTGGATGGGTAGTAATTTTCTCAAGTTAAATAAAGAGAAAACTGACATTTTAGTGATTGGCAATAATGAATATAATGAAGTTATTTGAAATAAACTTGATGCATTAGGATTAAAAGTCAAGACGGAGGTAAAGAATTTAGGGGTAACTGTTGACTGCGACCTGAATTTTAAATCCCATATTAATCAGATCACTAGGACAGCATTTTTTCACTTAAGAAATATAGCAAAAGTTAGACCTCTTATATCATTGAAAGATGGCGAGAAATTAGTTCATGCTTTTGTATTCAGTCAACTAGATTACTGTAACGCACTCCTCTCAGGACTACCCAAAAAAGACATAAATTGATTGCAACGAGTGCAGAATGCAGCTGCTAGAATCCTAACTAGGAAAAGAAAATCCGAGCACATCACCCCAGTTTTGATGGCACTACATTGGTTTTCTGTGCCATTTAGAATTGACTTTAAAATACTGCTTATGGTTTATAAACCCTTAAATAATCTTGCTCCATCTTATATATCGGAATGTCTGACATCTTATATTCCAAATTGTAACCTTAGATCTTCAAATGAGTGTCTGCTTAGAATTCCAAGAGCTAAACTTAAAAGAAGTGGTGAGGCGGCCTTCTGCTGTTATGCACCTAAAATCTGGAATAGCCTGCCAATAGGAATTCGCCAGGCTGATACAGTGGAGCACTTTAAAAAACTGCTAAAAACACATTACTTTAACACGACTTTCCCATAACTTCATTTTAATTTAATCCTGATGCTCTGCATATTCAATTAATTACCATTACTATTCATGGTGGCTCCAAAATCCGTACTAACCCCTACTCTATCTTCTGTTCTTTTTCCGGTTTTTCACCACCTAATCAAAGCACCATGATGTCCCTACATTGATGGATTAAAGGCCAGAAGTCCATGTGACCGTCATCATCAAGTTCTTCCATGAGAACCCTGAATACAAAGAGGACTGATTGTGAAGCCATTTATGTTAGGTAGAAGTCCTAGAGAGGGCTGAGCGGTCTCATGGCCTGGAACCCCTGCAGATTTTATTTTTTCTCCAGCTGTCTGGAGTTTTTTTTGTTTTTTCTGTCCTCCCTGGCCATCGGACCTTACTTTTATTCTATATTAATTAGTGTTCTCTTATTTTAATTCTTTGGCTTTTTTCTCTTTCTTCATCATGTAAAGCACTTTGAGCTACATTATTTGTATGAAAATGTGCTATATAAATAAATGTTGTTGCTGTTGTTGTGTTTGTCACTGACAGCACCGAGATTTGCGGAGAAGAAGTCCAAATGTGAGTGGAGGCAATAAATCTTGAGTGACATGTTGCACTTCATTGTCTTGTATGCTTTGAGAAGTTTGTCCACCAGCTGAATGTAGTTTGGGGCTCTGTAATTGCCCAGAAAATTGACAACAACATCTTTGAAGGCTTTCCAGGCAATATTTTCCGGCCCAACTAACAGATCTTCAAACTGCTTGTCCAACAAAAATGCCCTCTTTGATCTTGGCGTCAGTTATTCTTGGGAACATCTATCTTAAATAATGAAAACCTTCGCCTTCCTTGTTCAGTGCTTTCACGAAATTCTTCATGAGTCCCTGTTTTATGTGAAGCTGAGGCAAAAATATCTTTGCCGGATTGACAAGCGATTCATGTTCCACATTTTTCTGTCCTGGAACTAACTTTTTATGGAGTGGCCAGTTCTGTCGAGAATAGTGCGACTCTTTGGTACGGCTGTCCTATTCACAGATGAAACAACAGTACTTTGTAAAGCCGAGCTGCAGTCCTAGTAACAGAGCAACGACTTTAAGATCTCCACAGATATTCCAGTTGTACCTGCTATACTGGACGTGCTTCAGCAACAGTTCCGTATTCTCATACATTTCTTTCATGTGTGCTGCATAGCCAACAGGTACTGAAAGATAAACGTTGCCATTGTGTACCAGAACAGCTTTCAGGCTTAACATTGATGAATCAATGAAGAAATGCCACTCTTCCGGGTTGTGATCACAACCCAAGGCCAAGAACAATTATTCAATGTCACAACAGAAATGGAGACTGTCGACTTGTGCAAAAAATTTGGTCATATCATGATGTCGGCCACGAAACAGAGACATTTTTGTACCTGGTGACAGCAAACACCATTCCTGCAGTCTCAAACCCAGCAGCTCGGCTTTTGTTTTTGACAGACCCAAATCTCTGACCAAATCATTCAATTCGGACTGTGTTATCAGATGTGGATCGCCTGATGAGCACGGTTCAAAATCCGGGTCAATGTCACAGTCAGTACCCTGCATTGCAGTTTCTTCATCTGGTTTGTCTAAGGTCCAATCCTCTGGTGGATTCAGAATTGGAAGACTGTTGTCATGTGGCACGGGTCTCATTGCTGAAGGCAGATTAGGATATTCAATTGACTTCTTGTTTTTGGCAGAGAAACCAGACACATTAGTCAAACAGAAGTAACAGTCCATCACATGGTCTTTCTGTTCTCGCCTTATCATCGGAACAGCAAACGGCATCGTCTTTCGAGTGCCTCTGAGCCAGGCTCTCAGACTGACAGCACATGTTGCACAGCAAATGTGAGGTGCCCATTCCTTGTCTTGATCACCAATTTTGCAGCCGAAATACAGATGATAAGCTTTCTTCACAAGAGCAGTCATCCAACGTCCTTGAGGCGCAAGTGTATATTCGCCACAGATATAGCAGAATGTATAGCGGCTGTTACGACATTGACGAGACATATTGCCCGATACCAAAACGTCTATAGCATCAAGCTTACTTACTGTTATATTGCTACAGATGCTCTACTTTACTATACATACACACTATTTACTGTATATTAAACAAATGAGCAGGATTGGTGTATGCAAGCCATCTTTATAGCATGCTGAGACAGCGTCAAGCTCGTTCAGACCTGCCCAGGCATGCCCAGGATGTCAACTTCCACAGAACAGCTTCCAACCTGGCCTGATTCCATGCCTGGACATACCCAGGGTGCACGAACCGTTGTTGATAAGTCACTTACAGGAGCGAAAATGTTTGGATACAAATATAAGAAAAAATCATGACAAAACTGAAGATTTCTCTGAAACGGTAAGTGATGGGTACATTTTGATGTGATATTCACCCCAAAATCTATAAGAAACACCCAACAGTGTTCAAGAAGCAAAAACTTTGTTGTGCAGTCTAATTTTTTTTCCTGCTACGTATAAAATTTTGTTTTAGGGTTTAGATTTACATTTACATTTAGGAAGGTTTCAACATCAGAGAATCTGCCTGTATGATTATGATATATTGTTATTGTCTATAGACATCAGTTAATAATTATTACCGTTATGTTTTTGTTTCATCATGATGCAATTTTTTTTTTCACAGGCGTAATCATTTTGTATTCCCATTGCAACAATGCATTGCTTGGTCTTTCATCATTGTCGTACCACTTTATAAGTTGGTGCTGCAGGATCATTAACATTAAAGGTTGTTGTGGGTTATTTTTCACAACGTTTGACTCTTCTTAGTTATGTACAGATTAGAACTAGAATCCTGACTATGAGTTTGCCCACCAATTTGGATTTAGTGCTTGATTTTCCTGATCTGCTGGTTTTGACTTTTGTCTTTTACATTTTATCTGTTTGTTTCCTTATCTTTTTTTGCCTTCTTCTTTCTGTAGCATCGATGCTTGGATTTTAAAAAGCGGGTAGCTTTTTAGCTTAGCATTTAAAAGGAAGTTTTTTTTTTCTTGTTCTCTGCTTGTTTTTCTTCTGTGATAGAACATCTAGTAATAAAGGGATAGTATGGACATATCCAATAAAATAAATATATATGGCAGAAAATGAAAGGGAAATCCAGAACTGAAGATAAAAAGTGATACACAACAGATAAGAAAGAGGACAGGAGGACAGGAGGACAGGGCCAAAACATATGTAAGAAAGTTCCAAGGTCTTTAGAGGAGAATTTATAACGTTAGGGGTCAGGAACAAAGCAAATGGCATTTTGACTTTAAGGGGTTCAGTACAGTATACAATACAGTATACAACTGGAATTGAATAAAGTGGAGATAGAGATAGGGACTTTTGGAACTAAGTTTAATATTTTTAAAAATGGGACACCAAGAAACAAATAATAAAAAGAGGAGAGGTCATAATTACAAATATTAGGAAGAAGGAGTTAACAAAATGATTTAATCAAGTTTATTAACTATACCGACATCTATGTCATTAATATAAATTAGAGAAAGTAAAGGTACCACGCACAGACCCCTTGGCAACTCTATTGATGATCTCACCATGTGTGGAGCATTCTCCTTTCATCTGTATTTTTTGTCTCCTTGCAGTTAACTTGATATCCGGTTTTGTTACCTCTGATACCAGCAGCTTCTAGTTTTGGAAATAATCTTTGGTGGGGGACTGAATCAAAGTATTTTTGAACATCTAAGTAAATTATGTCGTATACTTTGCTTTTGTCGACTATTGCATTATTCACTGACTCTGTGAGACTTGCTGGAGACCACATTCTCAGGCAGATGGACTCCAGCAGTGTCTGCAACATAGCAATCGTGGAGCTGCTTTTATGCCAGCTTCTCCCGGTAGTCTTGTCCTCTTCAGAAAGGTGTCAGTTACCTGACGAGCTTGTCCCTCTCAGTTTCAGACCCAGGCATCCTGTGTAGTTCTCATGGCGCACCACTGTGCTGTGGCACTGTGCACTAAAGTGTTCAATTTGTACAAATGTTATTTGGTAACCATACTTATATATGGAATAAATTAGGCATAAACAAACTAAAAGAATTATAGTTGGGATTTCAAAAATTCTGGTTAAGCTATGCCAAGAGATCGGAATGTTTATTTTATTTTAAAAAATTGTAATACAGTAATCCCTCGCTATATCGTGCTTTGACTTTCGCGGCTTCACTCTATCGCAGATTTTATATGTAAGCATATTTAAATATATATCGCGGATTTTTTGCTGGTTCGCGGATTTCTGCGGACAATGGGTCTTTTAATTTCTGGCACATGCTTCCTCAGTTGGTTTGCCCAGTTGATTTCATACAAGGGACGTTATTGGCAAATGGCTGAGAAGCTACCCAACCAGAGCGCGTATTACGTATTAAATAAAACTCCTCAAATATATTGTGAGCACAGGGCTGTTCGCACCCCTAGAAGATACAACCGCTCCTCAAAAAACGCTGAAAGATTACCTTCTCATTGCTCTCTTCCTTGCTGGGCATACATATGGCTGCTTTTTCAAGCGATATGCTTCCTGCACTGTGCTTGGCATACTTAAAAGATCAAACAGCACGTATTGATTTTTGATTGTTTGCTTTTCTCTCTCTCTTGCTCTGACATTCTCTGCTGCTGACGGAGGGGGTGTGAGCAGGGGGGCTGTTCGCACCCCTAGACGATACAGACGTTCGTCTAAAAATGCTGAAAGATTATCTTCACGTTGCTCCCTTCTGTGCAGCTGCTTTGTCAAGCGACATGCTTCCCGCACGGTGCTTCGCATACTTAAAAGCTCGAAGGGCCCGTATTGATTTTTGATTGTTTGTTTTTCTCTGTCTCTCTCACTCTCTCTGACATTCTCTGCTCCTGACGGAGGGGGTGTGAGCAGAGGGGCTGTTCGCACACTGGCCTAGAGGATACGGACGCTCCTCTAAAAAATGCTGAAAGACTACCTTTACATTGTACATCCTTGCAGCTGCTTTGTCCGGCGGTGCTTCGCATACTTAAAAGCCAAACAGCCCTATTGATTTTTGATTGTTTGCTTTTTTTCTATCTCTCTGACATTCTCTGCTCCTGACGCTCACTCCTTTGAAGAGGAAGATATGTTTGCATTCTTTTAATTATGAGACGGAACTGTCATCTCTGTCTTGTAATGGAGCACAGTTTAAACTTTTGAAAAAGAGACAAATGTTTGTTTGCAGTGTTTGAATAACGTTCCTGTCTCTCTACAACCTCCTGTGTTTCTGTGCAAATCTGTGACCCAAGCATGACAATATATGGTTTCTACTTTGCGAATTTTCACCTTTCGCGGGGGGTCTGGAACGCAACCCCCACGATAGAGGAGGGATTACTGTATTTACTGTATATACAACTTCAAAAGTGGAGGAATAAATAACTAAAAACAACAACATTTTGACTGTTTTTTACTTCTGTCTTACATAGGCCTTGTGAAAATAGTACTGGAGATTCCCCAAGGCACAATATAAAAAAATGTTTGTGTGAGAAAGTGTTTTCTCACACTCTTAAAGATGAATTTATTGCACATAAATGATAACACCAATGAGACAGCTGGTAAAAGTAACTGATACCTACAGAAAAGGGCAGTGTCTCTTATAGAAGCAAAGTAAGCAAGAAGCATTTTTTACAGGGTGGGCCACAGAAAAGTAGCCCACCTTCAACGATAGTATGACAAGATGAATGAGGAAGTGGATAGTTTTTATTCACTTACCCACAAGTTACAACTGATGCTGAAAGGGCACTTCAGAGCATGTTGGCTGATACTGCTTGCAGCTCTTCAACAGTGATGCTGCAGATAAGATTCATGATGTTTTCCTTGAGTTCATCCAGGGTATGTCGATTGTTGGGATACACTTTCTGCTTTAAATTTCCCCACAGATAAAAATCGCATGTGGACAAGTCCAAGGAACGTGGTGGCCATAACCCCTTGCTCACAGTTCGCTCCTCTCAAAACTGTTCATGCCAGTGAGTTGCATGAGGTGTGGCATGTTGCCCCATCTTGTTGGAAAAAGCAGTACATTTTTTCTTCTGGTGTTAGTTGGTCGTAAAATTGTTCAAAGATGTCCAGGTAAACTGCAGTGTTGATTCGAAGAAAATTGGACCCACTATTTGTGTTCCTGACATCATGCACCAAACGGCAATTTTCTGGTCATGAAGTGGCTACAGCCTCCTCCAAAGTGAGTGGCACCAGTATTGGAAGCGGGCTACTTTTCCGTGGACCACCCTATATTTTCAAATACTCTCAGTATTTACCAAATATTCAAAAAAAATGTGAAGTCCATCTCAGAGATACTAAGGCAAGAAGCTTCCCATAGTTTATTTAAAATTTGTTTTTTTTTGTCACAAAAGAATCTGTTATGTTTTACGGATCAGGGTTTATTCCCTGACTTTCTTTTGTTTTCCTTTTTTGTGCCTTCTTTGTTTATTGTAAATTATTGTTTATATGTATTTTTGTTACTATTTTTTTAACACTAATCGAGACCACTCCCATGTGATACTCTCTATGCTTGCATGTGTAACACTCTGTTTTGTACTATGTTCTCTTGCATTCCTTGTATTTTTAGGGTGGTACCCCCAGGAGGCAGGGTCACCCTGACGTCACTGTTGCATGGACCTCCTTCTGGCTATATGCTGAGCAAGAAAATGTATTTGATTTTTCTTTTAATATTTCTGATTTTGTGGATTTTTGCTTATTTTCTTGTTATTCTGTTTTATTGGATTACATTTTGGCACTTATTTGTCTGGGATGGCCTTTTTGGCATTTTTTTTAGCTGTTCTTCTATTTAGGTTCTTTTTTGATTTATTTCAAAACACATTTCCATTCATAAAGATTCTTTGTGGGCTGTTTCTCAAGGTTTTTTTTTTTTTTATTGTTTTCATTTGCCTCGAGAGGTACTTTGAGATATTTCTGAATATTTAAAGTATTTTGAAGACAAAATCCCTTATAGACCTGTGAGGGCTGATGCAAGCCAGTAGACTTTGGGGTCACCCTCGCCTGGTTTATAGGTCTGTTTCAAGGTCTCTCACTGTAATGATCTGGGCTGACTGAAGCTGCCACAGTGTCCTTGAACCTGGAAACATTGAAAGCCATGATAGGGACAAGCCATTACAATGAAAACACTAACAAGCTAGAAATGGTGCAAAGTGCACATAGTCCTTTTATTCCACAAAAACAAACAGCTCAGAACAAAGCACGGTGCTGATCTACTGCCATTATATATAGATAAATAAATAAGCTGTAATAAAAACAAAGTGTTCACTGCAGGAGTAAAATCAGTTAATAAATAATCAATAAATATGTTACAGATCCAACTTAGAAAGGTAACAATAAACACACACATATGGTCTTCTTTCCATTTACTTTCCCCAGTCTTCATCAGGACCCATGGGTATCCCCTTTGCACCGCCACCTCCTTTGGTGCCTGCAGACTCAGACCTGCAACTTTCATCTGTCTTCCAGAACTCGCAGGGTGCTGTGCCCTCTTCCAATACTGCTGTGTCAGGACCCCAACCTTCACCCTGCTGTCATGGCCTCTCACACCTTCTCACCAGCTCTGCCTCTTTAGCTGATGAGAGTGCCGACACCTCCCAGAGCTATACCAGCCTTCTGTCCTGCTTCCTATTCAGTACTCAGCAGTCTGGCACTGCCCATCATGTCTTTCACTGCCTACCTTTCCTACTCCCAGTGACCAATTTTCTCCAGAGATGAGCCTTGAGGTGGAAATGATGAACTCTGCTAGCAGTGCTGGATGAACAGTGTTACCACATATATGGTGAACAGCAAGGTTATTCCATAGGACCTTGACAGACAAAAACCCCTATCCCAGTTTTATCATCCATAATTTAAATAAAAAAGAAATCAGATCATGGACCACAGTGTTTCCTCTGTCCACAATATAATTTTCCATGACTACCAACATTCCAACAAATTCTGAGTGATGTAGTATTTTTGCCTTTAAAATAGATTAAGGACTAACACATTCACAGAAAGTTATAGATGAGATGTTAGACTTAGTTTTGGACTTTAGGGTATGGGCTAAAAGACTAAAAGAATTATTTAAATTATCTGAGGCAATAAGGTTGATACCAGATGTATTCTAACATGAACTCTTCCAACCATTTTTTATACAACATCCATCCATTTTCTTAACCCGTTTTCCAAGGCAGGGTCGCTGGATCTTATACCATGTTTCTGAGAAGCAGTTTGCCTAAATACTCCAGTTAGTGTTGTCTTTTGCTGTTCTTCTTTTAGGTTTGCTAAATGATTTGAGATCTCAGTACCAAGTTTACCCCCAGACTTATTTTCTGTCAGTGTTAGTTTATTCTTAACTACACAAAATGTCTTTGATCTAACTAGTTACTATTCATTGGGGTAGATACAATAAGTGTGTGGGTGTGGCGTTTGCTCCTGAGCACCCCCAGAGGGTTTGAAATGGATTTGAATCATGTAATCTAGCAAACGAGTGCACAAGTAAATATTTACTTTATTATTTAAGTTTACAGGATTAGGTGTTGTTAAAACCAGTGGTTATTTTAACCCTCTGGGAACTGTGGGGAATAGGTTTTGCAGTTATAGTGTGTGCCTCTGCCTTTTTTTCACTGGTAACTCTTGTACCAGTGGTAGCAAAGATTATTGCTAAAGAAAAACACATAGTCTCTTTATTTCTGACTTTTGCACAGCACATCTGCAAGCAATACTAAATCTACTTTCCTCATTGCTACCTACCCTATATATTTGTCAGCTTGAAGCAACTCCATTAAATGACCTGTTTTCCCTCGAGTGGTAGATTGACTCATTACAGCACATTCTGTCCCTTTTATATAACCATTTATGATGTTCTTTATGCCCACTTCACCTTATTAGACACTCAAATGACATATTGGGGACCATTTTTTTCAGCAGAAATGACTGCACACAGGGAGGAAATGCAATATTGGTATCTACAAAGCATGCCATTTTAGTGACCACCTGCCCTTAGTCCTTAGTATGCCTTCTCCCCTTAAACAACAAAACAGGCACAAGTATAGATTTGATAAATAGAGTTATATTTTACAAAATTACGATCATATAATTACAGTCATATGAAAAAGTTTGGGAACCCCTCTTAATTCTTTGGATTTTTGTTTCATTGGCTGAGCTTCCTTTTACTATATGACATGCCTTATGGAAACAGTAGTATTTCAGCAGTGACATTAAGTTTATTGGATTAACAGAAAATATGCAATATGCATCATAACAAAATTAGACAGGTGCATAAATTTGGGCACCCAAACAGAGATATTACATCAATACTTAGTTGAGCCTCCTTTTGCAAATATAACAGCCTCTAGACACCTCTAGCCTTTGATGAGTGTCTGGATTCTGGATAGAGGTATTTTTGACTTCCATACAAAATCTCTCCAGTTCAGTTAAATTTGATGGCTGCTGAGCATGGACAGCCTGCTTCAAATCATCCAATAAATTTTCGATAATATTCAAGTCAGGGAAATGTGACAGCCATTCTAGAACATTGTACTTCTCCCTCTGCATGAATGCCTTTGTAGATTTCGAACAGTTTTGGGTCATTGTCTTGTTGGAATATCCAGCCCCTACGTAACTTCAACTTTGTGACTGATGCTTGAACATTATCCTGAAGAATTTGTTGATATTGGGTTGAATTCATCCGACCCTCGACTTTAACAAGGGTCCCAGTCCCAGAACTAGGCACACAGCCCCACAACATAATGGAACCTCCACCAAATTTGACAGTAGGTAGCAGGTGTTTTTCTTGGAATGCGGTGTTCTTCTTCCGCCATGCAAAGCGCTTTTTGTTATGACCAAATAACTCAATTTTTGTCTCATCAGTCCAAAGCCCTTTGTTCCAAAATGAATCTGGCTTGTCTAAATGAGCATTTGCTTACAACAATCGACTCTGTGGTGTGAGTGCAGAAAGGGCTTCTTTCTCATCACCGTGCCATACAGATGTTCTTTGTGCAAATTGCGCTGAATTGTAGAACAATGTACAGATACACCATCTTCAGCAAGATGTTCTTGCAGGTCTTTGGAGGTGATCTGTGAGTTGTCTGTAACCATTCTCACAATCCTGTGCATATGCCGCTCCTGTATTTTTCTTGGCCTGCCAGACCTGGGTTTAACAGCAACTGTGCCTGTGGCCTTCCATTTCCTGATTACATTCCTTACAGTTGAAACTAACAGTTTAAACCTCTGAGATAACTTTTCAGATCTTTTGAGAGTTGCTTTGAGGTTCCCATGCTGTCACTCTTCAGAGGAGAGTCAAAAGGAAGCACAATTTGCAATTGATCACCTTAAATACCTTTTCTCATGATTGGACACAGCTGTCTATGAAGTTCAAGGCTTAGTGAGCTAATCCAACCAATTTGGTGTTGCAAGTAATCAGTATTGAGCAGTTACATGTATTCAAATCAGCAAAATTACAAGGAGACCCACATTTTTGCACAGCCAGTTTTTCACATTTGATTTAATTTCATACAACTAAATACTGCTTCACTAAAAATCTTTGTTCGGAAAACACCCCAGTACTTAGATGGTCCTAGGAAATGAGAGACATACTACTGTTATCTTTTTTGTTGAAAGTAGAGTAAATTATTATGCAGGCTGAGAGGGGTTCCCAAATTTTTTATATGACTGTATACATTTAAGTCACAAAGCTTCACAGCTAAAACCCCTCTTTATTATGTTTAATTGCATGAAACATTTTGCTTGTTCTAAACACAAATTTCACAGGATTGCCGTTTTGAAGATGTTCTAGTCTAGTATTACATGAATATGGTACAGGAAGCAAATGCATAGGAAAGGGAAATAAAGCGAAAAGGCTACCCGAATACCAACACATTAATTTGAATTGCATTTTGACTCCATGATCATTTAATAATGATTTTAAGTGCATACAAAATATTATTTAATTAAAAGCTTTTGCCTACATTATCTCTGATTAGCCTTTTAGCGAACAGACAATTTTACAGACAGAAAATGATTTATCATCCTGTCAATTCTACCTTATTACTGCTCTTAGAACTTGTTAAATAATTTATTTTAATTGTATTTCATTTTTTAGCTTACCATTTCTGCTATTGCTTTTATATATTTTTTCCATCAGTCCATATCTGGGCCTGTGTTTTCATTACTATTGCAGTTCCTAGTGCATTAAACATTTTCAAAAAGCACGTTGGGATGTGACTCCAGTTCATGCCAGGGCATCCTTGCGTGGTTATCTACACTAAGAAATGCCAGGAAAATTTTGATTTGCCAATTAATCTAAAAGGCATGCTTTTAGGATGTGGGAAAAACAATAAAGTCATTGGCAGAACATGCAAACTCCACAACCACAGTGGCTGAGTTGAAGAATAATCCTGATCACCAAGACTGAGAGGCAGCAGTGCTTGTGTAGTAGGGTTAATTCAATTCATTTTTATGTATGTATATATTATTTATGTTTCCCTCTAATCATTGTGCCCCATTAGGTAGGAACCATTATTGAGAGACCCACCCCAGAGTATGTGCAGGAGCCTCTGTTACTTTGTATTTCTTTTCATCCTCCCAGGTATTGTAAACATATTTATGTGCAAGTTATACCTGTTTATATTGTTTATGAACAACAAGTATAAATTGTTTATTGTTTATAAATAACTGTTCATGTTGTTAGTAGGTGGGAATTTAGCTTGCTGGAAGAAGGTTACCCCAGAATGTGTGTAGGAGCCTCCGTTACCTTGCATTTGTTTTTATTCTCCCAGACACCAAGGAAATAAAATACCAGAAATTCAAGGCAACTGATTTTTTTGTCTTCTGTTACCTGACACAAAATGAAGGAAAGACCAGTATAGCAGAAGGTTACACTAACCAACCTGCCACTGTGCTGCCACACGTTAGTTTTTTTTTAAATTATGGGCGCACACCACAAAGTGCTTGTATTAGAGGTTAAGCTAGACGATCTACTGCATATCTAAAGGACCTAAATCTTTACAGATATTTGGTATTAGGTACTGCTGAAGAAAAAAATAAAGCATTGCTTTCTACACAAGTAAGAGTATAGTGTTTGCGGTTGCTTCTTTTGGCAGGATAACCATTGAGACCAGTGATGCACCATTAATGTGTTAAGCAAATGAGGCATTGTGTAAGATGTGAACCTGTGCCCTTCCTCTTGCATGACTCATATTTGTGTACAGTAAAGTAATGTTCTTGTATGTGTTAAACCACTAGGGCCCCATTTGACGTGGAATATTAGCCATGCACATAATTAAGTTAGATACATTCCAGTGGTTCCTGTAAATCTGTCAGTCAGCACACAGACTTAAGCATTTATACTAGAGACAATTTAAAGAAATGTCTACTCTTCCCTATAAGATTCTCTAAACAGTGAACAAAGTTTAATTAAAAATTCAAGCCCATCTTTTTCATCTCACAGTTTTACAGCACTATAAACACAAATGGACATTCTGAGTCACCTTAAAGTCACTTCTCTTTTCCTTGCTTAAGGTTTCACATCAGCATCATTTAACTGTATCAGTAGTTGAAGATGTGAAAAAATGGTGAAAAATGAAACAAGTCATGCAAAACGTTAATCAACCTTCCCTTTTAGGAAGACATTCAACCATCTTGTAAGTTTAGCATTCAGGTAATAGTATCAGAAACAGATGATCACTCCATTGAAACTGATGGGCAGGCAACAATGACTGATAGACTAACATCCACTGGGAAGACTTGGGTCATTGTGACTTCCTGTCTAATCTGTAAAGCAATTTAGTTTAAAATTAAACAATTACCTTTGCACCTTAAATGATTAAAATGCAGATTATAGTGAAACGCAGCAGGCTCCAAACTGTTTACATTTGAAGAAGTGTAAACTGTGCAGGAGTTTGCCAAAGGCTCCTTGAAAGTCTAATTCAATTATTTTGCATGCTTTTCTTTTGACAATTACAGCAGTAGCCTGCTGAAAAAAAAAAGCTAAAAGGTTGGTTTTGCAAGATTTTCCTCTCACAAACCCATGTTGTCTGTTATTTAGTACATTATTTTGATAAAGGTAATTTTTCAAATGTATTTCTTATTATACTTTCAAGAATTTTGGATGGTACAGAAGTAAGACATGTTAGTCAGTAATTACCAGGATCAATTTTGTTTCCCTTCATGAAGATTAGAGTCACATTTGCAACTTTTAAGGCCTCAGGTACTTCTCTTTTCTCAAGTGCTACTCAGACATGTCTAATAAGGATTTATAAATGACATCTTTCATTTTTTTCAGTACAAATGGTAAAAATCTCATAAAAGTGGACAAATAGCTTTCTTCTCCTTGTGTTGTTTGCTTCAAAATTACCAGGGTTAGTGACTATCTATTTCAAAACAATCACAACACTAGCCCTGCTATATAAGACTCACTAAAACCTCATTTGTTTGAAATAAACAGTACAATAGGAACATGATTACCCAGCTTGCACACTGGGACAGTCATATTATAGGAATAGTGGAGGTCAGGTACCAAAGTGGTAGACAGGTTCATCAAAAAACAGTAGCCAAACTCCAAAAGCAGATCTTCTAAATATTATACAATTACTAGGGGGTTCTCCCCTGCTTGCTTTGCTTGCCATCCCCCCCGGCCTGCACTATGCGTCAGCCACTTTGTCTCTGTGCCGCTCGTGTTGTGAAGAAGGGGGTTGAATGCACCCAAGGAGATGGGGTTGCTCCTCTGAAACCCCCTCTTAAACGCTGATAAAATGGGAAACAAATACAGTTTTTTTTTACCTCCTCTTTGCTCAATCAACTGCTGGCTTTCTGCTGCTGCCGTGCCACGTGATCTGCATCTTGCACAGTGCTTTGAACATTTAAAAGCCTGTATAGCAGCTGTCCTACTCTTTGTCTTTTGTTTCCGGCCCTGGGTGTGGTTAAATCTTTTGACACAAAGTCAGTGATGTGAGTTCTTAATATTTTTTAGCTTATAATTTAAAAAAAAGAATAAGAATCTGAAAATCTAACAACATCACATTAAAGTTCGATAAATTCTGAAAAGAATGATAGCAAACATATATATGTAGGTTTTAAAATAGGTCCGTTTTAAAGCGTAACAAAAAATTGACATAAAAACGTTCCATAAAATCGTTGCACTTTTAGGCTTAGGATTTCATATATATAGAGTAGATTACTTTAAAAGGAAAATCTGGGTCACAAGCCACAAAAACAAATGATATATTAGTTTGTTGTTAGCCAGAGAGAAAACCAGTGTCAGATTTTGGGAGAGCATGGTTCAAAAACAATTCAGAATAGCTTCAATACCTGAACAGGACTTCAAGGTCTACAGACAATGACTCTTGAGAAGGTGGCAGGAAAATAGGAAAGTTGAACAGGACAACACTCAATAGGCTGGGTTAGGCACATTTAGCAACTAAGTTAACTGAGATGGAAGTTTAAGCATTTCACATTTTTTGTAATTCCATCTAAATCAGTTATTGCATTTTTGTTTATTAATTGTTTTTGTAACAATGAGTGTCACTCAAAACTAACAGCAATAATCAAATGCAATTACATGTATTACATAGACTATATTAAATAACATGCTTTTCCACATTACTTTACAATATCATGTAGTTAGGCTTGTGGTAGCTCAATAGCTTTCATAGACAACAGATGTAAAAATGGCAGCATTTGTGTTCAATGTGGAGGATGTGTGACTAACTGATACTCAATTTTCTTAAACATACAGTAGCCGTTTTCAGAGTATACTCAATAGAGTAGTAGCTAATAATTACCAAAAGAAAAATAAGTTTCCCAACTGGCTATTAATATTAGTTAAAATGCAGTAACTAATTAAAATTAAAAATAACTAAGAATTTGGAAAGGAACTGATTTATTCTTAAACTGGAATACCTTAAAGATTTTAATTCCAGTCTGAAGATACACAGAAACAAAAGGGTCCGAATACACCATAACACAAGCTTAGTCTGTTTTCTTTACGTTACACTGCTAAGTGACTCTTTCAGAATGGCGTAAACTGTAATCCTGCCCTGACCTTGCTGTTTGCAGTAGAATCAGCTTCTTTGCACACCAGGATGCAGTCCTTGTTCTGTGCTCAGCAGCGCCAATCTTCTGCCCCCATATCAACTTTTCTAAACCCATCTTTGTTTATATCACTTAGGGCACCTTCACCTTTCCCATGTAAGTAATTAGTTCAAACACCTTTTAGCTGCAGGTTGATAATATTGGTAGTTTACAGTAGTAATCTGCAAATAATATTCATTCAGCAAATTTGGTCTTATATATGCTTAAATCATTGCTTTCCTCATCCATTCATTTCCAGGAGATAGACTTTTTTTTTTGTACTTTTATGGTTATCTTACCTAAAGCAGCAGGGATAAGGGTGCTGCTGTATGAGCTGCTTGCTTACTTTCCCTGGCTCCTGGTGGACTTGTATTGGGCAATGAATAAGAAAAATATACAAAATATACAAGTTGATTTAACTACTGTTAAGGTAAAACTGAAGCAGTAAACTAATTCATAGTTACACAGAATGTTTCTCGGTTTTAAGATAGATAATATTACCAATTTGATAATACTTTTCAATGGGAGATTTTGAAATTTCAAAACTTTCTACAGTGCAATCTGTTCGAGAAAAGAAAAGTAAAAATAAAAATAACATTAAGTAATACTAAATAACAAAGAAAGCTAGAGAAAAAAAAAATCTGCAGGGTTCTGAGGCCACAAGACCGCCCGGCCCCCAGTGGTCATTCTACGTAACATAAATGATCTAAATCGGTCCTCATAGTTTTCAGGCACACATTTCAATACACATTTCAATCAATACACCAAGTTGTTTCACGTGAACAGACAGACAGAATGGATATTGCAGTAGGTGCTTCTCACATTATATGTGAATACACCTAAAAAGGGGTTGCAATGACGGGAAGCAGGTAAATAGGATCAAAACAAGGCAAGTGCTCCATGGAAGCACTTGTCAACTGTGCGGACAAACAGGAGGAAAGCAGACTTTGACAAGCAGCATGCTGACATGAAATAGGCATGAAAGGTCTGTAATAAATAGGGTGCTATAGCTGTGTGCAGGGTTCACAGCAAGGGCAACATTTTTTATACATTTATAAATTGTGTCACATTGGCTTTGTCACTGTTAGAAGAAAATATCTTAGCGCACATGGGCATAGTAATCTAGATAAATAATGAAGGAAAAAAAGAACAAAAAAACAGCACCCAAATAGAGCATTACAATATATCCATCCATTTTTGTGTCGATTTTCAGTACCACTTATAACTGAGTTGCAACAACACCAAGAACAAAACTCTGGGCAAGACCTCCAGTCCATTGCTTGGTACCCTCAAGCAGAATCGCACTTAAGTATATGGGGCTAAAAGAAATGAGCCAACATCTCAGGATGTGGGAGAACAAACTGAACACTCACAGAAATCTTAAAACAGTAAAAGGGAAAACACACGAACTCCAAATAGACATTGACTGAGCTGGAGTAGCAGAGGTAGCAGCATTAACAACTACACCATCACATTAATTCACTGTATGTATGGGCCTGTAAATATTTATATAAATACAATTGAAAGGAGGAGTGGCACAGTGGAAAGGAGACTAAGATTTGAGTTTGCATGTTCTCCCTGTGTCTGCATGGGTTTCCTTCCACAGTCCAAAGACGTCAGGTTAGGTGGATTGGTGATAGTAAATTGGCCCTAGTGTGTGTTTGGGGTGTTTGTGTGTGTGTGTGTGTGTGTGTGTATGTGAGTTCACCCTGCGATGGACTGACACCCTGTCCAGGGTTGCTTGCTTTCTGGGATAGGCTCATGCACCCCCATTAGAACCTGTTCCAGACTAAATGGGATAGAGAATAACTATCTGTTGACAACTGAGTGGTTTTGTCATACAGTAACACAAAGTCTACATCAAGTGTTTCCAACTCCGGTCCTGGAGTGCTACTGTGGCTACAAGTTTTCATTCTAACCCTTTTCTTAATTAGTGACCCATTTTTACTGTTAATTAGCTTCTTTTCCTTTATTCTAATTGACTTGTTTTTTAAGATTCAGACCACTGAATACCTTCATTTTTCCTTAAATGGCTCCCTAACAAAAATGAGATATGAATTGAGTCAGCAGATAACCAGCTAGGTTGGGGCCTCAAACTCCAACCAATTTCACTCCAGCCAGTTTCTTAATAATTATTGTTGTTAAATAAAGAAGTTATTCAATGTCATGGCTTGTCACAGCAGACATTTCCAAATCAGTTGATTTTCTTTTTTTAAGAACACTGTCAAAATGTTTTGTGGACCTTAGAAGGTGAATATTACTGAGACTTTCACCTTTCTTTATCATTATATATAATACGCTACCGTGGATGTTCGTTTGTCTGTCCAGGATTTTAAATCACCTGTAGCTCGCAAACCTTTTGACCTATTGACCTGAAATTTGGTACACATATACTACGTGGTATCTACTATTGGGTTGATGATTGACCTCCAAGGTTATTCCTCTTTTTATTTTTGATTTATTTTATTGTAGAATCATTCTCGGCAGCAGCCAGCAGGGCGGCCATGCGGCGCATTCATACAAGTGCCGTTCTCATCCCTACCACCTTCGCCGTCACTTCCTCTACCTCTTCATATCTTAAATCATTTTTGAGGCAGATTGAAGACTTAAGTGCCAGCTTAAGTGAAAAATTTAAGAAAATGTACTAAGTTGTAGCGGGGCCACATAGTGTTAAATGTCAGTTCTGAGTGCGTCTCGTTTCATTGTCCCGTTTACTGTTTGTGTATCAGTTTATGCCGTCCCCGTAAAAAGGGGGACGGATGATGGAAGGAGACCACAGCCGCCAACCTGGAAAACACCTGTTTACAATCAATCAATCCCAGCTGTCACAGGACTATATAAGCCATCAGGAGGAGAAGGAAAAGGAGAGAGGAGAGAGGAGATTTTTCATTCACGACCACGAACCAACGGTACCAGTTATTGTCCACATCGCGCTTGCCAATCCAGTTTGTTTTTCCATCTGCCGGATTTATTTCACGGACCTCACCACGAAAGACCCCGGGGTAGGACTTAATCATCCACCATTCACACGAGGATTCACGGTGAGGCTGTTCCATTTTTTCCGGGGAGATTCAAACCACTCAATATTACTAATTCAGTCATCCGCTTTCAGGACAGTTTCATTATTGCCGGACTCACATTCTCATTCATTTTCAGTTTATCATTCATTGTTGTTTTCGTGTTGTGTGTTTATTTGTTACAGAGACAAGGGAGGGTTTTTGTTGTATATATTTATATATGTTTGGTGGTGTTTTGTTATTGCTGGGGTGGAGGGATATTTGTAGTATTTATATGTTTCTATTTTTATATTTCATTTAATACATATCTGTTTAATTTTACATCCTGTTTTTGTGCTTATATTTTTCACCGTCGATTGTGGGGAAAAGTTCAAATGGTAAGAAGTACGGCTTGATAGTAGATTATTACTCAGTAAATTATCCAGGCCACTGGTCTTGGAGGTGTAGCTGCCGGCTGGGTAAAAGGGGTCGGCCGTTACATAAAGTGGTGCCCTCTCTGAGGAATCTAAATAAATATCTATCGCTGTCTGCCTTTAAACATTTTCCCCATTTAACATGTCTATAGTGCGTGCCGAGCAGGACGACACCATTGCTTCGCCGCGGTGTGATGATGGAGTAGCCGGGGCGCGGCACGTCACGGTCAGAGCGTGTTCAGCGGTGCGGGAGGTGGTGGATTCGTTGCAGTCGCTGTACCTCGAAGATCACCATGGACCTGAGGAGGAATGCCTGGAGGATGTCTCGCCTCCGTGGGAAGATCTGGCGCAACAACTGACCCGGCTGGATGAGAAAGTCCGCGAGGTTGCTGAAAGTGCGCTCGGGCGCGAAGATGCCTTGCGGGCTCGCATCAGCAGCTCCCAGGAGGAAATAAAAGAATATCTCAATGAGCAAGTTCAACTCCTGGGGTGGGAAATCGTGTTGTGCCTCCAGAGGCGGGATCAACGCTGGCAAGAAACTCTTCAGGGGGAGGTCCGAAGGAGTCTCCAGACGTTACGTCAGTCACCCCGTCATTCAACGCCGTACGGGTCTCGTGGGGGGGGGGGTGAATACATCAATCGGCCCTCTGTTCCTGGGGTGCGCCTTTCCTTTCCCAAGTTGGGGGCCCCTTATAACATCGATGATGTCCTCAACTTTGTGGAAGAAGGAGAGGCGTACCTGGCTGTTAACCCTTTAACCCCAGAAGAGCTTATGGGGGTGATAGGGGCATCCCTCTCGGGGCCGGTGCGGAGCTGGTGGCTGACGGCCAAGAAGAATATTAAAGACTGGGGATCCTTTCGTCGATCTTTCCTCGTGGCTTTTCTTCCGGAAGACTATGAATCTGAACTGGAGGACAAGCTGCGATCCATGGTGCAACTGCCTTCGCAATCCATCCGGGACTTCGCCTATGAATATCGGGCTTTGTGTTTGAAGTGGCGGCCGGCTATGTCTGAAGAAGAGGTGGTCCGCCGCATTCTTAATGCCTGTAACCCGCGGTTAGCTGGGGGTCTCAGGGGGGTTGTGGGGTCGGTGGAAGACCTGGTGAAGGTGGGCTCGCAAGTGGAACGGGACTGGGGAAACTCAAAAACGTACTGGAACAAGGTACAAGCCAGTACACGAGAAACCCAGCCCCTAAAACCCCAGCGAGCCAAACCTTGCCGGTCGGAAGCCGATCTCGCCATCATGCAAGCGAGTACGTCCCTCCTGATCGTCCCAGTGAAGCTGCGGGGGTGGCAGGTAGATGCGGTGGTGGATACAGGGAGCCATCACACCTTAATCCGCTCAAGTATGTGGAAGAAGATTAGCCAACCGACAGACAACTTAACATCTGCCCCGTCTGTCCGATTTGTATTGGCAGATGGGAGTGAACACAGAGCCCTGGGCAAAGTCCCCTTGAGGTACAGTGTACTTTCCACCACCTGGGAGATGGATACGTATGTCCTGGATGACCGGCACCTGTCCGTCCCGTTACTCCTTGGGCTGGACTCTTTAACCACCATGAGGATGACCATCCATCTCAGTCCCAGGGGGTATACGGTGCCAGGGGAAGGGGTATGCGACTTCATTCATAAATCCAAAGAAGATCTGGGCTCGGAATTCATTGGCTTCTACGCGGCAGTGAGGAGTGACGTAAGCACCTCGGCGGCAGCCCCTGTGGAGGAACAGCCCGAAGAGGTAAGGCCGGTGCTGAAGAAGTGGGCCGAGGTATGGACTGAGAAATTAGGAGTCGCTTGTGGGGTTACCCACGTGATCCACACCTCGGACGAAGTTCCAATAAGGCACCGAGCTTACCGTGTTTCTCCACTAAAGAAGGGCCTAATTAAAGAACACCTGGATCGAATGCTCGCCGAGGGAATAATCGAACCATCTTCCTCCTCCTGGGCGTCCCCTGTGGTCCTCGTAAAGAAGACGGATGACACCTATCGTTTCTGCGTGGAGTACAGGGGGGTGAACGGGAAGACGAGCCTGGACGCATATCCCATGCCCCTGGTTCATGAGATTCTGGAGTCACTGCATGGAGCTGCAGTTTTCAGCACACTAGACCTCCGCAGTGGCTATTGGCAGGTGCCGATGGACGAGGGGAGTAGGAAGAAGACGGCAGTCATCACCCCTGAAGGCTTGTTCCAGTTCACAGTCATGCCTTTTGGGCTTAAAAATGCTGGGGCCACCTTCCAGTGGCTCATGGAGCAAGTCCTGAGGGGGTTGATAGGCAAGATCTGCTTTGTTTACATCGACAACGTCATTATTTACTCCCCTTCTATTAAACAACATCTCCAGGACCTGGACACCATCTTCCAACGATTACATCAAGCGCACCTTACGCTGAACACGAAGAAGTGTACCTTCATTCAACCCCACATACGCTTCCTCGGGCACATTCTTTCATCTGAGGGGGTCGCTGTAGACCCCGAGAAGACCTTAGCCATCCGAGACTACCCCACGCCCACGGATTTGAAATCTTTGCAACGTTTCCTTGGGTTAGTGGGGTGGTATCACAAGTTCATTCCCCGGATGGCTGATATAGCGGCTCCCTTGAACAAACTAAGAAAAAAAGATGTCCCGTGGGAGTGGACAGCAGAGTGCCAGGACGCGGTCGAGCAACTAAAGAGCCACCTTCAAGAGCCGCCCGTTCTGGCCCAGCCAGATCCACAGCTCACTTTCCAGGTACAAACAGATGCCAGCAACCTGGGGCTTGGCGCCGTGCTCACTCAGAAAATCCACCAGGCTGAACACGTCATCGCTTACGCCTCTCGAGCCTTGCATGGCGCCGAGCTCAATTATTCAACAGCCGAAAAAGAGTGTTTGGCTGTCGTGTGGGCTGTGGAAAAATGGAGACACTATCTGGAGGGGGTTGAATATGAAGTGTACACCGACCATCACGCTCTGACCTGGGTATTTAATTACCCGAAGACCTCCTCCCGTCTAACCAGGTGGGTGTTACGCCTCCAGAACTTCACTTTCAAGGTGACCTATCGGAAGGGCTGTGGCAATATTGTGCCTGATGCTCTGTCCAGGGTGTCGGAGCCACCGGGGATGGTGTGTTTGGCAGAGGCAAAGAAAATGATCCTCCCTCTGCCAAGAAGCCTGGAAGACCTGGCTCAAGCACAAGCCACCAGTCCATTCTGCCAGAGCATCAGGGAGGGACTGGAACAGCAGCGTACCGACCGGGTACACTTCGTGGACTTCCAGGGGGTTTTGTACAGGACCACTCCATCCTCCCTTGGGGGTCTGCAACACCAACTAGTCGTCCCGGAAGGGCTCATCCCCGACTTTTTAAATAACTATCACGACAGTCCTTTAGGTGGTCACCTTGGAAGGACAAAGACTTTATTAAAGATCCTGGGGGTTGCGTGGTGGCCGTCTGTCCGGAAAGACGTTTGCCACCACGTGAAGAAGTGCATCACCTGCCAGCAGCTCAAAAACCCACCTGGTAAACCGGCAGGATTGCTGCAATCGACAATCGCGGATGGACCGGGGAAGACTTTGGGAGTCGACCTGATGGGGCCTTTTCCTGTTACCAGCTCGAGGAAGACCGTCCTGATGGTGGTGATTGATTATTTTTCAAAGTGGGTGGAGCTGTTTGCATTAACAGACGCAAAAACTAACAAGATCTGCTCCACCCTGAAGAACGAAATCTTCACCCGCTGGGGGGTGCCGAAGAACATCATCTCAGACCGGGGTCCGCAGTTCACGAGCTCTCTATTAGATGAACTTTATACAGCCTGGGGAGTGAAGAAAAACCTGACAACAGCTTACCATCCCCAGGCTAACATGACAGAGCGAGTGAACCGGACCCTGAAGAACATGATCGCCTCCTATGTGGGTGAACGCCATCAGGACTGGGATAAATGGCTCCCCGAGCTCCGGTTTGCCCTGAACACCGCTGTGCACGAAGCCACAGGTGAGACGCCTGCTTTGGTTGCGCTGGGCAGACAGCTAAAGGGCCCGCTTGACCGACTCCTTCCCAGAGCCCCTAATCCAGAAACCACCACTTACAATAACTTATTCAAAATTGAGGAATTACGGCGGAGAATCCAACAGAGGTTGGTGAGTTCGACATCCAGACATGCCAAGTTATATAATGCCCGGCGTAAGGAAGCGCACTTTCAGCCGGGTGATTTGGTCTGGATTAGAGCTCACCATCTCTCGGATGCCAGCAAAAGGTTCTCCGCCAAGCTAGCGCCTAAATGGTTAGGTCCGGCCAAAATCATTTCTCAAACAGGTCCCGTTAATTTCCAGTTTCAAAGGGGTATCGGCACTGACTCCAAGATAGACACTATCCATGTGGCCAATCTCAAGCCGTACTTCGGCCCTCCCTTGTCCAAGGTTGGGGGGGGGGGAATGTAGCGGGGCCACATAGTGTTAAATGTCAGTTCTGAGTGCGTCTCGTTTCATTGTCCCGTTTACTGTTTGTGTATCAGTTTATGCCGTCCCCGTAAAAAGGGGGACGGATGATGGAAGGAGACCACAGCCGCCAACCTGGAAAACACCTGTTTACAATCAATCAATCCCAGCCGTCACAGGACTATATAAGCCATCAGGAGGAGAAGGAAAAGGAGAGAGGAGAGAGGAGATTTTTCATTCACGACCACGAACCAACGGTACCAGTTATTGTCCACATCGCGCTTGCCAATCCAGTTTGTTTTTCCATCTGCCGGATTTATTTCACGGACCTCACCACGAAAGACCCCGTGGTAGGACTTAATCATCCACCATTCACACGAGGATTCACGGTGAGGCTGTTCCATTTTTTCCGGGGAGATTCAAACCACTCAATATCACTAATTCAGTCATCCGCTTTCAGGACAGTTTCATTATTGCCGGACTCACATTCTCATTCATTTTCAGTTTATCATTCATTGTTGTTTTCGTGTTGTGTGTTTATTTGTTACAGGGACAAGGGAGGGTTTTTGTTGTATATATTTATATATGTTTGGTGGTGTTTTGTTATTGCTGGGGTGGAGGGATATTTGTAGTATTTATATGTTTCTATTTTTATATTTCATTTAATACATATCTGTTTAATTTTACATCCTGTTTTTGTGCTTATATTTTTCACCGTCGATTGTGGGGAAAAGTTCAAATGGTAAGAAGTACGGCTTGATAGTAGATTATTACTCAGTAAATTATCCAGGCCACTGGTCTTGGAGGTGTAGCTGCCGGCTGGGTAAAAGGGGTCGGCCGTTACAAAGTAATTGCAACACAAACACTGATTTAATCAGTTTTAAAGTGAAAAGATGTCGACGAATGAAGAGAAGAAGCAGGCTGCTAGGGTGGAGAAAAGAAGAGCTGCTCAGGAAGCAGCAAGCGCATCAACCTCTGAGCAAACGAATGCTAAACGTACAGAGGAAAAGGATGAAAACTATGAATGCTTAAGTCAAGTGTATTTACTGCACGTTATCATGCAGTGCGCCGTTACTGGTTTTCAGATAATGTATAGTGGGCACAGGTTAGCTGTACATACATTGGCTCATTTTGTATCTCACTATTGTTTGGCTGCTAATTATGGAAAAAAAATAATAATTAAGGGGTCAGAGTCTTAAATACATCAATTAAAATTAAGACAAAATAGTTAATTAGCAGCAAAAACTGGTCAATAACTAACAAAAAGGCTAGAATGAAACCCAGCAACCATAGTAGCACTCCAGGACTGGAGTTGGACACCCCTGGTCTACACTACATTCTGTGTATACTAAATCATTCATTTAATTACTTGGGTTTAATAGATAGCAATTAAAGCAAAGAGCTAAACATTTTAAACATATAAACAGATGGTTGTATTAGAATATGTCTATGAAGGTGTTTTTTGCAGATCACATGCAAGACTGAGAGATGTGTCACTGTTATAGAAGCACAATGAGTAAACACATGCTGCAGCTCAATCTCCAGAGGCTTTGCTTGCCATGTTTGATTAGTGGTGATTGATTTTATTAGGACTTAAGATACATACAAATTAGTTTTTTAAGTTTTAGATGTGAATTTCAAGTGTGTGTTAGTCAAACAAACTTGATAGCAAAGAACATCATTAAACATCTGGCAAGTAAATGTTTTGACCATCTATCTGTCCACTTTCATATGTCACTTGATGCAATTTTAGGGTTGTGGGGAGCCTAAGTGTGTGATGTAATGAACTATTTTATCATATAGACACACTCCTGTGTCTACAGTATAGTGAATTTAAGGCTTGTGGTACTAGTAGAAAGTTGATATTATGTGTGAAACCCAGTGTTGCATATTTCAATTTTGTTAGTAAACTTACCAAAACATCATCTTGCCTCAGAGGATTTATTAAACATTACAATGAACTAGACACAAATTATCCTTGGACTGGGCTCCAGTTTTAATCATTCTCAATGAGACTTTTTTTTTTTGAAAGATGAGAAAACAACTAGGTACAGAGAAGAATACAGACTTGCTATTTTTCCTAAGAAGCAAATCTTTTTGAGTCTGTCTTCTTGGTGAACATAGGAAATCAGGTTCATTTGAAAAAAATGTTTTTGTTTTTCTTAGTTGTTGTCCTTTTAGAAACTGGAGGTATCATGAAAGGTTGATAAAAGCCTATGGTTCTATGCCAGTTAGACAATTCAAGGACTTCGTGAAAGTGAAGAGTTGAGGGGGGGATAAGGGGGGGAGAGAAAGAGAGCAGGCTATATCTAATCTATCCTTTTAATCCTTATAACTACCAACGTAACAACAGGCTGCATGGCAATTACCCGTGGGGAAATAGGAAATTAAGGTTAAAGCTGTCTCACTTCCAGTTAAGACTATAAAATGACATCAAAAATTCAGAATCAATGTCTCCATGATGGGACAGTTAACTTTGTGAGCTGGAATGTTAAAGGCCTGAATCACGAATTAAAGAGAAAGAAAGTATTCTCTCACCTAACAGGTAATATTTTTACAGGAGACCCACTTACTAAGCAAGGATCAGTTCCGGCTACAAAAGGACTGGACTGGCCAAATGTTCCGTTCTAGCTTTACAAAGAAAACTAGAGGCGTGGGAATCCTCATACATAGAACAGTCTAATTTGTAGCATCAGATGTAGTATCTGATCCTGAAGGGAGATACTGTATGTGATGGTCATGGGCAACTTATTTAAATGTAAAATGATTTTGATAAATGTTTATGCACCGAATGTTGATGATAAGGAATTCATGCAAAATGTATTTGCATCCATTCCCAATGTGAACACTCATAAAATTATAATGGCTGGGGACTTTAATTGTGTTTTAAATCCACTCTTAGATAAGACTCCTGTCACAGGGGGGATGACATCTAACACTGCAAAGACAAGTACACAGTTTGTAACTGACCACAACTTAACAGACCCCTGGAGGTTTCTAAACCCAACTCAAGAACATATTCTTTCTACTCACCAATACATCATTGCTACTCAAGAATTGATTATTTCTTTATAGATAATAATTTCTTGCCTATGATTAAATCTTGCAAGTACGATGTTATTGTTATTTCCGACCATGCACCTCTGATCTTGGAGCTAAAGTCACTATGCCCCACACACTCACCTCACAGATGGCATCTTAACCCGCTCCTATTAGCAGACGAGAACTTTACTGAATTTTTATCCAAACAAATCAGTTTCTTCCTAGAGACAAATACATCTTCAGAGGTTTCTGCAGGAATACTCTGGGAAACTTTAAAGGCCTTCTTAAGAGGGCAGATTATTTCATATCTTTCCCACAGGAATAAATTAGAAACCAAGAAAGTATCAGAGCTAAACAACGAAATTAGTAGAGTAGATGAAGAACATGCCAGGCTTCCAAGCAAGGTTCTACATAGGAAAAGGCAGGCTCTGCATTCAGAACTCAACCTTTTGACAACTAAAGAAACTGAACAACTAATTTATAAATCCAGGCATCATTACTATGAACACGGAGAGAAAGCTAATAAGCTTTTATCTCAACAAATCCACAAGCAAGAAGTTCGCAATGCAATCCCAGTAATCACCAACACGAACGGAGATGAAATCATTGACCATAAAAATATAATACACACATTTACAGACTACTATAAATCCTTATATTCTACTGAGTTTAAAGAAGACAACACACAATCTAATGCATTTCTGGATACATTACATATGCCACAAATAGGTACTTTTAGTGCGGAGGAACTGGATAAACCTCTGGCGCTATCAGAATTACTAGATGCTATAAAGTCACTTCAAGGCGGGAAAACAGCAGGCCCTGATGGCTACCCTGCAGAATTTTATAAGAAATTCTCCACTCAGCTATCTCCCCACCTATTAGCAACATTTACAGAAGCTAGAGACAATGAAATTCTACCTCAAACTTTTCACCAAGCATTAATCACCGTCTTTCCTAAACAAAATAAGGACTTATCACAATGTGCATCATATAGACCAATTTCACTTCTGAATAATGATGTTAAGATACTCTCAAAAATCATAGCTAGAAGGATGGAGAAAGTGCTGCCTTCGGTAATATCACAAGATCAAACTGGATTTATCAAGGGTCGACACTTATATTCCAAACTTCGACACCTGTTTAATGTAATATACTTACCAACAAAGTCAAACACCCCAAAAATATTATTATCATTGGATGCAGAAAAAGCATTTGACATGATTAAATGGAAATACCTTTTCACTACATTAGAGAAATTTGGGTTTGGCCCAAACATTTGTGCATGGATCAAACTACTGTATACCAATCCAGAAGCTTCAGTTCGTATTAACAACACTTGTTCAGACTACTTTAAACTAGAACGTGGTACCAGACAAGGTTGCTCCTTGTCACCACTGCTATTTGCAGTCGCCATTGAACCACTGGCAGTCCACTGTCGAAATTTTTATCAGATAAAAGGGATTTTCAGAGAAGGACTGGAACAGAACATTTCTCTATATATGCAGATGATATGGTACTGTATATATCAGACCCACAAAATTCTGTGCCTGCAGTCTTAACAGCGCTTACAGAATTTCAAAAGATCTCTGGTCTCAGAATTAATTTAAATAAAAGTGTGCTCTTTCCAATGAATTTTCAAGCACACAATATTAGATTGGACACCTTCCCTTTTATCATCGCAGATCAGTTTAAATACCTAGGGGTAAACATCACAAGTAAAAATAAAGCTCTTTATCAGCAAAATTTGTGCCGTCTGTATGGAAAAAATTAAGCAAGACTTGCATAGATGGTGAACCCTTCATCTCACTCTAGCTGGAAGAATTAACGTTGTTAAGATGAATATTCTTCCTAAGCTACTTTTTTATTTTAAAACATTCCAATATACATTAATAAATCATTTTTTAAGCAATTAGATTCAACAATAACCTTATTTATTTGGAACTCAAAACATCCACGTATCCAAAGAGCGACCCTACAAAGACCTAAGGCAGAAGGTGGCATGGCTCTACCCAACTTTCAGTTTTATTACTGGGCAGCAAACATACAAGCTATAAAAACCTGGACACAAATAGATGAACATACACAGGCTTGGTCCGCAATAGAAGTAAAATCCTGCAGTACTTCTTTATATTCCCTGCTTTCTGCCCCAATAAATGCAAGTTATCTGCAATATACTAATAACCTAATTGTGTTTCACTCACACAGAATATGGAACCAATGTAGAAAGCTTTTTAAGATGGAGAATCTTTTATCTGTGGCACCTCTGCAAGAGAGCCACCTCTTTCAACCCTCGCAAACATATGCAGTTTTTAATATCTGGAAAAGATTTGGGATTAAATTGCTTAGAGATCTTTATCTAGACAACATCTTTGTATCCTATGAACAATTACATTCCAAATTTAACTTTCCAGCCACACATTTCTTTCACTATCTTCAAATAAGGAACTTTGTTAAACAGAACCTGCCCGATTTTTCTCATCTTGCACCCTCCTCCATGCCGGAAAAAATATTGCTCAATTTCAAGGACTTAGACACCATCTCTGCAATATATAAAATTATCTTGCAGTCCCTTCCTTTTAAAGATCCAAGACGACAATGGGAAAAAGATCTCTTAATCAATATATCAGAAAAGGAGTGGAAAATAGCAATGCAGAGACTTCACTCGAGCTCCATATGTGCAAAGTATATAATTATTCAACTCAAAATTATATATCGAGCTCATCTGTCTCGCTTAAAACTGTCCGAAATGTTTCCAGGGCAAGATCCAACCTGCAAACGCTGCAACCAAGCTCCTGCCTCACTGGGTCACATGTTCTGGGCCTGCGCCAAATTAACATCATTTTGGACAAAAATTTTTAAGTGCCTCTCAGACAGCCTTGGTGTCACAATCCCTCCTAACCCATTAACAGCTGTGTTTGGTGTTCTTCCAGATGGGTTTAAATTGGAGAAGGACAAACAAACTGTGATTTGCTTTCACTACACTTTTGGCACGCAGACTTATTTTGATAAACTGGAAGAATCCTAACTCTCCTCTTTTAAGTCAGTGGGAAACCGATGTTTTATCCATCCATCCATCCATCCATCCTCTTCCGCTTATCCGAGGTCGGGTCGCGGGGGCAGCAGCTTGAGCAGAGATGCCCAGACTTCCCTCTCCCTGGCCACTTCTTCTAGCTCTTTTGGGAGAATCACAAGGCGTTCCCAGGCCAGCCGGGAGACATAGTCCCTCCAGCGTGTCCTGAGTCTTCCCTGGGGCCTCCTCCCCGTTGGACGTGCCCGGAACACCTCACCAGGGAGGCGTCCAGGAGGCATCCTGATCAGATGCCCGAGCCACCTCATCTGACTCCTCTCGATGCGGAGGAGCAGCGGCTCTACTCTGAGCCCCTCCCGGATGACTGAGCTTCTCACCCTATCTTTAAGGGAGAGCCCAGACACCCTGCGGAGAAAACTCATTTCAGCCTCTTGTATTCGCGATCTCGTTCTTTCGGTCACTACCCATAGCTCATGACCATAGGTGAGGGTAGGAACATAGATCGACTGGTAAATTGAGAGCTTTGCCTTATGGCTCAGCTCCTTTTTCACCACGACAGACCGATGCAGAGCCCGCATCACTGCAGACGCCGCACCGATCCGCCTGTCGATCTCACGCTCCATTCTTCCCTCACTCGTGAACAAGACCCTGAGATACTTAAACTCCTCCACTTTGGGGCAGGATCTCGCTCCCAACCCTGAGAGGGCACTCCACCCTTTTCCGGCTGAGGACCATGGTCTCGGATTTGGAGGTGCTGATTCCCATCCCAGCCACTTCACACTCAGCTGCGAACTGATCCAGAGAGAGCTGAAGATCACGGCCTGATGACGCAAACAGGACAACATCATCTGCAAAAAGCAGTGACCCAATCCTGAGTCCACCAAGCCGGACCCGATGTTTTATACTATTTGAAATTGGAAAAAATCAAATATTCAGTTAGAGGATCTGTACAGAATTTTTTCAAAACCTGGCAGGATCTAATCAATAATATCTTAGAATAAGCTGGTAATGCACCGAGGCAGCAATTATATCCACATTTCTTTTTCTTCTCCATCTATCTCTATTGCCCTGTTAAACTCATCAATTTAGGTATGTTTACAAGCCTTAAGTTTTACTCTATTGGCCATGCTCTCTCTCTTCTTTACTGTTTCCTTAAGTGTAAGAAATAACCCTGGGTAATCCAGGGATCCCAGTAGAGTTCCAGTGTTGTGTCAGCACTAACTTCTTACTCTGGTACTAAGCAATATATAATAAATTAGCCATAAAGAATGGTATCTATTAGGTTATACATATTTTAAGCAGAAAAATCATATCATACATGGATACGCAGACGGACCAACATCATGCAGAACTTAGTTATACATTGTATGTGTAACACTAAATTTCATTATGCAGATCAAGGTAACTGAGGGACACAGACCAGTGCTGCAGCTGTAATTATCTATGAGCACAGAAGTCAGAAAAATGTCATTGTGGCAGTAAAGCCCTGTAACCCTGAAAAGTAAACACTATCAGTGTGAAGGTCACTTTTTGCTATTGATCGTTAAACTCTTCAGCATCACTGAGATCAAGGCAAGCATCAATAACTGCATGGGCCTCCTATT
This sequence comes from Erpetoichthys calabaricus, assembly GCF_900747795.2. NCBI lineage: Eukaryota > Metazoa > Chordata > Cladistia > Polypteriformes > Polypteridae > Erpetoichthys > Erpetoichthys calabaricus. The sequence continues at coordinate 97,303,043 of NC_041403.2, read as the reverse complement.
TACACTTTTTTTCTGAATGTCTCTTTCTTGAATCTTCCTGCGACTTGTCAAAAGATGTTTTTACCTCTTCTGCTGCAATCTCTTCCCCAGGTAAATGAAGCACATGCACTCAGACATCTAGGATTCAAAAGATAACTTGCTTCACCAGACCAGGTCACCTTCTTCCACTACTCCACGGTCCAGTTCTGATGCTCACATTCTGACTACAAGTGCTGTCTGGAGTGGACAACGGTCAGCTTGGGCACTAAGATTGGTCTGCCGTTATTTAACCCTATACACAGCAATCTGCGATGGTGTGTTCTAGTATCTTTCTCTGAGTATTAAGTTTTTCACCAAGTCGTGCTGCAGTAGCTCTTTTGTGGGATTGGAGCAGATGGGCTAGCCTTCAATCACCAAGTTGATCAATGAGCCTTAGGCCGGGTTTATACTTCACACAATGCAACGCATGCTCTAGCGGATGCTACTGCTACGCAAGCGTTGTACTGTTTACATTTGTGCGTATACTTTATGTAAATCTGGAAGATTCCACCAGGTGGCAGTGCAAGATATCATGCCGGTGAGAAAACGTTCGGTTTCCCTGTGTTGAAACATCCACTAAATTCCGAGGATGCCTTGCCACAATATCTTTGAAAAGGATGGATGTTTAATGATTCCAGAAAGCATCAGGCGCGAGACAGAAACAATCCCAGGACGGGGCATCAGCTCATCGCAAGGTGAATACAAGCATACACACACTAGCATGATTTTTGCGTCACCAAATCCCCAAACCTATATGTCCTTGGAAGGAAACCAGAGCACACTGTGGAAACCCACCAGAAAAACATGCAAACTCCAGGCAGGGAACACCAGGGACGTGATTCCCTGTGAGAAAGCAGCACTACTTCTCTGCCACCGTGCTGTCCCAACATGTGTAATTATTAACAGTATTCATTATTTAAATGAAGTTGACGTTTTATCTGTAAAATGTAACATACATACTTTAATGCATTTCATCATGAAAGAGATACTAAGTATAAATCTAAGGATTCTAAATGTGCAAAGAGCTGGAATGTCATAAATTTAATGTGTTCTGTGTGGCGATTGCTGCTTGCCGCTGCTATCAGTTCAGGAGGAAGCCCCAGAAGCACATAGCGATTAACAACTGGGTCAGTTTTAAGATGACATTTACGACGGTCTACTTTAATGATAAAATAAACTACGAGATTAAAGTGGCCATTTCCTAATTTAAGCAGAAATTTCCACTTTAATCACAAAATAGACCTTTTTACCGTGTCCTTAATTTTTTCCTCTGTGGCTCAAATGCGCTGCCGTACATTCTGATACTGTTGTGAAGATAAAACGGAGAAGAAGATGGAATGTGAGACTTTCAAAATGTATCGTGTCATTACGTTGGGGAATATGTGACACTTGAATATAAAAGCACCCACAAATGCATTTGTATGTCGGCATTTTGTTTCACCACATCGAACCATTCATCAAACACTGAAGCACACACATTGATCCTTCAGGATCTGCATAGCAGCTTTCTATCACATGTAGATGGTAAACAGAGACTCTGACATCACATTCCGACTTGATCACACTGCGATCCCCGACTTTTTGCTGGTACTGCAACTCGTGCATGCGTCACGTTAATTTCTGAGGACGTGCTCAGAGGACGTGTCAAATGAACTCTGGGAACGTGTGGCAGCCATGATGCATGCACATACACATTCTGAGTGTGAAGTATAAACCGGTCCTTAGCTGCCCATGAGCTTGTCACTAGTTAACCTTCCTGGTTATCCTTCCTTGGATCACTTTTGGTAGGTAATAACCCCTGCATACAAGGACTACTCCATAAGACCTGATGCTTCAAACATGCTTTGTGTCATGTTTCAGCCAGCATTTTCCCTTTGGCTGCTGTTCACAGTTGTATTTCATGTCTTTCTTGGTTAATTTTGTATCATTTATATGTATTAATGCTTATTTTATTTATTATATACAGTACTGTGCAAAAGTTTTAGGCAGGTGTGAAAAAAATGCTGTAAACCAAGCATGCTTTCAAAAATGGAAGTGTTAATCATTTATTTTCATCAATCAACAAAATGCAGTGAATGAATAAAAGAGAAATCTAAATCAAATCAATATTTGGTGTGACCACCCTTTGCCTTCAAAACAGCATCAATCCTTCTAGGTACACTTGCACACAGTTTTTGAAGGAACTTGGCTGATAGGTTGTTCCAAACATCTTGGAGAACTAACCACAGATGTTCTGTGGATGTAAGCTTCCTCACATCCTTCTGTCTCTTCATGTAATCCTAGACACACTCGATGATGTTGAGATCAGGGCTCTATGGGGGCCATACCATCACTTCCAGGACTTCTTGTTCTTCTTTACGCTGAACTTAGTTCGTAATGACTTTGGCTGTATGTTTGGGGTCGTTGTCCTGCTGCAGAATAAATTTAGGGCCAATCATATGCATCTGTATTTCTCAGCATTGAGAACACCATTAATCCTGACCAAATCTCCAACTCCATTTGCAGAAATGCAGCCCCACATGCTCAAGGAACCTCCACCATGCTTCACTGTTGCCTGCAGACACTCATTATTGTACCGCTCTCCAGCCCTTCGACGAACAAACTGTCTCTGCTATAGCCAAATATTTCAAATTTTGACTCGTCAGTCCAGAGCACCTGCTGCCATTTTTCTGCACCCCAGTTCCTATGTTTTCGTGCATACTTGAGTCGCTTGGCCTTGTTTCCACGTCGGAGGTATGGCTTTTTGGCTGCAACTCTTCCATGAAGACCACTTCTGGCCAGACTTCTCTGGACAGTAGATGGGTGTACCTGGGTTCCACTGGTTTCTGCCAGTTCAGAGCTGATGGCACTACTGGACATCTTCCGATTTCAGAGGGTAATAAGCTTGATGTGTCTTTCATCTGCTGCACTAAGTTTCCTTGGCCAACCACTGCATCTACGATCCTCAACGTTGCCCGTTTCTTTGTGCTTCTTCAAAAGAGCTTGAACAGCACATCTTGAAACCCCAGTCTGCTTTGAAATCTTTGTCTGGGAGAGACCTTGCTGATGCAGTATAACTACCATGTGTCTTGTTGCTGTGCTCAATCTCGCCATGACATGAAACTGTCTTCCACAACCTTACCTTGGTAGCAGAGTTTGGCTGTTCCTCATCCAGTTTTAAGCCTCCTACACAGCTGTTTCTGTTTCAGTTAATGACTGTGTTTCAATCTACGTGTGACATTGATGATCATGAGCACCTGTTTGGTATAATTGGTTGATCATACACCTGACTATAATCCTACAAAATCCCTGACTTTGTGCAAGTGTACCTATAAGAATTGATGCTGGTTTGAAGGCAAAAGATAGTAACACCAAATATTGATTTAATTTTGATTTTTCTTTTGTTCGCTCACTTTGCATTTTGTAAATTGATAACAATAAACAATCATTATTTATATTTCTGAAAGCATTCTTTGTTTACAGTATTTTTTCACACCTGCCTAAAACTTTTGCACAGTACTGTATATTTTTCTGTGTGTATGTTAGAAACTGGTGAAGGCCTTAGTTATGTCCCCTGACTTGTCAAAAGATGTTTTTACCTCTCCTGTCAGATGGGCTGCTGTCACTCAGGTATCTAGCCCTGCTCCCCCTTTGAAGAGCTGTTTAGTGGCTCTGACAAACCAAGCTATGGGCACTGAGTGATTACAACACTTAGAATACCTTTGTGGACACCTTTGTTTACAATATAAATCCCCTTTAATCAAATGCACATATTCTTTTACACCACTAAAACCCTGTTGGGGGTTAACAGTGAAAAGGCTTGCAACATCATAAAACACAGCCATTCATATCAGTGAAACACACCTTCCTAAAAACTTGGAACTCACAAGGTCTCTTTTTAGATTAAAAAAAATAGTTAGGATATATGCTTACTGTCAGAAAGTAACTTCTTTCTTTTAAACATCAATTCAATTAACAGATGAATTATCAGAAAATGCTAAATTTTACAAATATACAGCAGTAAAGTAAAACAATAGGTGTAAAAACATTACATTGTGCAGCCATTTAATACAATTAATTTCTTCTTATTTCTGAGCATATTTTTAATCTTTATTACAACACTGCAACAAAGTATTCTCTCTCCCTGTTTCTCTCTCTCACTCTGTCCTGCTTTTGTCCCCCTGAATATTTCTCACACAGGGTCTACACCCCCTAACTGGCCTAGAGTGGAGTGGGCATGGGCTTTCCTTCTCTGTCAGTATGAGGGTCACATGTTACAGTTTTCTAAGTGATTGACCTCTGTTACCCTGATAGTACCCTTGCCAACAGGCAACTCATCCTAACCAATACTATTCAGTGTCACAGAAAGGCAGCTTTTTTTGATTTGTTCTGTTTAATATTTTACATTTAAAAAGGAAGATAAAGCCTGGGTTCGCTTCCCGGGTCCTCCCTGCGTGGAGTTTGCATGTTCTCCCTGTGTCTGCGTGGGTTTCCTCCGGGCGCTCCGGTTTCCTCCCACAGTCCAAAGACATGCAGGTTAGGTGGATTGGCAATTCTAAATTGGCCCTAGTGTGTGCTTGGTGTGTGGGTGTGTTTGTGTGTGTCCTGCGGTGGGTTGGCACCCTGCCCGGGATTGGTTCCTGCCTTGTGCCCTGTGTTGGCTGGGATTGGCTCCAGCAGACCCCCGTGACCCTGTGTTCGGATTCAGCGGGTTGGAAAATGGATGGATGAAGGAAGATAAAGAGTTTTCACTTCTCAGTCAAGCTAACTTATCCATTATGAAAGCATCTTCATCAATTAAAATTCTTCCGGGCATAAATAGAATGAACATGATGAACTATCTCAGTAGCATATTAGATAATAAAACATACTGTACATACTGATCAATCTGACAGTAAAGGATTTGGTCACAGGAGCAAAGTGTTTTCTTTTCTCTAATTACTGATCATGATTAATTGGCTCAGATTTGGAAACTACAACCTTCCTCTTGTTCCTTAAATTATATTCCATTAAAACTGGTTAAAAAAAAAAACAGCTTAAGAGTAGTGCATATATTGTAAACGCCAGTCTTCATATAATTAATGCTTTTTTATTAGTAGTCTTTCTTATTCCTTTAAAGAAGCACTGATACGCCTTTATTCAATAAGCCAAATCTTTGTAAACCTCTCTATTGTTTCTGTTAAATCTTTGCAAAAGATTAATAATGCATTGCTATTCTCTGAAAGAAGATATGCTGCAGTTATTATACTTTTGGTTCTATCATATCCTTAGTCTGCTGTCTCAATGAGATAAAACAGGAGATGGTTGAAAACTACTTATCTTAAACTCAGGGGAACTAAGTTTCAGGAGTTGGCAGAAATTCCCCAGACAATCATAAAGTATAATCAACTCTAAAACCAAACAGCTCAGAATGACATTTTTCTAAATCTGTTAGAAGTGGATGTATTATATGTGACACAGGTCTTCCTGAAAACACTGAAGTCACTAGCAAAAGTTTCCTTTATTCATCGATATAATGCCTTATAATATAATAATTCCAGATGATTTTAGTTTTACGCAGCGTTAGAAAAGTAAGTTTGTGCACAGGTGTAATACATTATTTTCTTGTAGCTCGAAGAATTTTCTCACCACATTACAATTAATTAAAAATCCATAAGGATCAAAGCAAGTAAGTACTGTACAGTAGAATAATGTCACCCATGTTCTTAAGTCTCTTTATTAAAATCCAGTTAACTTGATAACTATTTTTTAAAATTCTTTCCAATAAAAGCAGCTAATGGTTTAGCATCCATTTATCTTGCTGACAATGTTAGCCCTAATTAACACCAACCTGGGACTCTACTGTCAAAATATTGCAGGTTATAATTCTAGCAATAATAAAAGTTATCAAAAATGGTAAAGCCTTAAATTTACAGGAGACCTAAAATTTCAAAACATGAGGAATAACCCATCAGTTTCAGCATTACAAATAATTGCATAGTGAAGAGTCCACATGACCTCCTGTTGCAGATGGACACCCGAGATGGTAGTTGTCATCCCTATCTACTGTTAGAAACTCTTAATTATTCAACTTGAATCTGAAAATACTTTCTACTCGCCACACATTCTGCCATCTGGATTCTGTAGATCACAGTGTGAACCTTCTAACCCAGCATTTCGTTGTTCCTTTGTAAAAGTGACAATGACAATAAAGATCTATCTATCTATCTAAAGGGCGGACTCTATGTGCATAGTTAAGGTTATATGATTGGATCAGTGTAGTTGGCAGACCTTTTAGGAAATATTAAGTCTCTTGCTCACAAACAGCTTGTTGTAAGATGCAAACCCAGCAGAACTTCAAAGTGCAGCTTGGTTTGCTCCGGCATCACCTGCCAACAGTGGAGCTTGATCAAGTAAAATTCTCACAAGATGTTAGTAAATCTATGAGCACTCTAAAGCAACAGGACTGACAAATACATTTCTTAGAGGGACTGTGTCGTGGCATCTTTGAGTACCAAACTAAATGGACTTGAGGAACAGAAACAGGTACTGGTCCCCATGTCAGGAGTCATCTCACCCAAAGCTGCTGATATTGAAATTTATAATTTATATTGATGCTAAATAGTTCTTCAGCCACAGAGGAAAACCCCTATCATTTCATATGTAGATCAATGTATATTTATTTCTATATGCAAACCATTCTGCCTGCTATTATGTTCTGGCCATGGCTGCTATCAAGATATTGTCAGGCTGCATCCATTGCTGCTCTATCCTGTCCATCTTAAGCTGCCTCACACTTCAGGGAGTGTGACCTTTGATTGTCAGAAACAGCCCATTGAGCACCATAACTTTCAACTCACTAAAATGTGGCCTTTGTGAACCATGCCATAATCAATCTTCATCCCATCTTGTTATGTTTTATTAAGAGAATGTGTTTGATTTGAACAAGCATCTTTCTTCACTCAGTGATTCATTGAGTCCAAGTGCTTTTGCCACCAGGTATCTGCACAAGGGCACAGGATTGCCCGGTATGTAGTGTGCATTTTTTAAGTGCTTCTTGTGTTTTTTCAGTGCTTTTGTTTAAGGTGATGCTTCAATTAATACGGGTGGGCACTTGGAACGTCTTGTCTCTCCGGCAAGATGATCATCTTCCTCTGTTATCGGAGGAGCTGCGTAAACTCCGTATTTCAGTGGTGGCACTCTCTGAGGTGCGCAGACCGGGGACTGGCCAGATCTCTGTAGGTGGATACACCTTTTATTGGTCTGATTGATTTGATGGCTCTCATACTCGGGGAATAGCTCTTGCTGTAGCGGATTGGCTTCTTCTGATGGTGTCCATTGTCACTTCTTTCAACGAGCGTATTATGGGACTCAGATTATGGAACTCTCTAGGTGCCTTGTCTATTGTCTCAGTGTATGCTCCTACGTGACTGACGTTTCCGTGAGGGAGACATTTTATTCTCAGCTTCGCTCGGTGGTTGATGGGTGCCCACGAGGTGACACTCCTCTGGTCATGGGTGACTTCAATGCAGCCACTGGCACTGGGCTGGCTATGAGGGTTGTCTCAGTCCCCATGGGTCTGGTGACTGTGGTGAAAGTGGCTCCATGTTACTTGACTATACAAAAGGTCAAGGGCTGTGAATCACTGGATCCTGGTTCCAGCACCCTGAACCGCATTGTTGGACTTGGTACTCCAATTCTGGTGGTGCGCTGAAGGAGATCAATCACATCCTCATGGGCAGATGCTGGAGACTCTTGCAAAACTGCAGGGTCTACAGAAGTGCCTAGTTTGTGAATTCTGAACACAGACTTTGTTGTTGCTACTCTTAGGATCCAGCTTAGGTCCAGTAGGTTACCACCTACTAGGAAAATGAGCCTGAACTTGGCCAGACTCCAAGACCAGCCTGTTTCTAATGAGTCTGCACGCAGTTTGTGTGAGGAACTTGCAAATTTGGGTACAACTACCAATCCTAATGTGATGTGGGAGACCTTCCGTGACAAGAACCTGAAGGTTGCTGAGGGTTGTGTTGGTGTTACCGGTGTTCCCAGAAGGAGGTGTTTCATCTCGCAGGGCACCCTGGATATCATTGAGAGGAGTCACAGCGCACGACTCAATGGCAACTCTGGACTGTCCCGGGAACTGAGAGGGACGGCTGCGAGGGCTCTGAGGGCAGATAAAGAGGCATTTGTTAGAGGAATCTGTGAGCAAGTGATACACCATCTGTGGTCTAGTGACCCACGTCCTGCTTACAGAGGAATCAAAGCATTATGCACATCTGAATCTGTTCCTTAGAGAGCCGCAGTCAGGGCAGCTGATGGAACGGTCCTTATGGATGACACTGCAGTTGTGACCCGCTGGGCTGGCTACTTTGAGCAGCTGTTCAAAGCTGATCCTCCAGCTAGGATGTTGGATATCTCTGGGTCCACGGTGCTTGAGGCTGATCCTCCAATTAGCTGTGAACCACCCAATCTCATTGAGATTGCACAGGTGGTGAACCAGCTGAGGGGGGGGAAAGGCTGCAGGGATCTGTGGTATCCGGGGTGAACTTCTCCAGGCTGGTGGTAAGGCTGTCCTCCTGGCATTACAAGCAATCTTTGCTTCCATTTGGGGTACTGGCATCATCCCAACTGACTGGAAAACGGGACTTGTCGTCCCTATCTGGAAAGGGAAGGGTGATCGCCTGGATTGCAGCAACTACAGGGGGATTAAAACTGTTCTCAGTGCCGGTTAAAGTCCTTTCTAGGGTCATCCTCAATAGGATCCGTGATCACTTGCTCACCTACCAGCGACCGGAACAGTCTGGTTTTACACCTAAGAAGTCTACCATCAACCGCATCCTGGCACTGAGGGTTCTCATAGAGCAGAAATGCGAATATCGGCAGAGTTTCTTTGCAGCCTTTGTCGATTTTCGCAAAGCATTCGACTCAGTTGATCGAGTTGCCCTGTGGGACATTTTGAGGGTTCGCGGGATCCCCTTGAGGTTGCTGGATATCATGGCCGGCCTGTACACTGGTACTGTGAGTGCTGTGCAGAGTGGAGACAGGACCTCTGCGTTTTTCTCAGTTGATTCTGGGGTTCGTCAGGGGTGTGTTCTTGCTCCTACTCTGTTCAATGTTTGTATGGACTGGGTGTTGGGCAAGGTTGTGGGGTTTAGCAGCCGTGGGGCATCTGTTGGTGGAGAAAGGTTCACGGATCTTGACTTTGCTGACGATGCTGTGATCTTCGTGGAGTCAATGGAGGCTCTGATCGGGGCACTCGAGAGACTGAGCGAGGAGTCTGAGTGTCTGGGCTTGCGAGTGTCCTGGATAAAAACCAAGATCCAGGCCTTTAATGACCTCTTGAGCACAGCCATCAGCAGTGTGTCTGTTTGCGGAGAGAGTGTCAACCTTGTCGAGAGGTTTACTTACCTTGGCAGTGACATTCATGTCTCTGCTGACTCTTTCTATGAAGTCAGTAGACGGATTGGGAGAGCATGGGGGGTCATGAGGTTGCTGGAAAGGGGTGTGTGGCGCTACTGATATCTATTCAAATGGACAAAGGTCCAAGTCTTTACAGTCCTGGTGCTTCCTGTCTTGCTATATGGTTGTGAGACATGGACGCTATCCAGTGACCTGAGACGAAGACTGGACTCCTTTGGTACTGTGTCTCTCCAGAAAATCCTTGGGTACCGTTAGTTTGACTTTGTGTCGAATGAGCGGATGCTCATTGAGTCCCGAATGAGGCACGTTACCTGCATTGTGAGGGAGCGTCAGTTACGGCCATGTTGCGCATTTCCCCAAGGGTGATCCAGCTCGTAAGATCATCATTGTTGGGGACCCGAGTGGCTGGACCAGACCAAGGGGTCGCCCTCGTAACACCTGGCTGCGGCAGATTGAGGGTCATTTCCGTAGGGTGGGACTGGACTGCCTGGGGGGTTGCAAACCGGGGTCCCGAGTTGTTTCGTTGTGTGGTGGGTGCGGCAACGCTCTGTAGCAGTGCATGCTTTCCAACTTGACTTGACTTGACTTCAATTAACCGTACAAGAATACCCCTTGTTTATTGTATACAATTATTTTTCTTGGCGAGGGAGGGTACACTTAAATGCTCTTACTTTTCATGTCTGCTTGTTTAGAAGAATAGTTGTTTTCAACCTGCCATGCACTTTTCCAAAGCTGCTTGGTCATAGGATCAGCTGCTAGACATGAGGAACACAAGTTCAAGTTTATTGTCTTGTGTTTATAGCGTAGTGAATGTCTTATGTGCATGTCTCCTCAGAATAGTGCCAGTAATCCAATATCAACAAAAAGACACCCATAAATGTGCACAAAATAAAACATATAAATGTATGATTATATAATATATTGTATATAGAAGAACACATACAGCATTTGTCATTATGACTAGATGTTTAGTAAACTTACAAGCTGTAGATAAAAACTGTCCCTGAATTTACTGGAAAGTGTGTTAATGGTTGTAACCCATTTGCACAAGGGACAGTTAAAAAAAGCATTTGTGCAGAATGGCTAAGGTTTTTAATAATAATGTTTACCTTTCTAAGGTAGATAGTATTGTATACTGTATGTCCTGAACAGAAGGCAGCTGGTTGCTGGTAATATTCCATGCTGCCTTTGCCATTCTCTTAAGTCCTTTATGATCTTGAACTGAGCAAGTGCCGTACCATGATTCTTCTGGGTATCTTTAGAAGTCAGTAAGAAAAGATAGGAAAATCCAAGCTTTCCTCAGATGCCTGAGGAAGTAAAGGTATTGGTAAGCCTTGTTGACGAGCCAAAATAAGTTGTGTCCATGTCCGTTCATCAGTGATGATCACTCCAAGTAATTTAAAACTGCTGACCCTCTCAAAAGCATCCCTTCAGATGTAGATATGAGTGTGGTTTACTTTCTTCTTTCTTAAATTTATGACCAGATCCTTAGTTTTGCTGAGATTAAAGGTAAAATTGTTGCCCTGGCAAGCTAATCTTTGCAATCTTCCTCATCAATATTGAAGATCTATCCAGTGATGTGGGTATCATTAGTAAATTTAACAATGGAGTTGGACCTGTGCTTGGCCAAACAGTGAAAGGTGAACAAGGAGTAAACTGCCTGTGTTAAGGCCCAATATGGAGAACACGATGCTGCTAATTTGCAGATGGTGAGGTCTGCTAGTCTGTCCAAAATCCAGTTACAGAGTTGCAGTAAGTCCAAAGTTGAGAAGAATAGTGTTCTGTTTGGCTGGTACACTATTGTTAAATGCTGAACTATAATTAATAAACAGAGACTGCCATAACAGAGTTTTATTATTCAAATGTAGAGTTGGGGTGATGCAGTACAAAGTGACTCATTACTGTAATGTAATTACATATCCCATTAACAAAGTAGTGCAATGTGATACAATTTATATTCTTGAAATCACAGGTACTGACTTAGCTGCAGTTTTGTTACTTGTGTTACACAAATGTTTCAAAACAAATAATATGTGAATGTTGTAAATGTCTTAAAGAGCAGGCATTTCTTTTCACATAATGTTGCAAGGACACCACTTGCCCTATTTGCACAGCAAATGCACACTATTTTCATGCAGCCATAAGGTAAATTGAATTTTATATATAATTTGATACTGCTAGATCAGCTGGGCTTTTTGAATTCAGCCATATCATGACACTCTGACCCAGCTGACTAGCCATCACGATTTGACCCTTGTCAAAGTCACTCATATCCATGATCACTTGTCCATTTTTCCTGCTTCCAACACATTACCTGTAAGAACTGAATGTTCATTTGCTGCCTAATATATTCCACCCGTTGATAGGCACCATTGTAACAAGATATTCAATGTTATTCACTTCACCTCTCAGTGCTTTTAATGTTGTGACTGATCGGTGTACTTCAGAATTGTTACGAGGTTCACTTTGCCTTTATTAAAAAAAATAAAGATATTGAGTTTTACTTTGAATGATAGTACTAGGGTGTTGTACCGTGTTAGCCATTATGAATGTAGAGAAAAGCCAAGCAAAATGACACCTTTTATCGGCTAACTAGAAAGATTACAATATGCAAGCTTTCGAGGCAACTCAGGCCCCTTCTTCAGGCAAGATGTAATCTTAATGATTACATCTTGCCTGAAGAAGGGGCCTGAGTTGCCCCGAAAGCTTGCATATTGTAATCTTTCTAGTTAGCCGATAAAAGGTGTCATTTTGCTTGGCTTTTCTCTACTTTGAATGATAACAATTTTCACTTCTACAGTGCATAGAAAGATCATGATTAACAGACAGAATTTAACTTTAATTTAAGAAAGACAAAGCAAAGTGAACCTTGGTGTACATGTGCAATCTTTTGCAATCAAATATATGATAGCTATGTATGTTAATATTTTAGCTCACTGTGATATATAGTCCCTTGATCAAAGAGCTTATAATTAATTAGATTTACAGAAATGAAAAATCTTAATATGCATTAGTGTTGTGAAAGGTAATGCTCCAACATGCATTTAAATTTTTTCAAGTTAACTTTTTTCAAGTTAATCTTTACTTAGTGAGTGTAAAATAGTTGATTGCAACATTTAAATGCTTTCTTTTTTGCATTATATTGGCTATTATTTCAGTAGCATCTTTGAAAGTTTGGAGGCCTTGCGTCCAATACTGAAAGATCAATGCTTAAGGTTATTTATGATGTAGGTGTATCATATTGCCTTTATTCAGGTATCAAATATTAGCAGTACAGTAGGCAGTATTTAGAGGCTGCTTAATCTTCTGCCCAATCTAGCAAACTCAGTGTGACCGTACTATTGCGACATAACGTTCAGATCAAAATTTTTGCCTTAGTCCCTAATGATCTAGATAGGTTCTGCTATATACAGTGACATGCAAAAGTTTGGGCACCAAACTAAAATGTCCGTTACTGTGCATAGTTAAGTGAGCAGAAGATGAATTGATTACCAAAAGGCATAAAGTTAAAGATGACACATTTCTTTTTAGCATTTTATGCAAGATTAGTGTATTGTTTTGTATTGTACAATTATACAGTGAAAAAAGGAAAGGAGCACCATGCAAAAATTTGGGCACCTCAAGATAAGTGAGGTCTCAGATAACTTTTACGGAGGTCTCAGACCATAATTAGCTCCTTTGGGCTATGGCTTGTTCACCCCAGGAGATGTAAATTGCAAAGCTGTATAAATTCCCTAACACCTCAAACCTTGTCACAACAATCAGCACCCATGGGCTTCTCTAAGCAGCTGCCTAACACTCTGAAAAATAATGAAAATGATACTCACAAAACAAGAGAAGGCTACAAGAAGATAGGAAAGCATTTTCAGGTAGCTGTTTCCTCAGTTGGTAATGTTAAGAAATGGCAGTTAACAGGAATAGTGGACAGTGGAGGCCAAATTGAGGACTGGAACACCAAGAAAACCTTATGAAAGAACTGCTCATAGGATTGGTAGAAAGGCAAATAAAAAATCTGGTTTGACTGCAAAAGACCTTCAGGAAAATTTAGCTGATTTTAGACTCTGTAGTGGGGGTGCACTGTACTACTGTACCTCCTGAACTAATATGACCATCAGAAGAAAACCTTTCCCGCATCCTAGCCATAAAATTCAATACCTGCACTTTGCAAATGAATATCTAAACAAGCCTGATGCATTTTAGAATGAGGTCCTGTGGACTGATGAAGTCAAAATAGAACTTTTTGGCCACAATGTGCAAAGGTATGTTTGGAGAAAAAAGGGTTCCGAATTCCAGAAAAAGAACACGTCTCCAACTAATTAAGTATGGGGGTGGATCAATCATACTTTGGTCTTGTGTTACAGCCAGTGGCACTTGGAACATGTAATTAATAGAAGGAAGAATAGATTCAAATAAATACCTGTAAATTCCAGAAACAAACATCACATATATAAAGAGGACGGGTCCTACAACAAGATAATAACCCGAAACAAACCTCAAAATCTACAATGAAAAACCACAAGAGGCACAGGCTGACAGTTTTGACATGGCCCTCACAGTCCTCCGACCTAAACATTATTGAAAATCTGTGGACACCTCTCAAAGGAGCAGTGTATGCCAGATGGCCCAAGAATCTAGCAGAATTAGAAGCCTTTTGCAAGTATGAATGGGTGAAAATATCCCAAGTAAGATTTGAAAGATTCTCAGCTGGCCACAAAAAGCATTTATAAGCAGTGATACTTGCCAAAGGGGGAGTTAGTAAGGACTGACCATGTGCCCAAACCTTCGCTTCGTGCCCTTTACATTTTTTGTGAATAATGGAAATAAAAATGTAATCCTGCTTAAAATATTAAAGAAATGTTTCATGTTTAACTTTATGTCTTTTGGTGATCAATTCATCTTCTGCTCACTTAACTATTCAGAGTAACAAACATTTTGAAGCAATGGGGCCCAAACTTTTCCATGCCACTGTACTATTTGCACTAGGCAGTAGGAAACTTACACTTTTTGCCACTTATGCTCCTCCACCATATTAACCTTTCTTCTTTTTGTTGCTAACTAATCAGTACCTAAATTTTGATTTTTATTAATTAATTGTTCATTACAACTGATCATGCCAATTACTGAGGTGCAGGTTCTCTATTCCTCTTTTTTTGTCTCCCATTTAGGTCAGTTAATAAATTTTACGGTGTCTATCTGTCTTCTTCATTTTCATTCTATCCTTTGCTGTTCTTTATTGTGGAAGAATAATTTTAGGATAACATAGCATTCATTGTAAAGAAATAGCATAAAGGGTTACTAAATATCAGAAACCTGTTCAGGCATACCAGGAAACCAGATGAAGGTCAAGTGAACAACAGAGACAAAGATGTAATACACAAAATATACTGATGACTAAGAGATGACTAAGAAGTCTGCAGATGTCCTGTGAACAGCCAGATTGGGCAGTTGTATACACAGAAATTTCAAGGGTGGTGGCTCAACCCAAAAAGTATAAGAAGAACCATAATATAATATAATGGACTTTTATTTTATATGTCACTTGGGGGTAAATCAACAAACCAACCAGAGTAAATGTATGCATTGATTGACACTGTTATGTAAATTCAGTTGCTTATAAAATAGGCCTTCACTTTTAATATTTGACAATTCTCATCATGCCAAGGACTGCTGTGAGAGATG
Organism: Erpetoichthys calabaricus; assembly: GCF_900747795.2. NCBI lineage: Eukaryota > Metazoa > Chordata > Cladistia > Polypteriformes > Polypteridae > Erpetoichthys > Erpetoichthys calabaricus. The sequence continues at coordinate 97,287,968 of NC_041403.2, read as the reverse complement.
CTCCCTCCTCAGCTTAGTGCTGCAGGTGAAGTAAATGACGCAGATGGATAAGCTTTTATTCTCCTGCCTGATTATTGACTCAAAAAAGGTTTTATCAGACTTGTTTTGTTAGAAGATAAGTTTCTTTCTTTAATTAAGATGTTGATTTCTACCACATTATTCAGTCTTTCTCATCTAAAACAAAACCTGTTTCTGCATTGTGTGTAACAAAAAGATTATTAGGGAGTGTGACATTCCCCTCTTACTCTAGCATCAAAGAACATCAATCACCTACATTCCCAATTTAATTTTTCACACCATTTTTAATTTTACTCTTGAATTTTTCTATGGGCCTTTCGGATGATTCATTAGTTTTCTTTATTCTTTCAAGTCCCTTCTTGGCCATATTTTGGGAATGTCTCACAGGCTTGGCTCTATGGCATACTGTCTCAAAATTTCTTTCTACCATTCTATCCTACACAATTGATTTTCAACCTCTCTGTCTCTCTTTCGACTGAAAATATTCTATTTAGGACCAGGAGATAAAAGACCCCCCAGAAATATAGTCAAAATAAATTCTGAAACACATAGAGGAAAAAACAAAAACAAATTTTGCACAAAACACCATTTCAAACTCATGTATCAGGTGTCTGGTCACACTTGTAGGTAATCTAACCTAAACACAGTTAAAATATCCAACTACGCCACCCAGTTTTATTAAGAGTCTGGGAACTCTTGGAATTTAAAAACAATAGCACACAGGTTTCTTTAAATTGGGTGGTGAGTAAACACACAAATGAAAGACGTGGACACAATTTCAAGAGAAACAACAGTAACTAGCATTACACAAGACAATATAAAATATACCAAGAAGATAAAAGTAGATAAAAGTATATAAATATCAAGAGCCAAAACCTTTTAAAAAAAGAGTACACAGTCCACCCTCTAAAAGTCCATTAAAACATTACAATGGAGGATACATCCTTTGGTGGTACAAAGTCCAAGTTGGGTGCTGTGCTACCACAACAATTAATCTTCCAACTATCCCAATGAAACACTCTGTTCGACAAATGCTTGTTTTCCCAAAAGAACTCCTGCTTCTTGTCTGCTGGCTTCACTCTGTGCTTTTGTGAGTGTTCACCCTCTCACTAGACCTGGCGCTTCTCTGGTGAAACTGTCTCTTTCTCCCTGGAGGTAGGTATCACCATCTGTATGCCTTGCATCCTGTCAGCCATGTACCCTAGTCTGCCTGCAATTTAATGTTCTCAGTACGAGTGAGCTTGATAGTGTTCTTGGTGGACCGCCTCCCCACTACACTGTCTGCCCTTCCACACCATCCTGTAGACTTGCTCCATCCCTTCTGCTCTCTTTGTACCATCCAAACATCACCCACTGCCCAGAAGTATATAACTTTTTCAGACTCTGCCTAGATCAACATGACAATCGATTAAACAATGGTACATATCAATTTACTTTGCTTATCACTGTAAACACATTTTCATTGGTGAAAAAAAGGGTAGTGTTGTCAGCTGTCAGGAAGTACATACACCACTGTATGCTGATTAGAAACCAATGTCCTCAGAACATGTTCATTTTCAAAGGAAGCAGGCAGTCCTTTATCACAATATTGCATGTTGATAAGATATCAATCAAAGCAGACTGATTTTCAAAGCAGGTGACTCTTTTGCAAAACAGGTAAATATCTATGTCCTGTAGACAGCCATGACAAAAACCTGTAAAATAATTTTTCAGGAAATTTGCCTTTTGTCTTATCTCCCAGCCTATTATCCCTTCATCTATTGGCTTTTACATTTATTATTACCTGTTTTTTTTGCCTAAGAGAAAAAGAAAACCACCCATTGCACAAAAATTTTCTCACTTTGACACTTAAAGTCATTAAAGCATGCCACAAGTATTTTACACTGATATAATCTTTAAATAATTCCCTTACCACCTTGATAATTTTAAGAACATATTCCAAAATTTTAGATGCCAGGAGAAGCATTTTATTCCAATCTTTACTCCCCAGAAATTACTTAATGGCACACAACTTTATGGCATCACATAAAAGCACCAAGAACATGTTGCTATATACAAGGTGGCCAGTAATCCCAAGACAAGTAATACAAAATGGTGGCACAAAATAAAATGGGACCCAAAATTAATAATGAAATGAGAAAAAGGTTCAAATTAGGCAAAATAACTAGAATAAGAAAAAAGTAATATAATGATGCAAATTCCACACAATCATAACAAAGACTGTACACTCTTTGGGTACAGTTCTGATAAATTCCCACTACAGTATGTTTAAATTTCCTCATTTTTAATCCTATAATTTTAGGAGCATCCAGCTATTGTATCCTAAAGTGGCAGTCTTGTGCAAACCTTGTATAGTATACAGTCTTATTTACTGGAGCTGGATGTTTTATTATTTTAAGCTAACTGTACTTCACTGTTGTTTTTTATTACTATATGTGACCTTTATTCATCTAATATAATTTTTTGATCACAAAAAAATTGAAGTGTTCACTGGGAAATAAGGGGTTGCCTAGGACAAAAGTGGCATTAAGGTGACAAGACAACAAAAAAATAACCTATTACACTGCATTATGAAGAATTCAGCTAATTGAGCTAATGACCCTGGAGATTCATAGGGTACCCCAAAGCCATGGGGCATAACCTAGAAGTAATTTAGTTGCACGATTTGAACTCCACTTTTAGGTAGTGCAACGTTAAATCTAGAGTCAGGTGATGAGTTGAGAACTGACCTCTGAAGCCCAGTAATTCAGGAGCTCTGCTGAACAGCCAATCGAAATGTGCATTAATGTCATATGACGTAGAAAGTCAGATCAAGGTCAGGCTGCAGTCTGCAGTATTTCACGACAAGGTTGCTACCCAAGAGACAGAGGTACTACAAGACACGCCAACCACAAGACACATATTACCAACGAGTAATATAACCATCCTACAATCTTAATCTTAACCGTAGTGTAAGGATGTTTTTTGAGAACGAAGCATGAAGAATGCCTTGAAATGGGTGTGTTGTGTAAGACACAAATACTGGGTGTATTGGGTAACACCACTGACGAATAACACAAAGGCTGCTACATGTCATTGGATGTAAGCTATTTAATTTGCTCCTCTGCAGCAAGGCTCTTTTGGTTGAGTTGAAAAATGGTTCCATGTGACAAGAAAAGGCTAGAGGCTGAAAGAGTGAGTGCTCATGGTATGTCAGGAGAGTGAAAAGCAGGGAATTCACCTCATTCACTCTTAAAACAAAGCCAAAGGGATGAAGGCATTTTGTTGTTTTGTAGGTTCTGTTTTTTCAATTTATTAGTCATCCCTCCCTTTTGTTAGAAATGAAACATTTATTACTAGTAGGGGAGATAATTTGGATGTTCTTTTGTTACACAAGACTGAGCAATCAATAGTTTATCATAGTATACTTCTGCAAGAGCTGCAGTAATCCTCTACAGGATGATGTCTTTTTTCATATTTAATTATCAGTATTGTTAGAAGTTAACTATATTTTCAATATTAGGGACATCAGTTACAGGTTTTATTTCCTATCTGGAATATTCCAGATTGAGTGAGAACGATTTATAGACACGCTTTACATCAGTGGGCTGGAGAAGACAAAATCTGCTGTACAGCCTATGCAATAAACTGTAAAGTCAAGAGTTGAATCTCCACATCAGCAATGTTTGATTTCACCTGATCTTTTGTGAGAGACAGGACACAGAAGTTACTCATGACTCACTTGAAGTTCAAGTTAGTTTTGTGTCCTCTGCAGTGTTGAAAAACAGACATTAGTTTTAGGAGAAAAAGGGCAAATAAAGTATAAAGAAATAAAGCTTGCATTTTTTGTCCATTTAGAAAGTACGGAAGGATGTCTGGAGCAAGACCTGGGAGGAGCGTCTACAGCAGATGTGAGGGTATTAGAGCCAAAAATAGTTTGATGATGATTTTTGATGATAGTTGGGAGCTGCATAAAATGTTTCATCTCTTGATACAAGAATACAAAAAACTTAATAACAAATATGAAAGAACTATTGTAGCCGCCAAAGTATAAGGCAAGTTCAAGCACAGGTAAAACGAGTGCTGAAAGAAATCTCTCAGTCCAAAAGTTCATTTTAAAAATATTTAGTGAAAAATTAAAAGCAAATAATCCACACAAGAATAAGAAAAAAGTTGTTACACACGTAGAATAAAAGGCAAAAATAGGAAAAACTTATCTTCTCTAAACTTAGCTTTTCTTGAGAAACTTTAGTTATTTCTGTACTTAAAAGTTCTTTACTTCTTCTTCTATACTTAAAAGATTCTTAACTTCTTCTTCTGTACGCTTTAAACGTACGGTGCAGCACTTAAATAAGTGCTTTGTCTTACATGTTACTTCACACACTCAAAAGGCACGAGAGGCACGTAGGCACGGTTTAAAACCATGTGCCCTCTACACCTTACACATGGCAAGGCTGGTCACTAACTGAGAATAATGTTTAGTCGGAGCTGTTAGAAATGGCTACAATTTACCAATTCAATTCTACTTATGGGGGATATAAGAACCTCCCATAGATTATGCATTGTCATTTAGTAAAACATTTATGAATCTTATGTAACTAGGAAATGGCTCTTACAACTATACTTATTTTCAGGCCATGGATTAGTAATGAATTATCAGACTACTTTGCTAAAATATTCTTTATCATTCTCCTTGTTCCCACATTAAGCGTAAGTTAAGTAACTACTTATAGTGAAAAGTCAGTTGAAGTGTTTATCATATTTTGATATCCAACTATTTAATTTTACAAGTCATTATCATTGTCTTAGACTAGTTTGACAAACTGATACAATGACGCTTTAGTTTTCTGAACCTGTGTTTTCAATACTGCATTTCAGGAGGACATTATATAACATAATATAACATTCTTAAACCCCAATCCAGTTTAGACTTGGAAGTGACCAGAGCCTATCCAGGCAGCACTAAGTAACAAGGCAGGAAAAGGCCTTGGAAAAGGGTGCCAGTCCATCATAGGGTCCACTCACACAAGCACCCACAGTAAGGATTTGGAATCATCAGTTCAAATAACGAGAATGTCTTTAAGGATAGGGGCTGGGTTAGAGTGGGTTAAGGCACATTGATGGACTGCAAATACGGGCAGTGACTGGGTGTGAGCTTTAAACCCAAAATGTTGGATCCATGAGACAGCATGTCACTTAACTAATTAAAAGTTATAGTATAGGGCTGCAACCCACTGGATGCCTCTAACTCAGAAATTGATGCTGCAGAACAATTTTTCACCTTCTGCTTTTGCTAAATATCTGTTGGTAACAAACTCATCTCAAACTCTCTAGACTGTGGCCTTCTGTACCGGGGCGAACATTGTTTGTATTGTGGACGAAAGTCAAGACAACAGCAGGCAGACACCAATAAAAAAGTAAAAAAGCAATTTCTTTATTCTTGGTGGCAGAGAGACTATGCAGCCCCTGTCAGCCAGTTCTACTGACAGTTAGATCAAATAGCCCGTCCAAGGATGGGAGTTAGCTCAGTTTTATAGTAGTTTGTTTACTAAACAAAAAGAGGAAGTATGGCAGTTCAATTTGAGGTCAAGCAGATCATTATAGCTTGTGGTCACACCCTGGATTTGAACATACAGAAGCACACACAGTGTTTCTAACAGTTAAAAGAGTTATTAGCACATTCACAGTCTTAAGCAATAGCCCTTGTGAGCATCAACACACACAAGAGCAACTGCAGCGATCTCCCAGCTAACTGTCACAGGATGAGTGTAACCTACGCAGATTTAGACAATGCTCACTTCCTCATTCTTTCTGCACCATCAGGGTTACAATACTTCAATGGCTATGTGGCAGTTACAATTTAAGAATCTTATTATAGCTTACATTTTGCACATAATGATCATCACACATAATAATTGGTTATACAATATTAAAAGCTACCTTAAAAGTTAGTTTAGTACATTTGTCATACAGGAATACACTCTTACATCTTAGTGTCTGTATTAGATTACATTTGTTCAGTTAGCTTAATACCTCCTTATTTAATAATACATAAGTGACATGTTTCTTACAGTTCTATTAACACCATACTTTATTATTTGGAAAGACTGAAGCACCTTAATTCTAAATATGTCTTCCTCAATTCCCCCCCTCACATTAAATGTACACTTTTGTTAATTAAACTTCTGCATCATCATATTTGGGAAAGAGTTCAGGAAAAGGGTCAGGGGATTGAAGAAAAGGTGTGTACTGGGAGTCAGGGTCAGCGCTGAGGAGATAAGCCTTAGTAATGGAGGCGTTAATAAACCTTTGTAGAAAGGCTTGGATACATGGGATAAGGCAGCAACCAAAGAGTATGAAAAATGCCAGAGAAATAAGGACAGTTATGAGAATAGTTTTAATCCAACCAGCCCAAGAACCGAACCAATCTTGGAAGAAATCATTTAAAGAGTCAGGTGTTCCTGAGTTCTCTGCTAGTTCTATAGACAGAGAAGTGAGGCCAGCTAGGGCACGGGTAACAGAACCGTCAGGGGCAGTGTTATTAGGAATAAAGGTACAGCAAGCATCACCAAACATCACGCAGACACCCCCCTTTTCTGCCAACAGCAAAAGCAATTCGGTTCTGCCAGGTCATTAGAGAAGTTTTGTCAAGCTGTTCATGTATGCCGTCAATGGCCTCACGGGTGAAGTTCAGGAAACGTTGTTGGTTATAATACAGATAGTTTATCCATTTTTGTTAAGGGTTGACCCCCATAAGAAGAGGGATTCCAATGCTGCAGCCAAAGGGTCATGCGCTCTGCATTGGCTTGGAACTCCCCTAGGGATTCCAAATCTGTCAATACATACACCTTCACCACGGAGAGAGAGATCACGTGTAAGTCGATGGGGTTTAGGTTTAGAGATATCGTTGAGGGGCAGCAAGTGGAAGGCATGATCAATTGGACTAGGGCGCAGCAACCCTTTCAGTTTGAGGGTAGAATTGGAAGGAGGAGATTTTTCTCACACATCCACCAGATGTCAGCTTGCGGCGTGTTCTGGGAGGTAAACCAGATTACTGTGATGTTAGAGTGACTGGAAGTATGGCCAGAGACATCAAATGTCTCTTGACACCAGTGAGTGGGCAGCTCACCTTGATAATTTCTGGCATTGGATCCATGACTACGGGTGAAGCAAGTATAGTTTGCTTTGTAAGCATGGTACATAGGGGGATTCATAGAAGGAAGGGGAGGAAAAAGTTTATGCATTGAGGTACATAAAGGATCTTTAGGGTATAGTTAGGGAGGAAAAAAGCTGTAGGACACAAGTTAGACCTGCAAGTTCTGAGGGGTCGGTCAGGGGAACTGGAGTTGTGGCCAAATGTGATTGAGCAGTGGCACAGGCGTAGCAATTAGACTGATTGACGTTTCTGGCTGAGTACAATACCCACTGTAGCCAACGGTTTTGATCACCGTATCCAGCCTCGACTGTGAAGGTGGAGAAAAGTGAGGTAATGTTAAGATATTTAATTGGGTTCTGTAGGGAGTTATCAGAGATGAGGGTGGGGAGGAGGTGTCGTTCTCAGGGGGAGAGTAGACATGAATATGGAACTATCCTAGTGGATCATTCCCGAAGACATGGGCCCCTAATATATATGTTCCTTTGTCATGATATAGGGGTCTTTTAGAGTGATCAAAAGATTACAAGTTTCTACCATACATTCATGAAATGGAGTAAACCCTGATTTAATTATAGAAAACCTTGTTTTTAAATCATGCTCCTGGGCTTCCCATGGGTCCTGAGTTCCAGTGTTTGCAAACACACACTCCAGCTTGAACATTCAGACAGGCTGGAGGAGGAGCTTGAATCAGATTTATACCTGGGTCGAGTCACACAAACGTATTTTTCAGACCATCTCCATGTATCTTGTCTGTCCAGTGCGCAGGGAACAACTGAGCAAAAATCAACCTGTACTGAGGATGTTTTCCCTACTTCATAATTCAGAATGGGAATTTGATGTCCATCAATCAGGATTATAGAGTGAAACAAATGCAATAATTATGGGTGCCATCTTTTGCAGTGTGAGACGTGGATCCAGGCAGGAAATCCTTCGACTTTAACGGCGTGAGGTGTAGATAGCAGCACCTGGAATAGTCTCCTCCAGTCTCCCTATCTCTGACCAGTATTCAGGTTCCAAGGGGAATCTGGGACTCTGTCGGTGGGGGGACCGGTCCACCAAGCCTGGTTAACCTGTTCGTGGACTTCCTTCGGGGAGGCTCGGAGACCTGTAAGACTGGACAGAAGGTCATTGTCCACAGTATGGCAACAGCCCCAACTGCCGATGTGTCCTTCCTCTCAACCCCATCAAGGCCAGGGGTAGAGCATCTGGCCAGGTTAAGTTTGTCTGCTCACAGATTTTTGCCAATTTTGATTTTAGGGTGCCATTGCACCTTTCTACAATACCTACACTTTGGGGATGGTATTTGCAGTAATGATGTACATCTATCTGAAGCCAAGTTGTCAGCTCATTTATTACAGAATTCACAAAGTGGGTACCGTTATCAGTCTGCAGTTTTTGTGGTATTCCCCATCTTGGAATAATTTCTTTTATCAGAGCTTTGGCCACAGTTTTGCATCTGCATGTTTAGAGGTGAAAGCTTCCACCTATCGGGAGAACACATCGACAATTACCAAGCAATAACGGTAGCCTTTAGACAGTGTTAACTGAATGAAGTCCATTTGGAGGTGCTCGAATGGACCCATTGGGTTAGGAGTGACGGCAGGGCTTACCTGAGTACCTTTACCTACGTTAAACCTTTGGCATAGTGCGCATCGTCGGCAGAATTGTTCAGCATATACAGAGAACTCTGTGGTTTCCCAATGTCGCTTGACATCAGTCATAGCGTCTTTTCCTGCGTGATCCAGGCCATGTGCGATTTTGCCATTCCTGGAAAAGAAGCCTTTGGGAGGAAAGGTTTGTTAGTTTGCTTATGGCTCCAGACCCCATCAGAGAGGGATCCTTCTCGGGACCACTTTATCTTTTCTCGGTCAGTGGCGGCGCTCTGTAAAGAAATAATTTGATTATCAGGGTCTTCGTCATCCTTCTGTTGGAATAAAGAGACTGGTGTGTCATTGTAGGCAGCCTGTTTAGCAAAGTGGTCAGCCAGTTCATTTCCTTGGCTGACGGGGTCTTGTTTTCCAGTATGGGCTTGGCATTTAACTTTTGCCAGTTTCGATGGTTTTGTTATAGCTTCGAGAAGGGATTCCACTAATTTCTGATGTTGTATGGGCTTACCAGTACTGGTTTTGAATCCCCTTAATTTCCATAATGCCCCATGATCATGGCAGACTCCAAAGGCGTACCTGGAATCTGTGTAAATGGTTATGACCTTCCCTTCAGACAATTGGCAGGCTCGGGTGAGAGCTATTAGTTCAGCTGCTTGTGCGCTTAAACTTGAAGAGATTTGATGTGCTTCAAGTAAGTGGTCTCCTTTGACCACTGCATAACTGGTGGAGAGTGTTCCATCATCTAATCGCAAGGAACAACCATCCACATAAAGTACTTCTCCTGTTCCTAGTGGAGTTTCCTGGAGATCCAGTCTGGGTTTCAGGACCTTTGTTATCTTATCATGACAGTTGTGTGGTTCCCCCTCTTCATCAGTGGGAAGTAGGGTAGCCAGATTCAGAGTGAAGCATCTTTCAATAATGACATTTGACAAGTGTAAAAAGACACAAGAGAGCAGATAAAGGTTTGGGGTTTTCCGGCCCCGTATACTGTAGGAAAAGTGCAGAAGTTTGATAATAAACAGTACAAATTTCATAACACCGTCCGCCATCATGGCGGATGGGGGGAACATTTATGAAGGGGGACCGGAAATGGTTGAATGTGCTGGTGGGAAGAAACCGAGATGGATGATGGGATTGCTGACGTCATCGGGGTGAGACAGAGGGAAGGCGGAAGTGGCGTGTTGAGAATCCGTGTTCAGGAAGATTCATGGCGGGGTTGTGTCTTTCTTTCTGTTGAAAATAAAGAGAGAAAGGTTAGTACTCCGCCATTCCCGTCTGGTATATGCTTTCACGTTACAGTTTAGATCGTTCCGCGGCTCCCTAATGGCGCGTGCGTGACACAAGGTACAGAGTACATTTTGATAGTGTATTGCCCTTACAGTATTGAGCTGTGAGGTTTTGGCCTGGACTAAGATAGAGTGAACAGGATGAGGCACTTTTACTGTCAGGGGACTCATGAGTACGATATCCGTGCTTGCCAGAACAGCCTCTGTTGTTGCTGCTACTGCTCTAAGACAAGTCGGAAGTACTGTTGCCACTTGATCCAGTTTTTTCGAAAAATAAGCTACTGGCCTCTATTTTTCTCCATGGAGTTGTGTTAATACTGAATTCATATATCCCCCCTTTTCGTCCACGAAGAGTGAATGGACGAGAATAGTCGGGAAGTCCTAAAGCAGGTGCAGAAAGTAGTGCACTTTTTAAATCACACAGAGCCTTCTCAGCCTGCTCATTCCACTGTATGCGGCCAGAAAGAGGAAGGTCGACAGTGTTAGCTAGATTTTGTAAGGGCTGTGCTCTTTCAGAAAATTTTAGGATCCATTGTTGAAAATAACCAAGAATGCCTAGTATAGACATAACCTATTGTTTTGTGACCAGTTTTGGAAGATTTTGGATGGTGGTTATGCGGTCTTTTGACAGAGCTCTGGTACCACAAGTGATTTCATGCCCCAAGTACTTGACAGTGGTTTGACAGTGGTCAGCTGCAGCTTTGTTTTAGAGACTTTATGGCCATTTTCCGCAAGATATCTTAATAATAATTCCATATCTTACACGCATGCTTCCTCTGTAACGCTACAGAGCAATAAATCATCGACGTACTGTATTAATGCACTTCCCCTGCAGTCAAATCATGACTCAGGTATTTCATTTTTCTTTCAACTAGTTGCAACTTTTTCCGGAACACTTTGTGCCCGATTTCCGCTAGGATGACCAACAAAAACCTTTGTGTCTTCTTCGCATTATTTCTGAGTCTCAGAGCATAAAAGCAACTCAGCTACATATTACACCAGGACACTACCCCCCTTTGGCCAATAACCTTTCACTTTTTATCTTTTCTAATTCTTGTCCATACACACACGAACGTGCACACACACACACACACATGCACACAGAGAGCCTCTGTATATCCCTATGCCATCACAGTTCAGGTCCAACGTTTCCCTTTAAAAGTGAATGCAAACCAGAACTGGGAGTCAGGGTGATCAGGAATTGAAAAGAAAGCATTCACGAGATCAGTAACAGAAGACCACATAGTAGTGGATGGGACTGTAGAGAGTATAGTGGAAGGATTCAGGACTATAGGAGTCCTAGGGTGTAGAGCAGCATTGACTCCGCAGAGGTCCTGAACGCTTTTCTAACTGGAAGAATAGGACAGTTCACAGGAGAGTATTGAATCGGAATAATAGCACCCCCCTAACTAAGTCAGCATGAACAATGGTAATACCGGCTTCAGCCTCAAGCGAAAAAGATATTGTGCACAATGTAAACGGAAGGATGCCTTTGGGAAAATGACCAAGGGTTCAACATGAGCTATTCAGACAAAATATTATTTCCGTTGTACCCAGAGAGATGAATGGAGCAAATCTAACTTAAAGAATTGAAGGGTAAACAGCATGGGAGTAGGTGGAGAGGTGGAAGATGAATGACAGAGCAATCGGGTTACAGGTACAACTCGTCTTACTTCAATTTTCTTAACAGATCTATCTGGGGTGGACCAAATATTAGGTCTCACATATTCCCAATCCTCCCATTCCTAACATGCTAATACCCATTATCTCACATCATGCCACTGAAAGCGAGCGGATTTAGCAATGGGGATAGTGGGATAGAAGCACTTCAGAAGAAAGGCAGTTGTTGTAACAAAAGAGAGATACTACTCCAGCCAATTCTGCTGGGATATAACAGTTCATTATGCAAATAGTCTTTTTTTCTGATAGCAGCAGTTAAAAAGTCAGAGAGCCAGACTTCACCATAATGCAGTCCAAAAATCATGCAATACAGTAAAAAGCTTTTGAATACTGTAATCCAAGGGGAACCCAGGACAGCAGAGATTTTTGCTGTTTTGAGAAAAACATGAACAATCAAGGCAGCATAGGAGCATGTAATGGTGGTGGTCAGTGCAAGGGCGGTATGTTGTTCTGTTGTGACCTTCACTCCCTTTTTTCATAATTGAGATGCAAAGGCACAGGTGGGCCATCAAGAATTGTCCAAACAAGTTCACTGGGCATTAGAGGGCTGATATATTTTGCATTTATTTGTGCTTGTAACTGTCCACTGAACACTGAACTGGCCACTATCAACCCCCTGTCATCCCAGAGTCTCAGTCCATTGTCCTTTCACATCATTTCAGCCTGGACCTTCCTTCTAAGGACCTGAGTCCATTCCGCAGCATTTGGCTTATTCATGTCATCTAATTGTTTCTCCGCCGTCACAAACTGGTTCAGCAATTCCTGCAGCACCTATTTTAATTCTTGCAGGTCCCAGTTTCTTTGCACCATCAAGGTGGATCTGTTTTAATCGGAGTCTGGCTGTTGTACATTAAATTGCGGAATGGGCACTTGTATTAATGGTGCTTGAAATTCCATTCTTTCATATTCACGTTTGACCCTGAGTGGTCAGAATCGGGGCTTATGAGGTATCCCTTTCCCCGGGCTGTGTCTTTGTGCCACAGTACTTGCTTGCACCGATTGTAACTGAGGTTGGTGGTGATCTCTACCCTCTCCCTCTTCGTCATCCCTCTCTGGCTGAAACTGTTCGTTTTAGAAATCATCGGGACCATCTAGTTCCTCTCCTTCATTAATTCCTCCAGCTGCCCCAAGGGGTGGTGATGGACTACTGTCCTCAAAGGGAGGGGAAACGCATGCTGTCGCTAAATCAAGGTATAATCTGTTCTTCTTCATTTTTATTTATATTATTTTTATTTACTTATTCTTCCTTCTTTTGTCCGAACTTTTGAGATGGTTCTTGCATTATCAAGAACAAATTTTCTTTTTCTGCTATAAGTTTCCTTTGGCTTTGTAGTCCCTCATTGCACTTCTGCATCGCTTTCAGGGCTCTATCTTTAATTATCAATTCCCATCTATCAAACATTTCCATTTTATATGGCCCTTGACTACAGCACCCTCATACATTTATATATACAATCTTCCTAACTTCCTTAATTTCACTCATATCACCAGAGCCTTCTACTGGCCACCTGCCCCCGCTCTGTTTATTCCACCGTTCACATTATTTTTTAAATCTAACCCTGTTTTCTGTTCTATGTAGCATCTTGGAAAGTCGCTTTTTTTTTTTTTTCCTTGGTATGTTTTCCAAAAACAATCCTCCGAACAGAGGCTCCTCATTCACACCCTGTTTTTTCAATTTATTTCTTTAGCGAATCTCCGACCGGGAGGTACTTTCCCTTTTTACTAAACTTCCACCTCTCCCTTCTAATTACGAGACTACTTAGGACTCCGTCTCATTCCAAGAGGCGCTCTTATCCTTACATCCCTAGTACCTCTCCCGGACGGTAAAGCAGTTGTGCTCACCGATCACCGATCTTATTCCTGTCTGCAATTCGCACCTTCACTCGGGTTCTCCGACAGGAGGGGAACTGTTCAGGTGAAAATAAACTGTGGAAGTAACACCCAAGGAAGACAGGAATAGTTCTATCAATTAATCTTTATTCAGTCACAGATGAGTACGTGGATTCATGCTTTTGTTTTCCTGAAGGAGTTTTAACCGGTTTAATATTAGCTTTCCCTATGGTCAGTGAGTTTTCCGCACTCTTTTTGCTAAACCAGCCTCAATTCTCACTTTACTCCTGGTCCCTCCTGTCCCCTGGTCTACCAGGACAGTCAACCTGATTAGCAGACTGACAGTCTCACCTGAAGGCCACTGGTTACCGCTGTTTAGGTGATCGATTCCCTGAGTGACCCGTTGGGTTCAGGATATAATCAGACCGTTAGAGCAAAGAGTCTTGCCCTCCTGCAGCAGTGCTTTTTCCTGATCACGAAATGTTCAGTTATTTATTTATTCTTCCCATTCCCTTCCTTTATTTGACTTTTAAGCCTCGAAGAGACTTCTTCTCCGTTTCCTAGGGAGTGTACTTAACTCATGTCCTTAACATTCATAATCTTTACACTGTTTTATTTTCGAGAGGTTATCTATACATTCCAGTCCACTCACTGCCTGGTTTCTTTTCCCCGGTCCGACTCCCTCAGTCTACTCACCAAGAATTTTTCCTCCCACCTAGAAATTCCCAGTTCACTCGACTTTCAGGAAGAATCAGAGGAGGTCAAGGATTCCTCATGCAGGAGTCGCCCGAGGCAGGCCAGTCCTAACTTTTTCCGGAGCTGGTCCTCCCGATCCCGCCGGAATCGGTCTTTTTGCTGGTCCTCTGGACGATCCCGCTCAAGGAGTCGCTTGGCCACCTCTGTCCCTGTACGGGCCACCAAAAACTGTGGACGAAAGTCGAGACAACAGCAGGCAGACACCAATAAAAAAGTAAAAAAGCAATTTCTTTATTCTTGGTGGCAGAGAGACTATGCAGCCCCTGTCAGCCAGTCTACTGACAGTTAGATCAAATAGCCCGTCCAAGGATGGGAGTTAGCTCAGTTTTATAATAGTTTGTTTACTAAACAAAAAAGAGGAAGTATGGCAGTTCAATTTGAGGTCAAGCAGATCATTATAGCTTGTGGTCACACCCTGGATTTGAACATACAGGAGCACACACAGTGTTTCTAACAGTTAAAAGAGTTATTAGCACATTCACAGTCTTAAGCAATAGCCCTTGTGAGCATCAACACACACAAGAGCAACTGCAGCGATCTCCCAGCTAACTGTCACAGGATGAGTGCAACCTAAGCAGATTTAGACAATACTCACTTCCTCATTCTTTCTGCACCATCAGGGTTACAATACTTCAACGGCTATGTGGCAGTTGCAATTTAAGAATCTTATTATAGCTTACATTTTGCACATAATGATCATCACACATAATAATTGGTTATACAATATTAAAAGCTACCTTAAAAGTTAGTTTAGTACATTTGTCATACAGGAATACACTCTTACAGCTTAGTGTCTGTATTAGATTACATTTGTTCAGTTAGCTTAATACCTCCTTATTTATTAATACATAAGTGACATGTTTATTATAGTTCTATTAGCACCATACTTTATTATTTTGAAAGACTGAAGCACCTTAATTCTAAATATGTCTTCTTCAGTATAAGCCTTCACTAATAACCAGTTGAACCCAGCCTGATTCATATTTTTTATATATCCCAGGAAGTATGGATTCTGATTCTTGAATTGAATTAACTGACCACATTCATGTGTAGATCTGAATATGAGTTACTGTAAATTCTTATAATGTAATGTAGACATGATGCAGACACTAGAGGCACATTAACTTTGATACTATGTAGTAAATGTGAATCAAATATTCCAAAATTAACATTATTACAAAATATTTATAGGATTTTTTAGTGGGGATTCCAGGAATGCACCCAGCCTTGGACAGACCCACACACACTCACAGACAGAGACACAAATCGAACAAATGAGTGAAATATATTAAGTGTAAAATCAAATAAAAACAACAAAAATCAGATAACCCTCCCCTTCCCTTTCGGCGATACAAATATAACACACAACAATCAACGATAAACACTCATGACAATGTCCTTATCACAGTTCCAATGCTGCAGAAATGGATGAAATGGTATTGAGGAAAGATGATGATGATGACGATCCCGGGAACAGCTTCTGTAATAAATGAATTAAACAGTCCTACCGTTAGTCCTGAGTGGCGAGGGGTGAGATTTGTGGGAGCGCTCCCTCTGAAGACACACATCAACTAATCCAGCACTATTCACATGACAGACAGGCATGAAACAGTCCATTGATCCTTGCGAGAAACGATCCAGGGTATAAATGATTTCACTGGGGTTATGTTAGATGGGATACACGGGACACTCAGAAACATAGACCTTCACTTGCTGCTTCGCTGGCTGCTTTTCAAGTTTCCCGCTGGCCTTTCTTGTCCCCAGCATGCCCTGCGCCTGTTTCAGACATCCAATGAGGGCAATACCCTTTGGGGCTGCTGGGAAATGGAGTCCTTCCATTGGTAGCACTGCTACAATACAGTGAAATGAAACTCCCTGGATAAGACTGCAGTCTAAATGAAAGTAAAGCACATTAGTGTATGGACTCAGCAAAGCGTGCTTGCCATCTTCTTTGGAGTCACCCTGATAAAATGTGTTTCTGTACCACAAAATTTTCCTGTACAGTTCTAGTTATCAAATAATAATTCTGCTTGTAGAACTCTTCCTGTCACAGATGGTAACTTTCACATACCTCCGTCTGCCTCCAACCTAAAACTAACCATGCTCAAATTAATGTTTGTCCTTCTTTAAAAACTGTTCTGACTTTTTGAGTATTTTCTACTCAGCTCTTTGTACAGAGTATTAAAAATAATTGTGGCTGTATATGACAGGTTTTCAATGTCATTTCTTGAAATAATATTTTATTGAATTTCATAGCTAAGAGAAAAGACACCACTGGAATAAATTGCATTGTCAATGTGACAAAACAAAATGGTAGTTTGAACAAATAGTGAATACTTGATTACCACCACCACCATTATCAAGTTGACACAATACCAACAACTGTGATTCATTTTTGGTCCAGGCTGTGGAAATTTTATTGTTATTCTTTTAAACAGCAGCCACAAAATCATTGGCAAAGAAGTGCCTGTTAAAAGTATGATTTGTTGTATAGTCCATATAATGAAGAATTAAGTGCATTAAAATGCAATTTTAGTTTTAGAAAATTATGCATTTTGAGCAAGGCTTTCAAAAGAACTAAGCACAATACATTATAGATCAATTAATCATAAAAAAAATGGCATTATTCACAGTGCAAATCTTTTCAGCGGAGTGTAAAAAGAGTTTCAAAGAACACCCTTAAAAGACCTCATTTGTGACCTCTAATTTTATGCTATGGCATTCTTATAAGTCTGAATGGAGATAGGAGAGCAAAAATATTTTTTTGTAAAGGGAGCAATTTCTAACCCCAGAGAACTTTCCATTTCATTTTTTCTTATGTGTTTTTCTTTTTTTCTGGTAAATGGAATTATGACAGATCGTTGTTTACAATAGATAGCTTCACATACAG
This sequence comes from Erpetoichthys calabaricus, assembly GCF_900747795.2. Taxonomy (NCBI): domain Eukaryota; kingdom Metazoa; phylum Chordata; class Cladistia; order Polypteriformes; family Polypteridae; genus Erpetoichthys; species Erpetoichthys calabaricus. The sequence goes on along the minus strand of NC_041403.2, from coordinate 97,270,766 downwards.
CATATTAACATATAAGCTCAGAGCATGACTGATTATGGCACAAGAAACTTGTTCCATATTAAATGATATTAATAGCAGAATCCTACACAGATCAACTTGGGGTGTCTACTCTTTTTAATAATGATATATATATTTATGGTAACCTATTAGATGTTTAAGTTTGCCTTTTAAATCAGGTAGATTACCAAGAATAAGCACAATTACAGAATAGTTTTGGACAAACTTTGTATTTGGACAGATATGCGATAAATTAAGATTAATGTAAACACGTGTAATATTGAGTATTTCTGAAGTAAAAGCAAGTGTTCTGATATTTAAAGATAGGTTTTATGAGGAAAAACCTGAAAGTTTGCTGATCTTTGTCTGCGTATAGGCATAAGGGATTTAAAAGGCAAATAAGATCTTAAGATAGAGATGCTGTGTAAAAAAAACAAGAGGAGTGCAGGAAGACTTGGAAAACACCTGGGGAGTCCCTGTTTACTGGTGGTGAACGTATAATTAAAGGTGTGGAATGGAGAAAGTGTCAGTCATCAGCAGTGTGTGACTCATCTTTACTACAGAATGATATGAATAGGCAAACTGGATCTTTTATAACTTACCAACCAGGCTTGCTTCCTGTTCTGGAGGTTTTCAGCTAAGAAGAATTTAGGCAGACGTTTAACTCTGTGAGCATTCTCTAAACCCTTATCCAGAGTTACCTATAATTCGGTACTTGGATGGCTGGTGGAATGGTCACATTCTGGATGGTTATGTGGAGTGCAAGTTAAAAAAGATTGTACTTCAGCTATAATGCATTTGTCAATCCATATCTGGTATTAAGCAATTGGAAATTAAGGAGTGATATGATAGAAATGCTTAAAATAACGAAACAAGTAAAATTAGGTAATCATGATCTTTGCAGCTCCTGTACCGACCTCTCCTACACTACACTATTATTTAGTTTTACAACATTTATTATAGTTAGATTTGGTGTATTGTCTCATGCTCAGTAAGAATTTGGGTTGGGTGTTTGGCCAAAACGTGTCTTGCCTCAAACAGCTTTTGTAACGCACTGGCCATGTGAAGAACTGACATATGATGTGGAAGTTTGCTACATATTACAATACAATAGAGACTTCAGCACCTGGGCCATTAAATTGTTAACTTCCATGCAATCTTTTACTTGACCTGTGACCAAAACTTCATTACTTAATCAACCATACTTCCAATCAGTGTACACTTCCAGTTCAGTTCTTGTTGTTTTATTTTTCTTTGTCTGTAAGATGCATTGTGTAACTTCATATACCTGATATTTAGTTATTAGATTAGTTAAAATTTATTAATCCCAAGGGGAAACTACATTGGATGGGTGAGGGGACGCTGGCGCACTGATGTTGCTGCCGCTCCTCCCTGTTAACAACACTTTTCACAAAATTCGCCTTAATTCTGCACTTTCTTACGCTTGTATTATTTCTTTTATTGTGCGTATAGTTCGTGGATACAGCTGACTCGAATTGTATGGATCTGGCTTAATATTTACAGATTTTATGAACTCTACTTTGACTGGAAACAGCTGAGTCTGTGGATCACGGGACGAGAACCTACGGACATTTCTTTGTACCTGGCAATCTAGAACCTCGGGATGATCTGTCTCCGTGATTATATTAAATTCGCTATGCTGATCTGCTCCCGTTTCATCTTACAATACTCTACGACTGGAAACTGATCTGATTTTCATATTAATCTGGCTTTTGGCTCCGGGGCGATCACGCCTGAAATTACCAAGCATCACTCCTTGTGGCTGTGTATTGGAACCTCCAAATCCTGCTACCTCCTCCTGCTATGCTTTCTGCTGCTTGCTATAGCCGCTCACCTACACTACCACACACGCCTGTCCTACCGGTTCCTCTGTGCTGTGCTGCTTCTCCAGTGCTATTCAGTTAAGCATCACTCACTATCATGTTAAAATACTCTCATGACAAACTCCTTCTTATTAAACAGTTTGTCCAGAGCAAATGGTCTGACTGGAACATCCTAAAGGACGCCGGTATTTTACAGCGCCCGAAATATATACATCACGGGTCAGGTTGCCGCCACCGCCGGGCTGCGAATGTAAAGACCACCGGCAGCATTGGCTCAGGAATACGCCGTCCTTCTCATGACCCTGGAAATAGAAGTGTCAGTGTGTCAAATTTACATTATGTGGAAATAAACCCTGATCGCGGCTCTGTGCAAAAAGAAGCCTCATTAACTAATATTGCACTATTTAACTCGAGGTCTCTTAATGGCAAAGCATTGGTGCTGTCAGAACTCATCACTGACACCAAACTTGATATTCTGTGTCTAACTGAGACTTGGCAAAAACCAAACGAATTTGCGTCTCTCACAGAGACGACTCCAGTTGGTTTCACTTTCCACACAGAGCCTCGCAGCTCAAGACAAGGCGGCAGGCTTGCAGTAATTGTCAGAGCTGACTTAAACATTAAACGAATCCCGATTGACTGTCCATTGTCTTTTGAGTGCCTGGCTCTTAAACTAATAACGAAATCAGGTCCTGTCTCACTCATTGTTCTTTATCGTCCCCCAAAATACAATGCATCCTTCTTATCCGATCTGATTGAACTTTTGACCCACCTAAGCTCTTACTCTCAGAGAATTATCCTTCTTGGTGATTTCAACATCCATATTGACACTCCACATCTAAACTGAGCAATGAATTCCTATCCTTACTGGACTGTTTTGACTTGACACAACATGTTGATTTTCCAACCCACTCTGGTGGTCATATATTGGATCTGATCTGCACTTCTGGACTATCTGTTGCCAACATTTACAGCACTGATTTGGGACTCTCTGACAATAAAGCAGTATTTTTCACTGTTTCACTGCCTTTCCCTCCTCTTACCTGTAAACGACAAATTTCTTACAGAAACCTTAAAAATATCTGTCCCTCTATCCTTTCTGGATCCATTTCTGATTTTTTACTGTCTTCACCTATTCCGCCAACACTAGATAGTTTTGTTGACCACTATAACTCAGCCCTTCATTCAGCATTAGATAAAACAGCTCCTTTAAACCATAAGGAGGTTTCCTTTAAACGTTCAGCTCCTTGGTATAACTCAGAATTGCGATCTATGAAAGCAGCTGGCCGACGCCTTGAGAGAATGTCACGTAAGACTGGCCTCACCGTGCACATCCAGGCTTTCTCTGACCACCAAAGAGCTTACAAAGAAGCACTAACTTCTGCCAAGAACACCCATTATGGCAGAATAATAGAAAGTGGCCACGATAACCCAAGGGTTCTGTTCTCTGTAGTTAATAAACTACTCGAACCCGCATCTGGCTCAACTACCTCTTGTACTGAAGTCTGTGAGGAATTCCTCCACTTTTTCCATAACAAAATTAACGATCTAAATAATTCAACTAACATAAATCCATCATCTGTTTATATCTCTCCCTGTTTTCCCACTCCATCCAGCTCCTTCTCTAAGTTCTCACCAGTCACATCTGCGTTTGTTAATAACCTGTTTTGTAAGATGAGGCCGACTACTTGTGTACTGGACCCCATCCCCAGCACACTACTTAAATCCTGCCTTCATGCCATAATCCCGACTGTTACAACAATAATAAACTCATCCCTTGACACTGGCTCTGTGCCGCTCACTTTTAAAATTGCTTCTGTAACCCCAATGTTAAAAAAGTCTGGTCTTGATGCTGACAATCTTAACAATTTCCGGCCTATTTCCCACTTACCTTTCCTGTCAAAAGTTCTTGAGCGTGTTGTAGCTTCCCAACTCACCAATTACCTAACCTCTAATAATTTGATGGAACCCTTTCAGTCTGGTTTCAGGGCACGGCACAGCTGTGAAACTGCTCTGCTACGGGTAACCAATGATTTGCTTATGGCAGCAGACTCTGGACAAACCAGCATATTAATTCTGTTAGACCTCAGTGCAGCATTTGACACTGTCAGACATGACATCCTACTGTCCAGAATGGAGAACATGCTGGGTATCTCTGGCACTGCCCTCCAGTGGTTCAAGTCCTATCCGACTGATAGGCAAGAGTTTGTTAGTCTTGGCAACAGCAGGTCCAGCTCAGCGCCAGTCACACAAGGAGTCCCTCAAGTCTCTGTCCTCGGTCCTCTACTTTTCTGTATTTACATGCTTCCCCTTGGCCATATTATCCGTAGTTATGGATTGGGTTATAATTTTTTGCAGATGATACTCAACTCTACTTTAATGTTAAAAGTGGAACTTCATCAGAGCTTTCTCAGCTCAGAACCTGCCTTAGTGAAATTAAAACCTGGATGGAGCAGAACTCTTTAAAATTAAATTGCAATAAAACTGAACTCCTGCAAATTGGGACTAATATGCAACTTAATAAAATGAGCTCCTTCCCAGTCCATCTTGGCAGTGATCTCATCAGACCTGCCTCTACTGTAAAAAATTTTGGTGTCATTTTTGATTCCTCCCTCTCTTATTCGGCCCACATAAATCACATTAAGAAACTTTCTTACTTTCACCTCCGTAACATATCCCGTGTTCGCTCCTTCCTCTCCTTCTCTAATGCTGAGAAACTTGTCCATGCTTTTATCACATCCCGCATCGATTATTGTAATTCCCTACTGGCAGGTGCCCCTTCTAATCTTATATCACAGCTGCAGCTTATTCAAAACTCAGCTGCAAGAGTCCTTACACGGACCAGCAACAGCGAGCACATCACACCCATCCTGCTCCGTCTCCACTGGCTCCCTGTGTCTTACAGAATCGAATATAAAATCCTACTAATAACCTACAAAGCCTTAAATAACCTCGCTCCAAACTACATCAGTGACCTCCTCCATCACTATGTGCCTGCCCGCCCACTAAGGTCCTCTGATTCTGGCAATCTTGTTGTACCCCACACTAATCTACACTCCATGGGTGACAGGGCCTTCAGCTGTAAAGCGCCCAGACTCTGGAATGACCTACCGAAATTAATCAGGTCAGCTGACTCCATGAATTCTTTTAAAAACAACTCAAAACTCATCTGTTCGGGAAGGCTTATAGCTCTACTTGACTTTATTACCTTTCTCTCAGTTTACTTCTCTGTCAAGATGCTAATGTAACCTGTGTGTGTGTGTGTGCTAGACCATCATGTTGTCTTTTTTTTATTTTTTTTTTCAGAATTCACTGTCTTAATCTTCTTTATTTATTTATTTAGTTTGTACAATGCTATATATGTACTGTATATACTGTATACGCTGCCATTCTTTATTATATTCTGTAAGTGCCTTGAGCATGGGAAAGGCGCTATATAAATAAAATGCATTATTATTATTATTACATTGCATACAGCAGCAGAAACATAAAAAAAATGGATACAGACTCACAGAACAAATAATACAGCTAATAAATCATTTGATATGTAAACAAACAAAGAAATAAATTAAATAAATAAATGTTTATTGTTCGGAAATTTCAAAATGAACTTAAAGAGTATGTCAGGATTTAGCATTCAATTGCCTGATATCAGTGGGTAGAAAAGACTCCCACACGTGTTTCTTAGCCACACCATGGTGGAATAAGCCTATGGCTAAAAGTGCTCCAAGAGAGCGTCTCCTGGAGGAGATGGAGCCATTTTTTCATGATGGCATCCAATTTTGCCACCATTCTCTATATATGTATTTATTTTTAAATTGGAATATTTTTCTATTGCCCTGTTCACTAATTTGTGTCTATTATGTCATTGTGCTATTTACTGTATTGCTGCTGTGTGTTTCTGCACTAGTGAGACTTACTGTAGCAACAAATTTGTTACTTGCCCAAAGGTATAATAACAGTAAATTGAACTGAATATATCAAAAGGTAATAGATTAGGTCATGATGAGGTCAGTTTTTCTCAATTTCTTTTTGCCATTTTTTCACAAAACTTTATTATTATTATGTATGGGTGTTTTTAAATTCCTTAAATTAAAAAAAATGTGAGTTATATCTAAATCCAGCAGGAGAGGAAAGTATTCAATAAGATATACTGTGTGAATGTGTTGTTCACTGTTGTCAGGCAACATAAAATAATTTTAAATAAGCTATTTTATATAAATAGTAAACTAGATGTTGTTTCTAGGGAATCTGTAAGTTTACACATTTTGTTCCTGTGAACTGTTTGGCTTATAGTTTTGTGCATATTGTGAGATTTGCCCGGACACCACGAGTCGGAAACCACATCTTTATCAATTTCACACGTTTATTCATCACAAATAAACCCAGTCCCAAATACCACACAATGCACTCAGCAATAATCACCCCAATTCCAGACTTCACAATGTCCTTAGCCGCCTCTACTCTCCTCCTGGGAGCTTCGTCCAACTCCCACTCCCGACTCTGGCTCCCCGACTGTTAGGAGGCGGTTCCTTTTATTCCTGCCTGGATGTACTACAGGTGGCTGAATACGATCTTCCGGCCACACTTCCTGGTGTGGCGGAAGTGTTGCCCTTTGCCCAGGAAGCGCTCCAGGCGTCCCTGGCAGGTTCATCCGCCATCTTGCCTGGTGTGGCGGAAGTGACAGTTCCCCAGGTCCCATGAGGCTTAAAGCGCCCCCTGGCAGTGGCCATGTTCCCAACAGGTCAAAACCTCTTTGTCCCTTTCCTGTGGTCCTCTTTTTATCCAGGGCGGCTGCCCCCTTGTGCTCCGGAAGCTGTTACTGTCCCTTTCTGGTCCCTCCAGGCATCCCAGCCAGGTAATGACCCCAGTCATCTGTGACAATATCAAGGATACTTTCCCTGCTGTGCACCTTAAACTGGCCACTCCATTTCATACATATATTTTCTGATGCACTCAGACACATCATCAGCGATGTAGCCAATTGTTATTGGGTGTCTTGGGTGTTTCAGCATCATACACCCTCACTTGGGTTACCCAATAGAGGTCCACTTCCACCTTTGTCTTAGTAGCATTGGTCCATGACTTACTTGTCCTCTACCACAGCTATCTTGAGGTGCTCACTGCTGACTCTGTGCTTTTTCTGATGGCCTGCTTTCTTTGTACCCCCTTGATGCAAAGAGACTGGCCAGCAAACCCTCTACAGCCCAACAATATGCAAAACATAATGGCTGTCACCCTTGCCTGAGCCTGCATACCTGGCTTGCTTCTGTAGACCTACTTCATCCTGTCTTCCCAGGGGACTGTGAGGTCCAGCATGACCACTTGTTTTGATGACCCTGACGAGAGCATCATGTCTGGCATAAGCATGGTCACAGTTATGGACTCCCCAGGTTGACCTTCATCTGTAAGTTTTTGTTGGTCGTGTCTGGGTCTTCTCTCTGCCTTAATAAAGAAAATCATCAAATGTACTGGCCAGTGGTGCTTGTGCTGGATGATGGGTGAGGTGATGATATCTTCTAAAATCTTCAGTACTTGATCATGGCACCACCAGTAGTGCCCCGTCTCCCAAGGCTTTTGGCCAACTGCTAAGAATATGTACTAGTGTCCCTGTTCTAGAGCATGCCAGTGTTTCAGCTAGGCCCCACCTGTAGAAGTCAGATGGGCTGGGGAGCATGTCATAGACTGACTAGATCAAGAAATTTATGTGATAGAGTTCAGAATTCCATAGCTTTTCCCAAGATCTTTGATGGTCCAAAGCTTGATGCCATATTGTTGTTCTTGAATAGTTATTAATCACTTTTTTATTATTATTGTTATTTCTTAAATATGTTCATTTATGTTTTTGTATGCTTGTACTTGTGCATTTAGTTTGAAAGCTTTCCTTGTACTTTGTGAGTGGAACCTCAGAAAGCGAGGCTACCCCGACGTCACTGCTGCGGGTCTTCCTTCAGCCTTTATATTTCAGACTGGGGAACAGGTCCTCCAGTTGTTAACTGATTGTTGAAGAGAGCATTAGCTGTGACTATTTTTGGTTTCTGGATGTTTTCAATGTCTTTGGATTTCAGTTATTGGATAACGGTTTAAGATTTGTTTGCTGTGAGCTGCCTTTTTAGGCAAACCTTTTTGTCTCATTTTTGTCATTTCCTTTGCTTTTGCCATTTTGGTTCATTCCATTATAAATATTCATTGTTGGACTTGTGTCTTAAGCCAGAGGTTTGACAGTTTCCTCTCCTATGAAGGGCATTTTTGTATATTTTGAGACATTTACAATATTTTTAAACTTGAAAAGCCTCTTCAGCATTTTGGACCAATGCCTACCTATGGAGTTTGGGGTTAGACTGCCTGGGGTGAAGTTTATCTCGAGACAGATCGGAGAAGATTCTGGTCTGATTTCTGGATCTTAACACAATAAGACACTCAGCATTTCCGTGACATCCAGCAGTGTTTAACAGATAGTTATCCTGATGCAAAAAGACATTCATGTACATTTTTCCTTTAGACTGCTTCTACATTACAGTACTTTCTGTAGAGAAATATTTGTGTAAAAATCACATCAAATGTAAAGACTCAAATGTTGTATAACTCACTCAAGAGTAAAAAATAAACTGTACAGGGGTTTTTATCTACTTTTCTATGTTGCAGGCCATAAAACACCAGCTTACAACTAGAATTTCTGAAGGGGTGCACTTTTCACAGATAGCCTCATACAGTAACCAAAGCACACATTAAATAATAACACCATTCTGTCTAACTTTTATGCTTTGCAAAATATTCCAGGAAATCTTCATTTTGTGATCCACAAGCTAGACAAGAAATGGTTGCTATCTGATGCACCCCTCAGCATTTGATAATACACAACCAATTCAGAGAACAAGGATTTGATTTTGGGAAGATGTTTGCTTAATTTAAATGTAATAGTTTTAATCAAATATTTCATTCCAATATACAGTTTTGGGGTATACTTTATGTGTTTTCATAAGTGGTGACCTTTTAAGTCACCGAGTTATTTACGTCAGTCCCTGCAAATCACATGGCCATGTGCCTCGGCCACCATGCTTGCAAAATGGTGTTGCCCATATAGAAAATAAAATTGTGATGCAAATGGTGCAAAAATGATTTCCAAAACCATTAATAGTTTTTGGCAGAATTTTACTTAGATTACCTGAAATCACCCCTAATTAGGCTGAAAGGTGAATTTTAAATTTTAATGAGAGCAAAAGCAAATTAGAAAGAAAACTACATCATAACTCTTGCTTGTTTAATGAATCAATTCAACATAACAATACAATGCAAATTATCTGTATTTTTGTGTGTCTTGAAAGTATAATATGTATTCACTCTTTTGACGTAATTCATTTTAATCCTTTGTCTTATAACACTTGTCTTATGAGTCAGAAATGTCAAATGACTGAGCCCACAGTGTGCCACAAGCCAAATGTGACTGGGACAAAGCACACTCAAAAAAATTGGCTGGTGAGGCGAACAAGACTCTTGTAATGTATAAATGTATAATAAAAACATTTGATTCCGTGTATTATTTATTCATTTTTAGAAGCAATTTATTTTTGGAAACCTATGTTAAAACATTTAAAATTGTGTTTAGAGCAAATTTAAGAATGACTCATGCTTTTCATGCCAAGCAATAATCACCTTTCTTGCAAAAGCAGAAATAGTGCATTGTGATTTTGTTTAGTTTAGATGTAAGTTTCCGAGCAACTGATAGCAAACATTTGTAGAATACATGTGTGATGTTAGCAAGTAAAGGAGACTCACTGTCTTCTTGAAAAGAGTAACATTGACAAGTACAAAGCACAGTGGCATTGGCTGTCAAAGTGATGATGTAGAAATGTAGGCATTGATGGTTATACATGTAATAAGGCAGCTGAGACAATATGGATATGTATAAAAATTGTGACAGCTCTGCACATACACGGAACAACACCAGAGGCTAAAGCATAAGGAAAAGTGGCTCCTTTAATAATAACATTACAAAAAGAGGAATTATCACATGAAGAACACAATGTAGAAAAAACAGAAGTTAAACAACTAATTTTCTACTCTGTTGCCCCACTTATAATGCACATTTTTGACCTCACCAATACACTGGTTTGTCCATTGCCTGTGACAGCATCACACACAAGCACGGTATCTTGTCTATATCTTTGTGTCTTTCGCTCTCCCTTTTACACTTTTTTTTCCTCAGCTTTGGTCTCGCTAGTTGAGCTTCCAGACTAAATTTTTCTTTGAGTGCAGAAGAGCTTTACTACACTCTCCTAGGATCATTCCTGGCTTAGGCCTAAAATGGCTTTCATAGTCAAAGGCATTTACACCATGAAAACACCAACCTAAAATGACCTCTACTGGCTCTAGGTGTTCTACACCCCGGAGTATACAGAGCTATGTCTCTAAAGCATCTTACCTGGAGCCTGTTATTTTTTAGGCATAGCACATATCTATATGTTCCCATCTGGAACCATCTGTCTTGCAAAAGTGAGGTGCTGTTTTTTGTGCCCCCTCTCTGCTTTATGTCTTATAGAAGAGAGTCAGATAGCTGCAGGGTCACCTGAGCCCTATTGCACCGGGAAAACATTGCATGCACCTACTAAGGCTACTACTTTCTCCTCCTTATCTAGGTGCCTCTGACTAATGCAACCATAGACCATCCCACCACCTAACAGCATGTACTGTCTTTCTGGGAGCTTTTCTCTTGCCTTGTGCCCACTAGCAGTGCCCTTAGCTCTGGCAACTTCTGGCCACTTGTGCTTCTCCTTATTCTGTCAGTCTGTCTACAGTATGTTCAGTTTGCTTTGCCTCCTTGGGTGAAATGTGGAACACAAGAAAAATCAATTAGACATGGATTAAAGTATAAGATGCCTGTTCTGTTTTCTCTTCAGGTGAAGACCAAACGTTGTCCTTTGGGACACAGCCCAGAAAGGAGACAAAATGCAGAGGATGCGTAGAATTATTTTATTTTGTTTTGATTTAATTTAGATGTAAGAGATGACATTGAGTCCCAATGATCAAATAGGAAACGATTAGACATTGCAGAGAACTGTTAGGCAAAACCACCAAAAATAAATCAATCATCTGAGGCCAGGCCATGACAAAATAGAATAAACTTTGTATAATATGTGAAATTTAAGGGATGGCCAAGGTGGATGCACCATGTTATCAAAATAAATAAATAAATAAATAAATAAAGCAAATTTTTCTTCAATTGTTTTAAAAACACTGTTAATGTAAAAATGTTAATAATCAACGCATATGCGACATAGTGATGCAGTGGGACGTCATAGTAAGGGGTGTGGGGATCATGTTCCAGGTGCTCCCTGCATGGAGTTTGTACGTGAGTCCACATGGGCTTGCTGCGGTTTCCTTCTACAGTCCAAAGACAATTCCCAAAAAATTTCAAATTTCAATTCAATTCAATTCTCACAATTTTATTTGTCACATGCAAAATAATACAGTATTAGTAGCAGTGAGATGCAGTAAAGACATGGAGGTTAGGTGAATTGCTTATACTAAATTGGCTTTAATGTGTCTATGTGTGTTCATCCTGTGATGGCCCTGTCCAGGGAATGTTCCTGTGTGCACCCGATGCTTGCTGGGATAGGCTTCAGCTGCTCCCTGCCATGGATAAGCAGGTTTAGTTGACGAATGCATCAATGAATACCATAATCAGGCCTGCCCAGGAAAAATCTCAATTGAACTGTCTCTATCCTTAAGGCAGAGAAATATTCTGTACAATTTCAATTAATAAGTAGTTTACTGTTTCAGATTTAGCATGAGAGAGGAGATTTGAACATGTGTATTCTGAATACAGTGTTTTTCACTTTTAAATGCCTGATAACTTCTTCTTTTGGAAAAACAAATCCTCAGTAGTCAGCACGAGCAATTGACACATTAGTGCTCACATGTCCTCTGTTTATGCCTGCCTGAACATACAATGGCCTGGCGGTCTGAGCAAACCTCCATCAGCTCATCACACATACCACTGTGATGAAATGTTTACAAAAGCAAAAATGTGATACTTGGCTCTTTGATAAAGCAAATAGAAACAGAAAACTTTCCTACTTTCAAATCAGTTAACTAAGCCTCTAGACACACCTGAACATTATTCTGTGCAAACATTTTCTAACTTGTTAAAATAATGAAATACTTATTTTCCCACAATTACAATTCATAGACAAAAAAACTTTAAAAAAGTAATGTTTTTTGTCATTAAAAAATAGCTAATTGTACGTATTTATGTTTTCTTAATTGGGAAGTTTTAAACGTGTTAATGGAGTGAGACTTACTACATATTGTGAATTTATATTATGAACAATTTGCCATATTTGACATCTAAGATGAAGACTGGACTCCTTCAGTCTTCCTTTAGGCGGAGTGGTGGCTCTGAGGCTAAGGATCTGCACTGGCAATCAGAAGGTTGCTGGTTCGAATCCCATAAATGCCAAAAGGGACTCTGCTCTGTTGAGCACTTGAGCAAGGCCCTTAATCTGCAATTGTTGAGCGCTTTGAGTAGTGAGAAAAGCGCTATATAAATGCAAAGAATTATTATTTGTGAATTTCCCCTTGGGATTAATAAACTATCTATCTATCTATCTAGTACTGTGTCTCTTCAGAGAATGCTAGAGTACTGCTGGTTTGAGTTTGTATCGAACAAGCTGTTGTCACAGATTCCTGCATGTGACACATTATCTGACCTGACATTGAATGTCATGCACAGTAAATATGTAGCAGTAAAGCTGAGACTCTAAAAAATGCAGTTATCTTTTAGTTAATCCTGTACCCCTAAGTCTAAATGGCAAACTTTGCCTATGCGTCACATAAAAGACTACATCAGAGACCCAAAAAGGAAAATAGGTAGCCAAATGGGTACTCATTTGCAAGATTTACATTATATACAGCATATATATATATATGGTGAATAGTTTTAACCCAGACAAAACAAATATTTGGCGATTTGCAGTGTATGTTGTATGGAGTAATAAATTCAGACTGATACCAGTCCCTTTTATCTGAAAAATATCAAAAGTCACATGAAAATTGTACATCGGTTGGTTTTATATTAAGGCCGCAGGAAGTGGGATGAGGTCAACGGCATGGGACGGAAGTGAGGTCATCTATAAGGGAACAGAAATGGCAAGGATTTGGTTATTCTTCTGTGGGTCTGTAAGAAGAAAGAGAAAAGGCATTAGTACTCCTTACCAACCCTTTTTCTGATGTTTTAATGCCCTGTGTTGAACCCTTTGGCTGTACCCTAAGCACAATATATATAGTGCCTGGACTGCAGCCACACCCGGAAGTGCAGCCTGAAGTAGGTCAACGAGCACGTGGAGCACTTCCAGGGGTGTTATAAAAGTAGTCTGCAGCCACTACTCAAGGCACCAGAGTCGGGAGGAGGATGAAGACGAAAGAGTGTGGTGTGTTTTGATGAGTGTACTTGGGATTCTGTTGTGCCTGTGGGGATCATGGGGATCCTCCCATAGTCCAAAGACATGCAGGTTAGGTGCATTGGTGATTCTAATTTGTCCCTAGTGTGTGCTTGTGTGTGTGTGTGTGTGAAATTTATGAATACAGATACCCCCGAACTGGAATGCCCCGATTTAAGCAATAAAACACAGCCAGGAGAAAGCGTCAATCGTTATTCTTTATCTAAATCTTCGAAGAGGTAACAAGTATATTACATGTTAGCCACATGCTAGTCACATTGCTACAAAGGAAAAAATGTCCTCAGGCTATATTTGTGCAATTCATTGATTAGGTCACTATTCTTTAAAAGGAATGCATTACAAATTCAGAAAACTTTTAACAACATTGGTTACACCTAGTTGCTAACAGGACGTGGCAGATGTTGATATCATAGATGACCACAATTTGATTGATAGTTCTGTTTGTTTAGGATGTATGTGACTTTTTCAATATATTTTTCATTTTTATTTTGAGGAGCTGTGTGAACCTCAAGAAGAAGAAGAGAAAAGAACAATGGCCTCTATATATATATATATATATATATATATATATATATATATATATATTATGATCCAACTTGGTACAAAACAGGAAACAGTATTGTAAAAGAAAGGTTATGCCATAAATATAGCACTTCTCTTAAGGGGTTATATAAAGTGAATCACAGTGAATCATAGTGAATAATAAAATAACAGCGTCAGCTTTTAAGCATAAGCTCAGAAGGATATGAGACTCAGATACATGCCAGGTGCACACATAGAGCAGAATTCAAATTTAACTCTTACACTGCTCCCTTTGAACCAAAACGGTTCATTTTTCTTACATATCATCAATATCAGTAATATGGAAAAGAAAAGCTTCAGAATCATTATGATCATTTAGAAAAGGGGCGGTTGGATTTGTAGGGGAAATTCAAAGGACCATATTATTTATCATAGTGTTGGACATCATTATTGACAACACATTACTAAGGATAGGGAGACAGCAATTTGTTCTTAAAAGCAGTACAGTTCTATTTATCACCAAGTATTGTTAGTCCAGGTAGGATGTTTAATCGCCATGGCCAGTTCTCCCTTCGTGCCATGCATTGGGTTGAATTCGGACCCCAGTCACAGCATACAAGTCCATATGATGTGCATATCATGCACACAATGATTACTGCCTTTATCTTAATGTTAACCTTCCCAAACAGATCTTCTTACAGTGGGACAGGTGAATCCAGGAATTGGTGTCTTTAACATTTACAACATGAGGGGTAACCAGAAGGACTTGGTGCAGACCTCACAAGCAGGGTTGGTGTCAGTGCTTTCGCTGAGTATCTCGGATCAGAACTCATTCGCCAAGGTGGATTCTCTCATCTGTAGCCTTGATGGAGGGGGCCACACCCCAGGACTCTTTTAGTTGGGAGTGCACGCCTTTCAGTGTCCTTTGGATTCCTTCAGTCCTTTTTCTATGTTATATTTCATGCACACCACACACTTCTGACAGCACACTGCAGCATAAAGTGAGAACTCTGGAGTCCTCTAAAAGCTCTCCACATGTGACACCATTTTGTCTTCATCAGCATAATTTAATCCAGGAGCAATCTTCACAATCTTCTTATTTCCAAGTCGGAACATCTGTGGGTGTTGCACTGGTCTGTAAATAAAAAACTTCGGTCACTGGCGCAGCGGGCGCGTCAGGCACGTCGGGCCTCCGAGTGGCATCTTTGGCCCAATAATACCACGGCACACCAGATCTCGGTTGTCCGAATATATCTGCCACTTCGTTGCAGTAATTTTGGCTAGGCTACGTAATCGCATCAAGCAAATTATACACCAAAGTATTGTGCTGAATTGGATAGTCAGCACTGGTCTTGTACCCTCACATTTTCCACAAAAAATCCATGGTTATGACATAGTGCGAGTCTGTGTTAATAGTTACATCTCCATCCTTATGCAATTGACATGCATGTGTCAATGCAAAGGTTTAGAAGCCTGTGCAGACCACTTGGCAGTAGGGGCATAGTTTCTAATTACTATATAAATTAAGCTCCACAGTCCCTTTTTTTTTCCCGTTTATCTATTTATTCTTTTAACCTCCCTTTTGTGCAGCATATCTTAATATGGAACACTGCCTAGACTGAAAGCCAGTGCTTAATATCACTTTCCTCATTCTCCTAAAGAATATGTCTCGTTTTACTTTAAATTTAATTTGCAATTACTAGAGAATTAAAGAGTATGGCCAATATTTATAAAGAAGGCAGTGTACACATTTTTTTTTTCATTGCACTTAATCACATTTTCCACTTGAATTCAGAGATATCTCAATTTGAATAATATATATAATATATATATATACATATAATATACATATATATACGTACACTTATACATACACATTCTCAGTTTCATGCATAGTTTTATCAATCGTGTCATTCATATACATTTCACACATTCTCTTCAACCATATTTCCAAACTCAGTCAAATGTTGTTTAATACACTGCAGTCACAAAAACCTCTTCAACATAATGGAAAACATACTCAAAGGCAGTTAAACTGTTGCAATTTAAAGCACTCTCATCTCACTCCACACAGAAAGCATATAAGCCCAAGCATTCATTTCCTGTTGTTGAGCAGCAGTGCTAATCACTGCATCACCATACTTCCCTATCTTAACAGTGGTTTTGCACTCATCCAAGCTCAATATACATTCGATATTTCTCAAAAGCATCACAGCACACACCGATAATATTTAAATTCTTGAAAGAATTTGTCTCCGTTGTATTTTATTACTATTAAAAGAAGACTTTTCCTGAGAACGTGATCAGTGTTCGAAGGAAAAATGTTTCGTACATGTACAATTAGTTTTATGAGCAAAATTGGAGACCTTCCATTTACCAAGTATCACACACAGTCATAACTCATTGTAACCGAATTAATCCAGAGCTCTAGAGACTGATTTCAGAGATTTCTAAATTTTGTTTGCACATTTCAGCCAGTTACTTGAAAATTCAGTTTAATACAATTCTAGGGCCTGACGTCAGTGTATTTTTTTTTTTAAGACCCATTGCCGAGAAAAGGTAGCAACTGTTGCTTAATTTCAGGACGAAGCACAAGTCTTACGGCCACGATACGAGAGTCAGAAAACAACCGTTTTCTCTTTTATGTAACGAGCTGGAGTTTAGAATGGGAAACTTTATGACAATTTTGTGCTAGAAAGAAAAGTAAAGCTTTAGTGTTTTTTTTTCTGTTTGCAATTCTTCTTCAAATCAGAGCAAAGCAACAGATCATCTACATACTAAATAAAAACACTACAATATCACCAACGAAAGGGACTCGACATGTGTAAAGAAAGAAAGGTGGAGTATTTAAAATCAGAAGTCAAAATGCAATGGAAAAGAAGAGAAAACGCGAGGTCAGTAACAGAGAAGTGGTGTACTGCAGATGGAATGGAGGACAGGAGGGTTGCAGGATGCGGCACAATAAGCGACCTGGGAGCGAAGTGTAACCTTCACCTCCCGCAAGTCCTGCACATAACGCTGAGAATGAACAAACTTGATAACATATGCTCTCCGGTAAATATCCCAATATTATAACAGGTGGACTTGGGAATTCAGCAACGGATGAAAAATCAATATTCTCTGAAATACCCCGACTTTAAAAGTACAGTTGAGCACACTTAGCCTTAACGGGGAGTCTTGTTTTATTCTTCAGCTTGCCCTTTACCTAATCTAACATGCACAACCCATTGTCCACATACCTGAGTCCTTTCACTATATCTAAGTAACTCTTTACCCCAGGAGACGTGCAAAACTAGACCCAAGCAGTGTTAATAGTTATGTCTCCATTCCAGAAGCAAATTTGGAAAGGGCAGAGTCTCATTTTGTTAGGATGTAAAAAAATGTCCAGCATAGTGCAGTGGTTGGAAAAGGAGATCAGGTCAACAGCTAATACAATCGCCGACAAATATAAAAGAATATTAAGGCAGGGTCACTGGATAAGGAGGGACAAGCAATAAAGCACATTGTGAATGGGGAGGCCATTTGAGACGGGCACAGTCTATTTGAAGACATCAGAAATAATCATAAATGACAGTTCTTTCCACTGTAGTGGTCCCAAAGCGGGACTAGTCCAGACTCCTGTGATCATATCTAAGTCTGCGTCTCTTCCCGAAAAAGCCTTGTAAAGCCTCCTCCGTGAACTCAGTAATGGCTGTCGGCATCCAGGGGGCTAAGCATAGAAAACTTTCTCAAAAGCACCACATGGTCACAAGGTCCAAGTTTCTTATTGAAGCCCAAACGGGAGTGGCCAAAAAGACCAGATCAACTGAACTATTCACTTTTTGAAGATGATCCAGAAGTTAAAACTTGTGCAGTCAACATGACAAAAATAGAGGAAGCAACCGAGCCCATCAACAAACTAATCACCTATTTTTCAGATTGGCATCGCTTGAAGAAAGCAATGGCTTGGTTCCTCAAGTTTAAAGACTTAATGCTGAACCTAAGAAATGAAAGAAAAACATTCCAACTAGAAGTCAGTCAGACTAAAATTGATCCAGAAGAACAAAAATCACTCATCGCAAAGCACATGAAAAGGTATAAACTGACTTTAAAAACAAGTCCAATTTCTCTAGATGATTTAGTTAAAGCTGAAACAGAGCTTATCTGCCTCAGTCAACAGCAAGAATTTCCAGAAGAATTAAAGGCTTTAAAGAAAAAGACTTGTGTTAAAAAGAACAGTCAAATTTATAAACTTGACCCGATCATACAAGATGGAATACTGAGAGTTGGAGGAAGACTCTGCAAAGCTGCAATGCCCGAAGAAGCTAAGCATCCTGTAATTCTTCACAAGCATTCTCATGTTGCTTTTCTCATATTGCAGCACATTCATAAACAAATTGGACATTGTGGGCGCAACTACGTGCTCACACAGTTACACCAGAAATACTGCATACCTCAAGCAAACTCACCTATCAGAAAAATAATTTCAAAGTGCACAACGTGCAGAAGATATAATACAAAAGTAGGTGAGCAAAAAATGGCAGATTTGCCAGAAGATCACCTAGCACCCAATCAACTACCGTTCACTAATGTTGGAGTCGATTATTTTGGCCCCTTTCTAGTCAAAAGAGGACGAAGTCTAGTCAAGAGGTACGGAGTAATCTTCACTTGTTTAACAACCAGAGCTGTGCACATAGAAATTGCACAACGCCTAGACACTGATTCTTGTATCCAAGCCATACTCCGATTTACGAGAAGAAGAGGACAAGTTAAAATCATGCGTTCAGACAATGGAACACATTTCGTTGGAGCAGAAAGAGAGTTATGAGAAGCTATTAAAAACTTGTAACACAAAAAAATCGGCAATGGTATGATGCAGGAAGAATCAAATGGATTTTCAATCCACCATCAGCCTCCCATCAAGGTGGAGTATGGGAAAGACAAATCAGAAGCATAAGAAAGATCCTAAATTCAGCACTAAATCAACAAACACTCGATGATGACAATCTTCATACAATGATGTGTAGAGTGGAATCAATACTCAATAACAGACCCCTTACAAAGACATCAGTTGATCCCAATGATTTAGAACCACTTACACCCAATCATTTGCTCTTAATGAAAACACGACCTAAAATACCACCTGAACTCATTTCAGAAAGTGAACCATACCCAAGAAGACGCTGGAAACAAATTCAATCCATGGCTGATTTGTTTTGGAAAAGATGGACTAAAGAGTATTTGCCAATACTTCAAGAACGTCAAAAATGGCTTGCACCAAGAAGAAATTTTGAACTAGGGGACGTTGTTTTAATTGTAGATAAAGCTACACCTCGCAATTCCTGGGTAATGGGTCGAGTCATCAAGACAATGCCAGATACCAAAGGTGCAGTCAGAAGAGTTTGTGTGCAAACCAAAACCAGCACACTGGACAGACCCGTGAACAAAGTATGCCTGCTTCAAGAAACAGCCAATGTTTGAAATGAGAAATTTTTTAAAATGTTTGTTTGCAGTGTTATTGCTAGTGATTTGAAAACAATAGTTAATATAAAGTTAACTGGCTCATATTGAAAAAAAGTATAGCAATTGTCTCTGTTCCTGCATAGCCAATTAGGGGCCGGAAGTGTAAGAGCCAATTTTAGAAAGTTAATGTTTTGAGTTAAACTCATATTAATGTTTGCCTAATTTGAATAGACTATAATTTCTTCCATAGTCATAGACAATGGTATAGTCTTTTCCCCCTATAAGTTAGTAAGAGATAGAACCTTCTTGCTATAACTGAGAAACAGTGTGATAATAAGCTGTTGTTGTGTTTAGAACAGGTCCCAGTACACAGGGACTTGAACGATCCATTTTCAAGTTAGAAATTGGATAAGCATACAGTTTTCTGACCGCTTTGAAATGGTTCGGAAACGCTTTGAAATGGTTCAGAAATGATAAGTGAATAGTAACGATTTAAGATGTAACAAGATTAAGCTTAGAACTAAATTTTTCTTATAAATTTTTCCTTTTTTTGCTATTTTAATTTTCTTTTTGTGTTAACTGTTTTACTTTGAAACTTAACTAAACTTTTTAAAAACGAAGATATTTTGTCTGTGAAATCATTTCTGCGCGTCAGGCCTTTGTTGAATCCCATTTTTTGAGTTAGAGCTGCTGAATTTTGGAAACTTTGGGAAAACGCAACTACAATTATCACTAATGGAACAAACTTCAGCAGGTTAAAATGTAAGTTTATTGTTGCTTCTCAGACTCCACCTACCTATTCCATCCTCAGTAAACTTTCTTTATTGAAATATACGCGTTGACCAACCACAATGCATACACTCGCTCTTTCACACCACCCACGTTTATTTTAAACTGTTATCCTGGCCTTTTCCTACCGTTTATATTATCCCGATCACGTCTAATTGGAACCCACACCTATTTTAAATACATCCAAATATCAAATTTAGCTCAATGTTGTTATTCCTAGGTTCCTAGGCATTTTTCAAAGTCACACACCGTTCCTTTCACATCAGATTTTGAATATCACCCTTAAATCATAACACACATATATTTATCTTGTGCTATTTATATTTATCTCTCTATGTATATACGCATAAAAACACATACATATATATATATGTGTGTACATATATATGTGTGTGTGTATATATATATATATGTGTGTATATATATATATATATATATATGTGTATGTATATATATATATATAGATATAGATATGTATGTGTATATATATATATGTGTATGTGTGTGTATATATATATATATATATGTGTATATAAATATATACAGTACTGTGCAAAAGGTTTAGCCAGGTGTGAAAAAATGCTGTAAACAAAGAATGCTTTCAGAAATATAAATAATGATTGTTTATTGTTATCAATTTACAAAATGCAAAGTGAGCCAACAAAAGAAAAATCTAAATCAAATCAATATTTGGTGTTAACTACCTTTTGCCTTCAAACCAGCATCAATTCTTATAGGTACACTTGCACAAAGTCAGGGATTTTGTAGGATTATAGTCAGGTGTATGATCAACCAATTATACCAAACAGGTGCTAATGATCATCAATGTCACACGTAGGTTGAAACACAGTCATTAACTGAAACAGAAACAGCTGTGTAGGAGGCTTAAAACTGGGTGAGGAACAGCCAAACTCTGCTACCAAGGTGAGGTTGTGGAAGACAGTTTCATGTCATGGCAAGATTGACCACAGCAACAAGACACATGGTAGTTATACTGCATCAGCAAGGTCTCTCCCAGACAAAGATTTCAAAGCAGACTGGGGTTTCAAGATGTGCTGTTCAAGCTCTTTTGAAGAAGCACAAAGAAACGGGCAACGTTGAGGATCATAGACGCAGTGGTCGGCCAAGGAAACTTAGTGCAGCAGATGAAAGACACATCAAACTTATTACTCTTTGAAATCGGAAGATGTCCAGCAGTGTCATCAGCTCAGAACTGGCAGAAACCAGTGGGACCCAGGTAAACACATTTACTGTCCGGAGAAGTCTGGCCAGAAGTGGTCTTCGTGGAAGAGTTGCAGCCAAAAAGCCATACCTCCGACGTGGGAAACAAGGCCAAGCGACTCAAGTATGCACGAAAACATAGGAACTGGGGTGCAGAAAAATGGCAGCAGGTGCTCTGGAATGATGAGTCAAAATTTGAAATATTTGGCTGTAGCAGAAGGCAGTTTGTTCGTCGAAGGGCTGGAGAGTGGTACAAAAATGAGTGTCTGCAGGCAAAGGTGAAGAATGGTGGAGATTCCTTGAACGTTTGGGGCTGCATTTCTGCAAATGAAGTTGGAGATTTGGTCAGGATTAATGGTGTTCTCAATGCTGAGAAATACAGGCAGATACTTATCCATCATGCAATACCATCAGGGAGGCGTATGATTGGCCCCAAATTTATTCTGCAGCAGGACAACGACCCCAAACATTCAGCCAAAGTCATTAAGAACTATCTTCTGCGTAAAGAAGAACAAGAAGTCCTGGAAGTGATGGTATGGCCCCCACAGAGCCCTGATCTTAACATCATCGAGTGTGTCTGGGAATACATGAAGAGACAGAAGGATGTGAGGAAGCCTACATCCACAGAAGATCTGTGGTTAGTTCTCCAAGATGTTTGGAACAACCTACCAGCCGAGTTCCTTCAAAAACTGTTTGCAAGTGTACCTAGAAGAATTGATTCTGTTTTGAAGGCAAAGGGTGGTCACACCAAATATTGATTTGATTTAGATTTCTCTTTTGTTCATTCATTGCATTTTGTTGATTGATGAAAATAAATGATTAACACTTCCATTTTTGAAAGCATTCTTTGTTTACAGTATTTTTTCACACCTGCCTAAATCTTTTGCACAGTACTCTATATATATGTGTATATATGTGTGTGTGTGTATATATATATATATATATATATATATATATATATACTAGCAAAATACCCGCGCTTCGCAGCGGAGAAGTAGTGTGTTAAAGAGGTTATGTAAACATATATATACATAAACATCTATACATATATATATATACATATACACATCCACATATATATATACATATATCAACATATATATACACATACAGACACATATATACATATACATATTTGTATATCTACATATATACACACATATATACATATACTTATTTGTATATCTACATATATACACACATATATACATATACATA
This sequence comes from Erpetoichthys calabaricus, assembly GCF_900747795.2. NCBI lineage: Eukaryota > Metazoa > Chordata > Cladistia > Polypteriformes > Polypteridae > Erpetoichthys > Erpetoichthys calabaricus. The sequence continues at coordinate 97,248,274 of NC_041403.2, read as the reverse complement.
TTTGTATATCTACATATATATACACATATATACATATACATACATATCTATCTACATACATACACATATATCTATATATATATATATATATATATATATATATATATATATATATATATATAGCTGATTACCCAGTGGATTCGCTCACTGAGTGCAAGAGAAAAAAATAAAATGTATGTATAAAATAAGTTTAATTGCCAAATTTATTTTTCCACAAATAAAGGGCACTTACAATAACATAGAAATCAATATAAACAACATTAACATCATTATCATATGAGAATATGAAGTAATATATAAGAAGCACATTGCATATAAATATAAATTATTAAACAGTAAAATGTTCTTCTATAATACGCTACCGTGGCTATTCGTTTGTCTGTCCAGGATTTTAAATCACCTGTAGCTCGCAAACCGTTTCACCTATTGAGTTGAAATTTGGTACACATATACTACGTCACGTCTACTATTCGCTTTCCCACACATATGAAGAAATATATATATATATATATATATATATATATATATATATATATATATACACATACATATACACACACATACACATATATACATATACATACATAGTGCGTTGCAACACGGGCTGCGATTGTTACATGGGAGGGAGAGGACAAATCACAGCTTCCCGCTTTCTAATCGGGCTTGTGATTGCTGCTTTGACGGATGCCCAGATCCCACAGTATTTCCCCTTAGGAGAGGCGTTAGGCAAGTGTAATTGAATAGCGGTGCTGCAAGTTATTGCTCTTTTTATCTTTATTTTATTTTATTGTAGAGTCAACTGACAGCTGCGCGCACCAGTGCGTGCGTGGCGGATGCGTACGGCTGACGTTTTCATTGTGTACCACCTCCGCTAATCATTCTTGAGGCAGATTGAAGACTTAAGTGCCAGCTTAACTGAAAAATTAAAGAAAACATAGTAAGTTTTAAAAAAAATCAGTTTTAACGGGAAAAGATGCCGACGAAAGAAGAGAAGCAGCGGGACGCTAGGGTGAAGAGCTGCTCATTAAGCAGCAAGCTCATCAACCTCTGAGCAAACGAATGGTAAACGTACAGAGAAAGAGGATAAATACTATGAATGGTCATGTCAAGTATATTTACTCCACGTTATCGTGCAGTGCGCTGTTACTGGTATTTTGATAAAAGAATCTGAATAACATATAAGAAGCGTATAAATTATTAAACAGTAAAACATTAACATTTAAGAAGTAAAGATACATTGAGTACTACTGTAGTGCTTTCGGGTATAGTACATTTTTTGTTTGCCCATTACATGCATAAATGTATACATTTTTTGGTGTACCTACCCAAGAACACGCGACATGACCCGGCAGTTAAAAATTTATCGCTCCAGGAATTTTAACTCTGTTACAAAGTCATCTAATATGGTATTGCAAATGGCAGCGGGAGCGTTTCTATAAACTCAATTTAAACTTACTGTTTACACCGTGCTTTGAAGATGCATAGTATGCGACACATGTTTCGCCGTAATTGTGGGCTCATTAGGAGTACACAGTCACTGCACTCCCTTACTGGAATCGATCCTCGGACGTAGAGGCGAAGCCCCTAACGTTGTGCTACGGCGTGTGGTTCGTTCATTTGACAGCATGTAGATCGGGGTAATTGCATTGCAGGCATTCGTAGTCTGATTCACAATCTGATTGTATGGGTGGTTAAAAAACCAGGTAACGCTTGTGGTTGGTGAGCAAGTCGGCTAAGTTCTGCCACGGTGCCCTCTTTCAGTTGCGAGAAGCAGATCATACAATGGTTGAAATAGTTTAATATATATAGCAAAATCACCGCGCTTCGCAGGGGCGAATATGGTATTGCAAACGGCAGCGTTTCTATAAACTTAATTTGAAGTTACGGTTTATACCGTGCTTTGTTTCATATTCTTTTCCTACTTTATCAATTGTGTAATGTGTTTTTTGAAGAGGTTTGATTCATGGAAGTGATCACTCCTGCTGCGTTCAGTCACTTCACGTGAGCCGCTCTCTTGTGTGATGTTGCGATGTCCACGGGTTTATTTAATGTTAGCTAAGACCCGGCAGTTAAAAGTTTCTCGCTACAGCAATTTTAACTCTGTTACAAAGTGATGCAAACTGTAGTTTATACCTCGTGTCTTCTCATTAAACTTGTATCTCGCGAATATGGCATTGCAAACGGCAGCGGGAGCGTTTCTATAAAGTTAATTTAAGGTTAGGTTTATACCGTGCTTTTTTATACCTCGTGTCTTCTCATTAAACTTGTATCTCGCGAATATGGTATTGCAGCGGGAGCGTTTCTATAAAGTTAATTTAGACTTACGGTTTACACCGTGCTTTTTTATACCTCGTGTCTTATGAAGATGCTTGTATGCGTCACTCACTCGCTTCTTATTGTTTCGCTGCCTTGTCAATTGTGTAATGAGTGTTTTCTTCAGCACTCTTTGGGGCTCCTCCTTCTTTTCTACGTACTGAGTTCACAGTCAGTTCACGTGATTACGTGGGAGGCGTGATGACGCGACACGCAACTCAGTCTCCTACGGCCATCTTGCTGCCTTCCATTACAGTATATGGACAAAAAAGAGGTTCCAGTTATGACCATTACGCTTTGAATTTCGAAATGAAACCTGCCTAACTTTTGTAAGTAAGCTGTAAGGAATGAGCCTGCCAAATTTCAGCCTTCCACCTACACGGGAAGTTGGAGAATTAGTGATGAGTCAGTCAGTCAGTCAGTGAGTGAGTGAGTCAGTCAGTCAGTCAGTGAGGGCTTTGCCTTTTATTATTATAGATATATATATATATATATAAAATGTGTATGTATATATGTATATTTTATTTACCTTTTTATTTCACACAATGCCGGCTTAGCATAACCTCATTTCTATACACACATACATTTTTTTTTTTTTTTTTTTTTTTATTATTATTATTTTTTTTTTTTAATAAATAGATATATATTCCTGGAGCTCTGATCTTTACCCCTATCTGACCACCGACAGGGGATTGAATCCGATACCGGTCCTATCTGACCACCGATAGGAGCCTGGATTCTTTTACTCAGCTGAGTTTTTTTTTTTTTTTTTTTTTTTTTTAAGTATTTATTTTACTCCCCCTTTGTGCATGACCGATAGAGGAAAAAAAAACCTTACAATAAACTTTAAATAATATATAGATTGAACTTTCTCCTACCTGACCGTGGGTTCAAATCTCCTCAATGCGGACTCCGGAGTCCCTGTATCTTGGGTCCCAGCAGTGGACCAGGAACAGGCCAGTCCTAAAGTTTGCCGGATCTGGTCCCACCAGACGCTAACTATTTTCTGGAATCTTCTTTTTGAGGTTCCAGGTCCGAGTGGGTCCCCTCACCAGGTGAACCTCAGAGCCCCACGTTGGGCGCCAGAAACTGTGGAAGAAATTTATGAATACAGACAAACACTGGAATGCCCTGATTTAAGAAATAAAACACAAGCAGGAAAAAGCGTCAATCGTTATTCTTTATCTAAATCTTCGAAGAGGTAACAAGTGTATTACATGTTAGCTACATGTTAGTCACATTGCTACAAAGAAAAAAATGTCCTCAGGCTATATTTGTACAATTCATTGATTAGGTCACTATTCTTTAAAAGGAATTCATTACAAATTCAGAAAACTTTTAACAAGATTGGTTGCACCTAGTTGCTAACAGGACGTGGCAGATGTTGATACCTTGGATGACCACAATTTGATTGATAGTCCTGTTTGTTTAGGATGTACGTGACTTTTTGAATGTATATTTTTTATTTTGAGGACCTGTGTGAACCTCAAGAAGAAGAGAAAAGAACAATGGCATATATATATGTATATTATATAATATATTATGATCGAACTTGGTACAAAACAGGAAACAGTACTGTAAAGGAAAGGTTATGCCATAAATATAGCACTTCTTTTAAGGGGTTATATAAAGGACAAGAAATACATTTTATTATTGAGAATAATAAAATAATAGCGTTAGCTTTTAAGCATAAGCTCAGAAGGATATGAGACTCAGACGCATGCCAGGTGCACACATAGAAGCAGGAGTCAAATTTAACTCTTACTGTGTATGTGCGCGCCCTGCCCGGGGTTTGTTTCCTGCCTTGTGCCCTGTATTGGCTGGGATTTGCTCCAGAAGACCCCCGTGACCCTGTAGTTAGGATATAGTGGGTTGGATAATGGATGGATGGATGGATGGATAAACAGTATATATAAGCAGCAATATTTATTGGTATTTAACATTAACAATATTTATTACTATTGTCACATGCCAGCTGGCAAGAATGCCAGAGAATAATCCTCCAGTGCAGAGTGTTTCTTAAATTGTGTTCCATGAAACCTTCAGGTTCAGCAAAAACTTCTAGGAGTTCAGTGCACCATCAATCATAATGCCATGTATCAACTGCAGCTACTAGAAAAATTAGCGGTGATCAACAAAGAGGTTGAATTTGATGCAGCACTGATTGTATCTTTTACTGCACTGATATGAGCTCAGCCAAACCCGAAATCAGAGGTTCCACTGTCTGTCATAATAGTTACTAAATGTCTCTGTTGTTTGGTGCATGTTGTGTTCTATTCATCACCAAATCCATTGTATCTTATTGTGGGCATTAACTAAATTGAACATATTCCTAATACAGTGATTTTTTAAAAAAAGTTATTACCAATAATAATTTTATTATTACATGTGGATGTTTGCTGCTTTTTGTAAAATTAAGGGCAGAAATAATTACATTTCTATCAAACAAAAACTCTAACCTTGTGCAGTTCTTAAAAGATACAGATTGGAGCATGAAGTTATGTTGCCCTGCAGACATACTTTACCTTTTGAAAAAAAAAAAAAATCACTTCAGGAAACAAATAAAACAATACTTGGCAGCTATAATAAAATAGAAGGCTCAGAAAAAGAAAATGAAACTTTGGATACAAGTTGAAAAGAACTTCTTTGATACCTTCAAAACTTAACTCACCAAATTAATGAGGCAGAAATGAGAAAACAAAGATTATAATTTTAACAACCTAAAACTTATTGATATCAGTCATTTACAAAATATCATTAGTTAAATGTAAAAACTCAGTAGAAGGTTTTTATGTAGTTTCTGGACTCGTTTAACAATTACTTTAATCTGAACAAGTAAACAATGATCTCTCTACAATTGAAGATGTGTTGACTGATCTTTCCTCATACGTTATATTAAAAAATGTAAAACTAGTTTACTTCTTGATAAATGTTAGGTAAAAATATCAAAGTGAGTGTGAATTTTTAAGTTCATATTCCAGACTTTTCAGACAAGGGTCCTCTGCTTGATAGTTTGAATGAGTGATGTGAAGTCCCGCTTCAGCACTTCTGATTGGTGGTAATGGATGTCGTTCATGTCAGTCTGCTACAGTCCTAATTCCCTAATCTTCTGTTTCTTAAAAACTTACAGGCCTTCCTTTTGATATACTGTTCACACTATAAGTGCCAGAGAAGCAGGACACAAACATGTTGTGCTCAAATTTCAGCAAGTTTAGTTTCAGAAGAACAGACTTGTTGATAAAGGTAACATCTTGACAGTAAGCAGACAAGTTGGCAGAGCTGAGTGGATCAGATTGGTCCGACTAGGGATTCTGGGGTGGACTGCGCTTCTGGTGCTGCTGCTGAATTGTATCATAAATCAAATAAGACCCAGCTTAAGGCAACCATTAAATGTTGACTCCTCAGAATCAGTCAGAAAAAAACTGAAGTGGAAGAAATTCTGTGTACAGTCTGAAAACTTTCTTTTCTAACAGTTTCTTTTGGCATTAGAAAAGTCGCTCAATTTCCTTTTCCAGAGTTTGTAGTTCCTTGTAGATGTTCTGAAAACTTAAAGTGAGTGTTCCTCTGTTGTGTGTGCTCTGCCATCTTATTTCATCCACTTTCTGCTGTTTCCCTAGTGAAATGTAGGGGCGCTCAAAAGTTTCCCCAAACCAAATGATCCAAGGAATCAAAAAGTAAAAAAAAAACAAGAAGGGTTTTATTATACAGAGAGTTAGACGCAACAGGAAGAACATAAAGCACAACAAAAAGGTAAAATTAACAAATGAGTCCTTGAATACCACATGAGTTGAATGGTCCACCTCCGCATAATACCACACTGTCAAATCACTGCTCACCTTCCACAAATTTATTAAATTTTCCACACCCTGATATCAGCTTCCCTCTGAAAGTTCTCATGGCCCAAGTGGAATAACAATATGGACGGAAAAGTTATTAAGCCATAATCATTACGTTATTTTCAGATGATCCCTAGAAATTACTTCAGCATTCCTACAAGCCATGTGGAAGTCCAGGGGCCATACATCTAGAGCTTCTCCTGTTGGCTACTGGGTGACCCTTCACCTTTCACTGTACATCTTGGTGAGCTCTAAACAGGTTGTCCTACGCAGTGGACTTTAGTCACCCACATAAAATGTAGAGGAATCCCTCCATGTCCTGGTTGTGGGGAACATTCAATATACTATTAGGAATTTAAGTAAACTGAAGATCATGAACTACCCTGATTCTGCATGGAAGCGCACACTACTTTATTTTACTTTAGCATTATTTTGTCCGAGCACCAAGAGGCAGGTAACTGTCATATATAATGCCTTTTATATTGCTAGGATACTGTGAAATTTACAGTAAAAAACATAGTCTCACTTTCTTGGTCATTATTTAAATTTTTTATAAGTAGCTCTCATTGAATCTACATATTTCTAGCCTATAATCAGGTTTATGATTCATTTTTCTCTTCACCTTTCCTTCCTTCCCACAGTTTGTCATTCTTCCAGTTCTTTTCCTTATTTTCCTGAACACTATCTAATTATCTGTTTTAGTCAGCCTTTCAAAATAAATATTTTCTTGAGTTTCTTCATTATTTTTTTTTACCTAGCTGTGATTCCCAACTAGTTTACAGTACCTCTCTACATTCAGTACAGTCCAACTAAAATACATTAAAGCCCAGCAAAAAATAGAAAGCCCGGGCATTCCTTGAACTTTGCTAAAATACAACACAACCTGGAATTAATTAAACAATTAGAACATAAAACCTATACACAAATCACACACATTATCATAATGTTAAAAAAATTACTAAATAAATTAATAGTTCATTTTAAGTCTCTAGGAAAATTCAAAGGCTCATCTGAAAACAGTTCAAAAATTTTACTGAGCAGCTAGCCATGCTACCTTACTAAGACAGGTTGAAATCTAAGTAATCAACGTTTAGCACATTGTTAATGTTTGTAGTGCATTTATTGAAACATTTTGTAATGCATGTAGTAATAAAATGCATTGCATTTGTCATTCCCAAAGATGGCACATTACAAACATTTGTAGTAATAAAATGCATTTCTGCAAATGTTGGAATGACAAATACAATGCATATGTCTCTGTTATGCTATTTAGCAATGGATTCGAAAAAGCAGTGTTAATGTTTGTAATGTGCCATCTGTTGAAATGACAAATGCAATACATTTTATTTCTACAAAGGTTTGTGATACACAATCTCTTGGAATGACAAAGATACAGCGACCGGACAGACACACAGACAGTTGTACTTTTATTAAGGTGGATCACTGTGTGTTTGTAATGAATAGATTAGTTATTACCTGCAAAGCAAATAGTCTAAAGGCTGTTGTAGAATTTTGAAATTAGAATGAAAAGTTCCAACTGCATTTGAAAAGTGTATTTTACATGTTGTGAAAATGAATCTCCTCTCTTTATATACTAAAATAAATTTTATAAATCCAAACTGAAGGTTTGACAGACAAATCCTGTATCAATGCAACTCTCTGAGTCATCCATGGTCTTACTCTCACACTTATCAACAGACACAAATGAGAAGTCTAAAGAAAAGAAAAGTAATGACAAAGCAGACTGACAGTGTACTTATACATCTAAAAATAATTATTCCATTAATGAATATCATTATATTAATTTAGTTTAGGTTTCAGAATTGTGAACACTGGACCTTAATGACCTTAAGGTCTTAACAGCATCTTCTAGTCTATTAAGTCTGTCCTATGTCATTGATGTGCCAGCATTAATCAAAATCTTGGGGGGGTAAGTTGGGGTAAGGTAGTTTGGCAGCTGACTCTCAGCACACTCTCCTGCCACGTTATCGGCCACCGTGGCAACGTCTTGTGTAGGGGGCGGGATGACCTGGCAAACCATATTAATCATGATGGCAGCCTCTGTGCTCCTCCCCCCCCCCTCTCTTTTACAGCACAGACTTCGCTTACTTGTACTGCTCTGTCCTGCAGGCTGGAGGATGACATACCGCGTCTGCTGAGCCATCCAGCAATGGTTGCCAACGGCATGCCAAGCTTCTTGTCCAGACCTCCCTTCATCTCCTGCAGGACCTGAAAGATCTCGGCCAGAGACTGCAGGGGTAGGAGGACCACCTCTACCTCGTGTGCAGCCCAGGAGAAGTCAGTTGTATCGGCCGGCGACAGACTTGAACTCACCTCGTCTTGCGCCGACCGTGAATCGTGGAGACCCTGTGCTTTCTTTACAGGCGCCTCCAGGACGTCTTTGGGAGCAGGGTGGAGGCTCGTTGCCCCCGTCTGGATATCACTGTTGACGGGCAGCCGACACATATCCCCCCACCCCTTACCTATTACAGAGTGGGGTTCCTGCTCCTCTGCTGGGACAACCATACCAGGGACATCTTCCAGGCTCTCGTCTCTCAACCGTTGTCCAGAGTCGAAAAGGGTCCTCAGGTCAGCGTCACTCCCCTTGGAGCTTGTCTCACCGTTGCGCCACAGACAGGCATCAGCCAGCCATTGACAGGTATTTGGCTCTTTTGTACCTAGGAGGCAGGCAGATGGAACAAATGCATACCTCACCCATGGTGAATCATCTCTGGGTCCGTCGCCGACCTCTCTATGGATCCCGTTGCTCTTAATGGCATGGCCGTGTCTGGTCGCTGGCTTTCGAACCCGCCCGGTCCTCTTTTTCCCCATTCAGTATGGTATTCCTGCGGGCGTCTTTCCTGCGGCTCCCTGCCGCTCATGCAGGCGTGTGCCTCACGCTGCTGTGCTGCCTCGGGAGCGCGCTTTGTGCTTGTAGTGCGCTCTCTGCCTCAGGAGCGCTCTCTGTACTGTGTTGTATCTGTTCACCCGCAGCTCTGTCGGGTGCGTGCTACTCGCGCTGTTGTGACGCACACGTGCCTCGCTCCGCTGCATGTAGCAGCGCGCTGCTATGCCGGGTCTTCACACAATATTTTTTGTACAGGTCCCAGTCCAAATGGATGGACCGGAATCCTGCCGACTGCGCCAGTGTGAATAAAGGTGCTATATAAGTGTCTGACCCAGCACAGATTCATACTGAGGCACGTGTAAATGGAACAAATCTTTTATTTTTTCTTCACCTGTGGGGCACGTCTTCCCCGTGAACCCCACAGGTATAACACAGTCCCAAAGTACCTTGTTTTCCAAGACAGCAATCCTTTCGCTGGCACCACCACTCCTCTCAGGCAACCTCGTCCTCTTCCTCCCGATTCTGGCCCTGAGTGGTGGTTGCTGGCTTCTTTTATGGCCCTCCCGGGAGTGCTCCTGGTGCTTGCTCACCTGTTCCCAATTGCACTCCTGTGTGAGGTCGATGATTAAACCAGCTGGGCTTAACTATCTCTGCCTCACTTTCTGGCAGCCATTCCTGGAACAATTCCATCTCCCATGAAACCCTGCGGGAAACTGAGGCATCATCATCAACCAGGGAGGCTGCCACCAAGCGTCCCGTGGGAGGTACTGAGGAGTCCATGGCTGCTCCCCAGGAACATAAGCAGAAGGGGCGTCCTGGCCGGGCATGGACCCCAGCCGTCCTCCACACAGTACAGATGTAAGATGGCCAGGTGAAAGGCCACATTAATCTGCAGTTCTGTGCAAGCAAAGGGTAATCAGTTCTGCTTTACTAATTATTGTTTCTAGGGAGTTTATAATGAAACCATTTTACAAATTGGAGGCTATATTTTTCCATAATCACCAAGGTGATAACATCAGTTCTCATTTCTCACCTCTGCTCTAAAACATCTTGTTGCAGTTTTTTTTTTGTAATAATCCTGAGGTGTTCAACAACTTTATTAATTGTATGGTAACTCCTGCTGTTTATTACAAGCAGTGGGGCATAGCAATTAAGGCTTTAGACTTCAAACCCTGAGGTTGTGGGTTCAAATTCTGCTACTAACACTGTAAAACCATGAGCAAGTTACTTCACCTGTCTCTGTTCTAATTGGAAAAATGAAAGAAATATAACTAATTGTACGTGAAATGTTGTAAGTTGTCTTGGCTAAATAGATACATTCAAAAATTACACTTTTGGTTCATTCAATGGCTTAGTTTTGTTTCAATCTTTTTATCTCTAATTGTCAAGTAAGAAGCCTGCTTATTTTGTAATATTTGTTTTCTAATTTTTTTCTGGAATTACATGTCTCTGTTAGGACTATAACCCCAGCATGATGGGGATGTCTATGTATCTAATTAATCATTACATCTACTAGGTTCTGTAGTGATTAAAGGAATATTACACCAAAAAATATTGTTTTTGCATTTTATTGAATTTGTTAAAATCAAATAACATTCCATACAAGCATGTCAAGTTTTACGAAACTAGGTTTGAAACAAATCAACCCTCACCCATGATAAAGAGAGCTAGGGCAACAGAGTAAAGCTTTAATAGTATGAAAAATAAGTCAATAAATAAAAATAGAGTGAAAAAAGGGATGAAAATCCGTTTCAGCAATTTAAGAGCTTATTCTAAAATGTTATTTAAAGATCCTGCCAAGTTTTGAAAAAATTTTAAGCGAGAATTTGATTTGTTCCAATTTCAGATAATATATAACATCAGTTACCCACTGACTTAAAAGGGGAGAGATAGGATTCTTCCAGTTGAGCAAGATAAGTCTATGTGCTAATAGTGAAGTAAAGGCAATTACAGTTTCTTTGTCCTTCTCCACTTTAAGCCCATCTTGGAGTCCACCTAACACAGCTGTTAGTGGATTAGGAGGAATTGTGACACCAAGGCTGTCTAAAGGTATTTAAAGATTTTGTCCCAGAATGATGTTAATTTGGTGTACGCCCTAAACATGGGACGCAGTGAGGCTCGAACTTGATTGCAATGTTCGCAGGTTGGATTTTTCCCTGGAAACATTTTGGACAATTTTAAATGAGAGATATGCTCGATATATAATTTTAAGTTTAATAATTGTATGCTTTGCACATATGGAGCTCGAGTGAATTCTGTACATGATAAGATTTTTTTATCTGTTACTTACTCTGTGTTGTTTCTATTGATGGCAGAGAAAATATTTTAATCTAAGTTTTTTGTGAGGAACTGACACAAAAAGCTTCTATGACAACCAATGCTGAACTTATTCTTCTTCTTCATCTTCATCTTTCCCCAATTTTATGTGGGTTAGATGTGCTTGATCAACCTTCTCCTTACAACTCGGTCCTGCACCTCCTCCCCGTCAGATCCTTTTCCTTCAGATATTCTTTTCCTTTATTCATCCACCTCAGTTTTGGCTTCCATTACTTTTACTTGCTCTGCTCTTATCACATGTCCTTACCACTTACACCTACTTTCCTTTTTTTTCTTAGATTTCTCACCCTCTTTTGTTGTACTTAATATTGTCTCATTTCTTATTCTGTCCTTTTTTGTAACTCCACAAATCCATGTCAACAGTCCCATTGCTTCTACATCTAACTTTTTCTCCTACACTCCATGTCTCACTTACTGTCCATGTCTCAGCTCTATACATCATTGCTTGTCTTTTCAATATCTTAAAAACCTTACTTTTAGCCTTTGCCTTAATTCTTCAATCACACAACACTCCTGATACCTTCATTCAATTGTTTCATCTACACTGCACTGTATGGGTTATCACAGCATCTAATTTTCCATCTTGGGCTACCACTGATCCCAGATATTTAAATGTATCCTCTCTTTTCAATAGCTCTCCCTACAGGCTAACTTTGGTATCCTGATCAGAAAATCAAATCAAAATTTATTTATAAAGCACAATTTTAAAACACAATAAGTGTAAACCAATGTGCTGTACAATAAAATCAAAAAATATCAATAATAAATCAGTAGACAAACAAAGTACAAAAAGTACATAAATACTAAAACAAATAGGTTAAAAGAACCGATTAGAAGATAAACAATGTACAGAAAAACAATGGATATGAAAAAATTAATACATTTTAAATAAAATTTATACCAGAGTTAATCATATACAGTTAAAAGCAATCGAAAACAAGTGTGTTTTAAGTCTTGATGTAAACATTTGAGTTGAAGAAGCTAACCTAATTTCAATTGGCAGAGCATTCCATAACTTTGGTGCTAGAACTACAAAGGCACAATCATCCCTTGTCTTCATCTTAGACTTTGGCACAACCAACAATTGCAGTTGAGAGGAACATAAAGAGCGGACTGGTGTATATGGAACCAGCAACTTGGCCAGATAGGAAAAGTAAAATTTTAAAATGAATCCTAAATTTAACTGGGAGCCAATGAAGCAAGGCCAGAATTGGAGTAATGGGCACAACTTTCTGAGACCCAGTAAGAAAACGAGCAGCAGCATTCTGAACCATCTGTAGCCGAGAAAGATGAAATTTACTGATTCCAGAATAAAGTGAATTACAATGATCCAGGTGCAATATAATAAAAGCATGGCATACCTTCTTCAAATCAGAGTGCCCCAGAAACGGTTTGACTCTCGTAAGCAGTCTAAGCTGAAAAAAGCAGCTCTTAACAATGGACGAAATCTGTTTATTAAAATAAAGATCGGAATCAAGGATAACCCCAGGATTCTTGACGTGGGGTTTGCAAAACCCAGCTAATGAGCCAAGCTGATCCCTGACAGCCCCATCAGAAACCATTGGTCCAAATACAGTCTCAGTCTTACTCTGATTGAGATTCAAAAAATTTACAGCCATCCAATGTTTGGCCTCATCATAACATTCATGTAGTGACTTTAAGGACTCCTTAGTTATAGGTAAATAAATCTGGGTATCGTCAGCGTAGAAATGAAATGAAATACCATATTTGCGACATATGGACCTAAGGGGTAGCAAATACAAAGAAAATAACAAAGGACCCAGAATAGAGCCCTGTGGAACACCATATTTCAAATGAGCAGTAGAGGAAAGTACAGACTTGTTACCAACAGAAAAGTTCCTATTAGTGAAATAAGATTTAAACCAGTCTAGTGCACCCCCAAGGATTCCTAACCACTTTTCCAGCCTTGACAACAATATGTTGTGATCGATGGTATTAAAGGCTGCAGTTAAATCCAAAAGCACTAAAACTGTCGAAACCCCAGAGTCAGCTGAAAGTAAAATATTGTTAACAACACTGAGTAAAGCCGTTTCAGTGTTGTGAAAAATTTCTTGACCACCATTACAATCAAAAAAAATCAGAAGCTGCTGCAAGACAACTTTCTCAAGTATTTTATCCCTGTGTGGATAGCGCTTTGAGTACTGAGAAAAGCGCTATATAAATGTAATGAATTATTATTATTATTATTAAAATAAGGTAGTTGAGAAATCGGTCTAAAATTATTTAAGTCTTCCTTACTAAGGTTAGGTTTTTTTCAATAAGGGCTTAACCACTGCATGTTTAAAATAGGCATGCACAATTCCAGTGGTAAGAGATAAATTAATAATATGTAATATATGTGGTGCAAGTGTATTTAATGATGCTTTCCATAAGCGTATTGGAATAATATCAGAAGGGCAAAAAGTAACCTTTAGTCCATTTACAGAGTCTATAAGCGAAGAAAGAGACACTGGTTCAAACTGGTCTAACACAGCATTACAGACAGGAGGACAGGGAGCATCACAAGGAGACAATACTAAACAGGCTCCTATGATATCAATCTTTTCAATAAAAAAACTGAGAAACTATTCACACCTTTTCCAGTGACAAGTCATGACAGCTGGAAACATGTGGGTTTAAAAGCAGAGTCCACTGCATAAAATAATGACCTTGGATTATGAAAATTGGTAGGCACCAAGTTCAAAAAATAATCTTTTTTAGCCTGCGCAGCAGCTTTTTGAAAGCTGACAAGACTCGATCTAAACATCTCGAAAGATATCTGCAATTTGTCCTTCCATTTACGCTCAGCCTGCCTACACAAGCGCCGCAATGATTTAACATTACTGCTAAGCCAAGGTGCACACTTAGATTTAGCACAACGGCTAAATCCAGGAGCAACAGTTTCCAGGGTAGATAAACAGATAGAATTAAAAATGGACACGATGACATCAACACTACCGTCAGTTTCTACCCCAACAAAGCGAGTTGATGCAACACTGAAAAGTGATGCAAAATTATTCACAGCCTCATCATTTAAAAATCGAGCACAACATCTATGTCAGATGGTATGAACAGGCGAGGCATTCAGAGCTAGAGAAACATCAAATAAAACAGGATAGTGGTCAGAAAAAGACATCCCGTATCTCTATATTCCTTAAATCAATACCATGGATTAATACAAGGTCCAGGGTATGTCCCTGTTCATTTGTGGGCACATTAACAACCTGTTTAAAATTAAATGAATCAATAAGAACCAAAAAATCATTTACCATAGGCTTGCCAGGGCAGCAAACATGAATACTGAAATCCCCAACAATCAAACTTTTGGCATAATTTAAAATAAATTAAACTAATAATTCAGAGAATTCTAAAATAAAATCTGTATTTACCTTCGGAGGTCTGTACACAACTACACAAATAAGTGATTCACTATTAACTTCATATAGTTGAGCTTCAAAACTTGAGTATAGCTCCACATCTAAATAAAACCATTTTTAAAAATAGTAGCAAGACCTCCTCCTCAGCCAGTAATCCTGGGCGAATTTAAGAAATTACAACTCGGGGGTACCATCTCAGTAAATGCACTAAGGTCGGCTCAACCAGGTTTTCATAATGAATAAAAAGTCCAGGTTATTGTTTGTGAAAAAGTCATTTAATACAAGTTTTATTTATCACAGACCTGGCGTTGATCAATGCCATCTTACAGGGGGGCAATTCTTCTGTCAGTAAAGTATGCCGAACCAGTTGGCAAAGATTAGAAAAGTTTACCCCTGGTGAGAAAGCCAGGCGCGCGACGCTGTCGCAGAGTTAACCCGGAAAATCTAACAGGAGCCATGGATGTTGACAAGTCGAGTCCCAGCCGAACAGGAGAATAATCCGGATCAAAAACCGGCCTCAGGCTTTGAGGTTGAAGTTGACAAACATATTCACAATCTACCCACAATAAGCAGGTCAACGATAGAACAGTCACAAGCCTTCGAGACTTGACCAAAACTCCAGTGCCTTCTACCCCTTTTCTTGCGACAGCGGTGAAAACTCATCATCTCAACCAAAGCAAGCCGGTCGACCAAACCTCTTACTGTATTACTTGCCGCCACAGGATGCAGAAAATAAACACAACAGGGTCTTGCCAAATTAAATTCAAGGACAGCAGTTCGAATGTCTAGAAGTATCTGCCGATCATCATTAAACTTCATATATTCTGTCTTCTTCTTATTTATCTTCAATCCTCTATCTTCCAAAACCCTTCTCCATTCTTTCAACTTCCTTTACACTTCTTCTTTTCTGGTGCAACATAATGCATCATCAGCAAAAAGCATTCATCAGGGGGATTAGTCTTTTATCCCTTGACTCAACACATCCATAATCATATCAAAGAGGTAAGGGCTCAAAGGTGCTGCTGAACAAACATCAAAGAATTCAAAAACCTTCATGAAACCGAATGGCTTCTCACAATATTCTAACACATGTATTTTGGATAAAATATTTTTAAATAAACCACTCATAAGCAGCTAGAGGTCCTGCACAGTAATAACTCATTCATTGGCTATCATTACACTTTTTGTTATCAACATTGATGAACAAATAGGAAAGAAAAGCCAGTGAAAACATTAACAGCTGGAGAGTATACCTTCAACTTGTGCATATCTGAGGTGTCTCAATAAGCAGAAGGTCAATTCAGTGGTGTAGTTTCATAAACTGTCATTGAAAAAGCCAGAAATATCGCATTATGGTTTAATGACCAATGAATGAGTGGAGAGTCAGGTCTTCAGTTCAAAAGCTTCATTCCTTTTGCACATGTTCCTCAGTCATTCATGAGGGGATTTTCTGGAAGTGGTTTATTTAAAAATATTTTAGCCCAAAAAATGTGTCTGGGATATTGTAAGCATACAACTGGATATTTGACATACAGTATGGATTAAGGAAACAAGAGTAAATTGAGATTTTGTTCCTGGTTGTTTTAGTGTTGTATGCACTTTTCTCAGCACTGGCCCCAACAGAAGCTTTTTGTGTCAGAAAGTTATCTCTGTTCTCTATAAAAACCTGAGATTAAAATTTTCTTGGGCATTACTACAAACAACATGATGTAAGTAACAGAGGAATACTCCAGCCAAAAATTACCGTACATACTCATAGATAAGTTCTCCTGCGGATAAGTCGGGACTTGATTTTACAGTATCATTTCTAGTATTTTATAATGTCGGTCATATAAATTGAATGCGGAAAACTCACGCTATTGGTACAAGAGATCATGATATGCTAACACCCTGAGAGAGTAACCATGGAGCACACTGCCTTTTTTTTCCTACGTGGGTGCGGCAATGCGGTGTATCACCACGTGCTCCTAACCTCTCTGTCTCTATTGTGCCTACGTGACCACATGGTAATACCCAAACTATTCTGAAGCAATGTTTGCACTCATTTGTGTTGTTTGTATCTCATCCTCTTTGTGAGCATAATCAAAATGGGCAAGACAAAATATTATTGAGCATCTCTTAATAGTTTTTTAATTTTTCAATGACAGCCTAAAGGTATGGAAATTTTTTTTAAATTGTTTCAAAATACAACATTTTACACAGTTAAATGTTTAATAAGCTTAATTAAAAATTTAGTTAAGCTGAATTTGGAGCATATTTTGCAAATATTATTTTATCAGAATCATTGAGCTTTCTATTGAGTGACTCTCTGGGTGAAGAAAGGCAAAGTGTTCACTTTTTGGCTCACAAGATGTACTGTTATCAGTATGCCAGGCAAAAATGCTTCAATTAAAAGAAAGCACTTAACAAGCCTAGTCTGATCTAGAGGGTTTCCCAAGGACTACTCTCAAAAGGAGTTTTTTAATTCCTTCGCCACTGCTATTATGAGACTCCTGTAGGACTATTGTTGCCAAGGCAACAAAGAGAGATGGGCAAGGCCAGAGGCAAATAACGCCTGGAAGAAGCCTACCTGAGGGCTGCGAACATCATCCAAAAATCTCATTAGCCATTTTTAATATTTTTCAAAGAATTATTGGACTCCTATTTCTCAACAGATCAATTATCTGTGACCTTGAGCTAGGCAAGCACATAATGCAACTTGAAGCTCTTATATGGTAACAGTTTCTTTACTTCCTAAGTGTCTACAATTTTTCCTAATGCAACAAATCAAGACTTTCCAGGAGTGACTGTGCACCTAACATAGCTTTGCAAGAAGGCAGTGTTTAATATCTTTTTATCTAAACCTATGTCTTTAGGTTGATTCCTCTTTTATCTGTGTGTCCTCATATATAAGAATGGATGCTTTAACAGCCTTTCAATATGTTAGTAGGTACAAATGTCTTATTTTGACTTTTCTCTTTGTAATGCCCAATAACAAGCTCACTAACATTTAACCTAGGTATCACTCTCAGAAGAATGCAAACCACCCATGTAAATAGATAATAATTATAAAAAAAAGCTTCCTATTGTATTTATCTCTTGGGATGAATTAGCCTAATCTGTGCCCCTTCCTTTTATCTGAAAGGGAATGAAAAGGTTAAATTCCACATTGGAAGAATAGGAAATGATCATAACTGCTGAAAGCCCTTACTCAGCTACCATTCTAATAATGTGGTTCCCTGTTCTTTTATTGCATTATCTATGCACAGTTTTATAAGCCCTAATAAAAATGGAATTATTTATAATAATAGTAAATGTTATTTAAAGCCACCTTTTTAAGCCAAAAGTATCTTTAAAGAAAACTACAAAATAAACTAAAAACCATCAAATAATTATTTAAAAATAATACAAACATAGAAAAAGGGACCGTCTGAAAAGCCATATGTGTGTGTGTGTGTGTGTTTTTCAAATAGCAATAGCAGGGGAGTGACAGATGTCTAGAGGAAGGGAATTCCACAGCCTGGAGCAACAGCTATAAATGCTTGGTCACCCAGGGACAAGTATCTAGTGTAGGGACAATGAGTTATTCCTCATTAGTGGCTACAAGCTGTGAAATAGTATAGCAGGTATGAACAATATGAAGAAGCAATAGGTTAAAGGGCTTTGTGGGCAGGGAGAGGAATTCTGTAAGAAATATAATATGTAATTGGTAACCAATGGAGAATAATGAATGAGGCAGTGATGAGTCTAAGGTTTTGTGTGGGTCATAACACTGGCTGATGAGCATATTATAATCTGCTTATTACTTTGTTAGATTCTCCAGAAGGCACGGCATTATACATTAACGATATAAATGGGAACTGGGAAAAGAATGAATGGATGTTTCAGTTGTCTAGTCAGTCAGAGAAAGTCATTGTTGGAAAATATTTCTGAAAGAAAGTAAATTTAGTTAAAGAAAGTAGATTAAGTTAAATTATTTATTATTTTCAAATGAAAGCTTTGGATTTAAAATGGCATTGCAATTCCTTATTTGGCAGCAAAGATAGTGCAACCACTGTCTATGCCAAAATGTTTTAGCAAAAATACTGTAAGTAATACTTCCACCTTTTTCCCTTTACGTTTCACAGAGTTGTGGCTGAACAAGGCATAAATATGCGTGAAATATTCAACAAATAATGTTAATGGAAAGTCATCTGCAGGCTTGATGTAGACACAGAAAATCTCAGGGTATGTTGACAAACATGAACTCTTCTAGAAGGAAAGAGTATATGAGTGGGTCAAATACTGAGCTGTACCAAGAAAATGCATGGATTTTTAGCTGCCAAAAGATACAAACTGTTGTCTGCCAGACAGATAACATTGAAACCATACCTCCTGTGCACCTGTAAGATGTCAGTATGATTTAAAGCATTAGATAAGAACAAAATTGCACAATGTATCAAAACAACTGAAAGGTTCAGTAAATGTAAGAACTGAACAGTAACTGTTGTCAGCAGCTATAAGAAAACAATTAATCATTTTAACCATACCAGTCCAGGTGCTATTGTTAGCACTGAAGCCTTGAATGGAAGTGATCAAAAATATTTTAGCTCTGATGGGAAAGGTAAACCATCAAAACACTTTGCCATACAGCATTTTAATTGTTTAAAATAATGCATTAAATTCTATAAATGTAACATTCATTTAAATGTAATTGTCCTGTATAAGACAGACTGTAATTTGTGAGCTTCAAGGACCTTGTTTCTGATGCAGATGTGAGCAGCACTGGAGCTCCACAAGGAACAGTCCTGTCTCCTTTTCTCCTCAACCTGTACACTTTGTAGTATAAATATTAAACTGGTTTATGTCACTTGCAGAAATTCTTAGATGATTCTGCACTCATGGAGTGCATTAATAAGAAGGGTAAAACAGAGTATACTGTAGGAGTCAGGTGCAGAACTTTGTTTCTTGGTGCTAACATCAGCAAAACTAAGAAAATGGTTATTGACTTTCACTGCACTAAACAGCTTCTATGTCTGCTCACTATTCAAGGAGTAGGTGTAGAGTTGGTCCACTCCTACAAGCACTTGGGGGTCCACATCAATGATGTGTTTAACTGAACACAGAGGAACTACTGTATATAAGGAAGGCAGGCTCTCCATCCTTAGCAGACTGTGTTCCTATGTGAGAAATGATACTCTTCATGTCTTGTACAACTCTGTGATGGCCAGTGCAGTTTCCTATGCAGTGGTGTGCTGGGCTGGTAACATAGCTTAAAAAGAGGCCCACTTAATTAAAAGGCTAAATAAAAAAGCATGCTCAGTTATAGGACCCACTCTGGACTACCTGGAGATAGTAGCAAAGAGGAGAATTAAAACAAAAATGAGCGCCATTGTCAATAATGCTGAACATCTCCTCTCTGAGACACTGAGGACTTTCAGCCAAAAAATCATTCAGCAGAAGTTTGTCAAGAAATGGTACTGGGGCTCCTTTATACCAACAGCAATATGCCTGCATGATGTCTCACTGTGATTGTGACAGTGAAAAATGAAGAATGACAAAAATTAAAGAAAAATTCAAAATTATGAAAATGCATAGATTAAAACCAAAAAAATGAAAGAACGAAAGGGTAGTAAATTATAATAAAATCAACAATTAAGTACTAAACAAAAAGGTCCACAAGAAAGCCAAAAGTTAAAAAAAAAAATCTAAAACTTCAGAATATTGCAGAAGTCACAAAAGTAAAAAAATGGAGCCAAACTGTTGTAAGCAACTAATGCTACAGCAAACAGGCCGTGGCAATGGGTTTATTAAATAACTTTTAAGGTTGTTACACAAGTATTCCAGTGAGTTTCAGTTACGGATTTCATTTCCATAATCTTAGCAATTTAGAGGCAGCCGTGGCGCACTCCAGGGACAAGTAGTCACGTAGCTCGTCATACCCAGTGCCTCAGTCTAACCAGTCTATGACTCGCCCTGACAAAATCATACAGCTTTTTAATTCGTCATGGGCTGTAGGTGTGAGCTCTGTGTGTGCACAGTTTATTAATTTAGTAGCAAAAAGTGGTTTCTAATTTCAACTGATGTGTTAAAATAAGCCTCAGTAGGTACCAGAACACCAGTCTTTCAATAAATTCATTCTAATTGTCTAAACTAAGGTGCCGAATGTCTAGATGAAACAGCCTAAAGTTTTAAGCGACTAACAATCACAATCAAAAGCAGTGAAATAAGAGACATTAACATGATGCAGATAGAGTAGTCTGGTCTGCTCAGATTGACATTTGCCATCATTGACCCTCATGAAACAAGTAGATGGAAAATGAATTTAGGTTTATAAAATAAATGAAGCACTTGAATAATGCAAGAAGTACAATGAGAAAATGTCCTTTGTGAAGTTAAAGATTTAATAGCAACACTTAACATGAATTACAGTGGAAAATGCCTACTGAGCATATTATTATATAGTGTGTACCTTGGCTCTTTAACATTATAGCTAAAGCATCAATGATTTGCTATTGTTCTGCTCGATTTGCTAATGCAAAAGACATTTGAATAGGAATAATGTGTTTTAAATGTGTACTCTAACTCTCCTAACATTATAAAATAGACTTTTGATCCAAAGAACACCTAGTTATTTCATTATTGTTTGTTGTGTCATTGACTATCTGCTGAACTGAATGAACAGGGACATGCTCAGCCGATGTTTTAACATGGGTAAATAACCACTGGCTGAGCGTAACAGGATATGATACTCATACACAGAAATGGTCTAACATTTGTTGCTGAATCAGATGCACTTGAATGCATTGATATTTAAAATAGCCAGTTCTCTCTTTCTATGAATAGAAGTACCTGCTTTTGAATAAGATATGATTCATTTTTCCTAAAAAGAATTCAAAAATAACAGCAGCCTATAGATAAAACATACAGTGCATCCAGAAAGTATTCACAGAGCATAACTTTTTCCACATTTTGTTATGTTACAGCCTTATTCCAAAATGGATTAAATTCATTTTTTTCCTCAGAATTCTACACACAACACCCCATAATGACAATATGAAAAAAGTTACTTGAGATTTTTACAAATTTATTAAAAATAAAAATATTAAGAAAGCACATGTACATAAGTATTCACAGCCTTTGCCATGAAGCTCAAAATTGAGCTCAGGTGCATCCTGTTTCTCCTGATCATCCTTGAGATGTTTCTGCAGCTTAATTGGAGTCCACCTGTAGTAAATTCAGTTGATTGGATATGATTTGGAAAGGCACACACCTGTCTATATAAGGTCCCACAGTTGACAGTTCATGTCAGAGCACAAACCAAGCATGAAGTCAAAGGAATTGTCTGTAGACCTCAGAGACAGGATTGTCTCGAGGCACAAATCTGGGGAAGGTTACAGAAAAATTTCTGCTGCTTTGAAGGTCCCAATGAGCACAGTGGCCTCCATCATCCATAAGTGGAAGAAGTTCGAAACCACCAGGACTCTTGCTAGAGCTGGCCGGCCATCTAAACTGAGCGATCGGGGGAGAAGGGTCTTAGTCAGGGAGGTGACCAAGAACCTGATGGTCACTCTGTCAGAGCTCCAGAGGTTCACTGTGGAGAGAGGAGAACCTTCCAGAAGGACAACCATCTCTGCAGCAATCCACCAATCAGGCCTGTATGGTAGAGTGGCCAGACGGAAGCCACTCCTTAGTAAAAGGCACATGGCAGCCCGCCTGGAGTTTGCCAAAAGGCACCTGAAGGACTCTCAGACCATGAGAAAGAAAATTCTCTGGTCTGATGAGACAAAGATTGAACTCTTTGGTGTGAATGCCAGGCGTCACGTTTGGAGGAAACCTGGCACCATCCCTACAGTGAAGCATGGTGGTGGCAGCATCATGGTGTGGGGATTTTTTTCAGCGGCAGGGACTGGGAGACTAGTCAGGATAAAGGGAAAGATGACTGCAGCAATGTACAGAGACATCCTGGATAAAAACCTGCTCCAGAGCGCTCTTGACCTCAGACTGGGGTGACGGTTCATCTTTCAGCAGGACAACGACCCTAAGCACACAGCCAAGATTTCAAAGGAGTGGCTTCAGGACAACTCTGTGAATGTCCTTGAGTGGCCCAGCCAGAGCCCAGACTTGAATCTGATTGAACACCTCTGGAGAGATCTTAAAATGGCTGTGCACCGATGCTTCCTATCCAACCTGATGGAGCTTGAGAGGTGCTGCAAAGAGGAATGGGCAAAACTGGCCTAGAATAGGTGTGCCAAGCTTGTGGCATCATATTCAGAAAGACTTGAGGCTGTAATTGCTGCCAAAGGTGCATCGACAAAGTATTGAGCAAAGGCTGTGAATACTTATGTACATATGATTTCTCAGTTTTTTTATTTTTAATAAATTTGCAAAAACCTCAAGTAAACTTTTTTCACGTTGTCATTTTGGGGTGTTGTGTGTAGAATTCTGAGAAAAAAATGAATTTAATCCATTTTGGAATAAGGCTGTAACATAACAAAATGTGGAAAAAGTGTGAATACTTTCCGGATGCACTGTATGTGTCCTATTTTGTTCATACAGTATCAACTTTTGGCCTGATAGCTATTATTGAGGAATTTTCATAGTAAATGTTTGGAATATTGGGCCAAGCAACATTTGACATTGCCTCACTACCAGAAGTGCGTTTCATTTTTAAGCAGATTGAAGAATGTTATTTTAAGAATAGCTTTAATAAGTAAAGTAGACAAACAGCTTCTTTTTGAAAGATTTGTGATACTCTGTATTAGCTGAGAAAAGATTTTTATTTCTGATCAAAAATATTCTGTTTATTAGGTGTAACGTCATCTGTGCTTTCCCTCACACGGCTTTCTTCTTGTATGTTGGTAATCTGCTATTAAGATAAATTTTCTTTAAATGCTGAACTGTTAAATTGATGGTATTCATTTTCCAACTTTCTACCCATCAGCCATAATGTTAAGAGAGCAAAGCAACTGCACAAACAATTGCCATTATATCACAATGTATTTGACAGCTACCATTTCAGAATTTTTAAAGACACTGAATATAGCCACAGAAAAAGACATAAATCAGTTTAATTACAGGACATGTTTTTATCGGCTTATGAGGAGAGTGAGTTGTTTGCCATAGCCTCCCAAAGGTTTAATCCCCCGCCGCAAAAAAAATAAATAAATATGTGAGGCCATTTTGTTGTCATTTCACAGCAAATAAGAAATCAATCTGGCAACCCACTTCTAGCATTTCATTGTGTTTCTAGTTTTAATGAGATGTGTTCCTTGACGGATGAAGTTACATATGTGGGTGTTATTATCAATACAAAAATAGCAATGTAAAAATATAAAAGGGAATGGGAAGACTTTTATTTTGTAAAAATACCAGTGCATCTTTATATGGTCTGATTTTAAATTTGTCCAGACATTTTACAAACTTATTTTGCTACTTTTTGACCTTAACAGTACTGATCTTAAAGTGACTAATTACTTTTCTATGTAAAAATGTCTTTAAAAAGAAAGACACAAATAGAAAGGCCTCAAATTCCCATTATCACATAATCAGAGTTTAAGCAGTAATTATCAGATGCTTAATAGAGTAATTATTCAATTAAATTTTGCTATTTTTATACAACATACTAAAACAAAATGCAAAATAGTATGTCAAAAGAATAGCATATAACAAAAATGTTCAAATAGAATACTTGTATACACTACGACCGTATGGTGCGCCCAGAGCAACAGGAAGAGAATGAATGTTTTGGCCAAGCAATATCAAAGGTGCATTTCAGAGTCAAAGGCAAAAAATAAATGGCTGAATATTTGACTTTCATCCTTAATTTCCCCAAAGACATGAACCATTTGTAAGTCCTTACTGAATCATCATTCTCTCCTGGACTTTATCTCAGTGGGCCCCGTCCCACAAAAGATAAATTGTACATCCATTAAAAGGTGGAATTCCTGGCCCATTTGTAGCCAATCTGGATCTGACTAGCCTAGCTGGTGCATCCCTTTATGCAGCTATCATGGGTCATGTGATTGGAAGAAGTAGTGCTGTCTGGTCTTTCAGAAGATCTCATGGGGTCAAGCATTGCATCAGTGGTTTTCTTTATCTCCTGGACTCCTTTTGCAGCCCTCCAATCCCAACCTGAGAACATGAAAGAACTCACTTCCAGATATCTGGAGCTTGTCTACCTGAGCCTTGGGTGTTCTCTAAGCTCCTGTGCCAGGCCTCACAAGGTGCTGCAAGGAACTATGACAATACAGATATTGTAAACCTAGAAATCTTCATTTGCTGCAGACAGCACTGCTGTGAACATCCACACTGCCCCTTTACTAAATTGGCTCTGTCCATAGCAGGACATCTATTTTCAGGTGCAGCAGTGTAACCCAAGTTGGATGAGGATCCTCTGTTGGAGGTAAGACAAAAATGGAAGAGAAGTCCTTCCTGTATTCTTAGGAATCTCTCTGGAGTATGAAGTGGTTTTCCTTACAGTTTCTGCATGCAATGAAATCAAATTTCTAATTGCTACGCTATTTTTTCTGACAGCAAGACATCAATAACGGTTACAAATACCTACAGACATTTTTTGTTTTGTTCCTAACACTCCCTATAATACTAGTAGAAGACCTGTCAAAAATGATGGTCAGAGACAAAGTTATAAAAATCAATGAAGATGCTGTCTGACAAGGAGGTGACTGGCTGGTGCACGGTGACTGGAGGAGTTGACCTCTGCTGCTGCTTCTTCTGCACATACTGCATTAATTTTTCAGGCATCTGACTGACCTGCTGTGACTTACCCTGCTCCTTCATTTTCTTTTCAATATTTTGAAAACCACGCTCACTTTTTCTAATGGTTCATTTGCTCTTCTTAGCTAGCTTACTGCTCTCAATATCTAAGATGACTATTTGAAGTCATTTCTGTGGAAAAACAAAAATAATTACATTTACATTTGAAAGAGAGAGTAAGGCACAAACACTGCCTGTTGTCTTCTGTTGTTGGGAACCTTTGTTGACTTTCCTTTTTCCTGTTAATAATAAAACTTTCAAACAACCCCAGGTAAATTCAACCCTTAGTTAGCATCAAAATCACTTTGCAAAATTGGAGAAAATTGAAAAAGTAAACAATTCAGAAGAGGTATGTCCATCTTTTATTTTATGTTTTCATGAATATATTAAGGTATTCCTTTGACAAAACTTAATTCTGAAATCATAAATACCTATAAGGAAGAGTAACCTGTATACAGACATAACAAAGAAAAGTATATATGTTATTAAAGTGTAGATACCTGTATATTAAACTTTGACTAGTTGGCAAAGGAAGGGTGGGAAAATAAAATTCAAGTCCACAAAGGTTACAGAAAATGATTAACTTCTGGGGCACACAAACATTAGGAAAAGTTAAAGTCAATTTGTCCAAGACATCTGGCAACTGAACCTAACCAAAAGCCTTGTACAGAGTACTACACTGCAAGCTAGTATCCATTATTTGGATGAAATATTACATAAGTCTTATTCTGGGCATATCATTGATAATGGTAATGTCTCTCATCTGTTCTGTGATTCTGTCCACGTAATAGGAGGAAATTGGGAAAGGCTAAATAAAAATAAACCACAACAACTGTAACAGTTGCTAAAATGCTATATGAACTGACTAGCCAAAAGATCTCAAAGTAGTATGCAGTGAAAAATAACACACCTTAAGATTTGATTTAAAAGCTGAGAGTGATGGGTGTCTTTCATTTTTTCAGACAGGTCACTGCAGAATTTAGTGACTCTTTAGCTGAATGTTTTTCCATCCGCATTAGTTTTTTTCCCCTTGATATTTTAAGAAAGAGAGTATCTAGTGAATGTGTGGTGTATTTTCTGGAAAATAGACATTAACAAATTCTTTAAGATTAGCAAGCACTACAACATTTCATTCTTGGACAAATACTACATTATTTTGTTTGAAAAGGTTTAGAGTAGGCCTCTGTGAAGTGAAAGCATAGTTTTCTTTTATTTACTCAAAGTGTAATTTTGTCTTCTTCCATCTGCCTCTTCTAGTGAAGTTATGCATTTTTTACATTCTTCTTTATCATGATGCTAGAGAGTGATGTGTTGCATGCTGATCAGACATGTGAGTTGTGGTTTCACTGTACTGTACACGTGACAGTACAACTACTAATACAAATGTATGCTTCTTTAACTGTTCTGTAAGTTTTGCACTCTGATCTATTTCATTCTACTTCTTTTTTTCAGATATATTTAGTTATTGCATTAATTTTTATATTGCTTTGTTATGTTTTGACTCTACTAAGGCACAGAAATTATGTTAATAATTGTGATGCTATAAGCATAAGATGTCAGACAAGGTTGTAATTTCTAGTAAACCAAGAAGGCGAAGAAGAGAAACATATTCAATAAGAAGAAGAAAACAAAATAAAATTACACTAGTTGAAAATGAACCTCTGAAAATTTCTGGGAGATATATTTTATAATGTTAAAAGATGAGATAATGTTTCTTAAACATAAAAGGAATCAGAATAGATCAAAAATGGAACAAAGAAGTTAATACAAAATATGGAAGATGGAAGAAATACTTATCCCTAAAGTAATGAGAACAGAAGAACAAAGGAAAGGCATTTGTTGACACCAATATACTAATTATAAGTCATCAGATATGTGCAATGGATTTGCTACACCTTCCCTTAAGTCTTCCTTAAAATTTCTTTGATACTGGTTTCAGCAATCCTTTCTTTTATAAATTCCCATGAAATATTATTTCAGCTACTTGCCAAATCCTTTGTATCTCCCAGAGGTTGCATGATTTCAGTGTGAATAAAGCTCAAAGAAAGGAACATTTCTACTCTCAAATTCTAATGTAAATTGCATTAGGGTTTGTAAAGATGGCACATATAAATGATGAAAAAAAATGTGTTGCAGTAGCTCTGTAACACTAGCAGTGAGTATTTTAGCCAACAAATCATTGAGTATATGTGTGTCAAGACATGTAACTGGGGCTCCTTTATACCAATGGCAATATGCCTGCATAATGCCTTGCTGAGACATTGGATTGTCATTATTCCAGTATGTGTTCAGACCATACTGAATATTTATTTATTTATTTACTTATTCTACTGATGAAGCTAAATTTCCCCCTATCTATCTATCTATCTATCTATCTATCTATCTATCTATCTATCTATCTATCTATCTATCTATCTATCTATCTATCTATCTATCTATCTATCTATCTATCTATCTATCTATCTATCTATCTTCAAAGA
The DNA here is from genome assembly GCF_900747795.2 of Erpetoichthys calabaricus. Lineage (NCBI taxonomy): Eukaryota > Metazoa > Chordata > Cladistia > Polypteriformes > Polypteridae > Erpetoichthys > Erpetoichthys calabaricus. Next base: position 97,220,349 of record NC_041403.2, on the reverse strand, counting down.
AATTGTACCAGTAGTATGGTATTTTTTTATCCTAGCCGTATTCCATTTTCGTTTGTGAATCAAGTTGGAATATCTGAAAGTAAAAATAAAATATTGTGATCGAAATGAATGGGCATACATCCTTAGAAGACATTGGGTACACTGACAGTCCTTAGATTCCGGTTCAGATGAAGTGCTGAAACACACAGAGATATGAGGGAATTAAACATTTTTTTTATCCCCTTGGAAATGTGAAAACATGAGATTAAAGTTACAGCAAACTCTCAGTATAAAAACCTAATTTGGCACGGTATAAATGCAAATATATATGTATATATATTCTGAAAATATCATCTAGCATTTCAGACCTTCATGTTTATTTTCTTAAAATGTTATTTGAGAGAGTGATAAAACAATTATAGAGTTTGAAGTGACATGACTTCCAATGATGTCCAAGAAAAGTTCATGGTTATGTCTTTCTGAACCATTAAACTATTTATTTCTGATGCTAGTCTCTCTTAGGAACAGCTAAATGTCTGATCCTCCTGAGTGTCTTCTGATCCTCATTTGCCTATTAGTCATGCTAAGGCACAGCTGTTGTTAATATCTATTGATGAACAACACCATTCCAGTCTTCAGTTTGTTGTTCGTGCACAAGAAACCTCTGATGACATTAATGACTTTGTGTGGTGGACTGATTTATAGCATATAAGTTGATAAATATTTTGTATGTCTCTATTTGTAAACTAGACAAAGCAAAAGTAATATTAGATAGTGTTTCACGAGGTATGTTTTATTTCATTGATGACAACAGCAGTGCTTTGATGTTTACATAACCAACCCCCCAGTCTTTAGGACTGACTCAGGATGTGAAATTTTTGGTGAGAGGGATGAAGCATCAAACCAGCTTGGCAAGGGTGACAGTGTATGAACTTACACCCTATAAGCCTTCACCCGCAGGACGGCCATAAACTGACTAAACAAAGCAACTGGGCGGGATGAGTTGTACCTGAATTCTATTTGTCTAAAGTATGGCTGTTTGCAATTGGTTTTGAATTTGAGGCCATTCTGTACTATGACACCCAGTGGTTTGTGTTTTGTTGTAATAATAGTATAAGGTTTATCACCCCACCTTTACATCTTTCTCACCATCTGGCCATGAAGAGAAGACCATGATGAAGACAACTTTATCTTGGCAGCCACATTAAGACAAGCATGTGACCTGTTTCAATACTGCAATTAAAGGCCTTGTGATAGCAAAGCAAGATAGACTAAAGATAATCTGAGAGCCACCTACGGATGCAAGATGCACTGCTACTTAGGTGAGATGGCAATAGAGTTTCTAACTTGATTGTTTAACAAAATCTTGAAAAGCAAGCAGATGCTTGAGGAGTAGAGAAGATGAACTATATATTAGTACTAATTTTCAAGAATAAGGGAGATATGCAGAGCTGCAGTAAGTACAGGGGTATAAAGTTGATCAGCCACACCAAGAAGGTATGGGAAAGAGTGATGGATGCTTGGGTCAGAGGAGAGGTAATGATATGCAATATGGTTTCATGCTAATAAAGAGTACTATAGATCTGATGTTTTGCTTTAAGAGTGTTGATGAAGAAGTACAGAGAAGGTCAGAAGTAATTGCATTGTGTGTTTGTGGAATTAGAGAAAGCATATGACAGGGTGCCAAGAGAGGAGTTATGGTACTGTATGAATAAGTAGGGAGTAGCAGAAAAGTATATGAGGGTGGTGTACGATATATGAGGATAGTGTGACTACAGTGAGGTGTGCAGTTGGAATGGCCACTTGGTTCAAGGTGAGAGTGGGATTACATTAAGGATCAGCTCTGAGCCCTTTCTTGTTTGCAGTGGTGATGGATATGTTGACAGATAAGGTCAGACACGAGTCTGAATGGACTACTTTATGATGTTCATGGATGACATTGTGATCTGTGGTGAGAGCACACAGCAGGTTGAGGTAAACATTGAGAGGTGGAGGTATGCACTGGACAGAAGTGGAATGAGAGAAAGGAGGAGTAAGACAGAATACATGTGGTTAAAGAGAGGTTAAGTGGTGGAAGGATGCAACTGCAAGGAGCAGAAGTGGTGAAGGTAGACAAATTTAAATACTTGGGTTCAACAGTCCAAAGCAACACAGAGTGTGGCAGAGAGGTGAAGAAGAGATTGCAAGCAGGGTAGGCTGGGTAGAGAAGAGTGACTGAAGTAATTTGTTATAGAAGAGTAACTTCAAGAGTGAAAGGGATGGTCTATAAAAATGGTAGTGAGACCAGCTATGTTGTATGGTTTGGAGATGGTGGCACTAATGAAAAGACAGAAGACAGAGCTGGAAGTGGCAGAGTTGAAGATGCTGTGATTTTCACTCAGAGTAACAAGGGTAGACAGGATTAGAAATGAGTATATTAGAGGAACAACAATTATATATGATATTCATGACATATAGTTAGGTCCTTTTTTCTAATTTTGGTTCTGTACATTACCACAATGAATTTTAAATGAAACAACTCAGATGCAGTTGAAGTGCAGACTTTCAGCTGTAATTCAGTGGGGTGAACAAAACGATTGCATTAAAATGTGAGGCAACTAAAGCATTTTTTTAACACAATCCCTTCATTTCAGAGGCTCAAAAGTAATTGGACAATTGACTCAAAGGCTATTTCATGGGCAGGTGTGGGCAAGTCCGTCGTTATGTCATTATCAATTAAGCAGATAAAAGGCCTGGAGTTGATTTGAGGTGTGGTGCTTGCATGTGGAAGATTTTGCTATGAACAGACAACATGCGGTCAAAGGAGCTCTCCATGCAGGCGAAAGAAGCCATCCTTAAGTTGCGAAAACAGAAAAAACCCATCCGAGGAATTGCTACAATATTACGAGTGGCAAAATCTACAGTTTGGTACATCCTGAGATAGAAAGCAAGCACTGGTGAAATCAGCAATGCCAAAAGACCTGGATGTCCACAGAAGACAACAGTGGTGGATGATCGTAGAATCATTTCCATGGTGAAGAGAAACCCCTTCACAACAGCCAACCAAGTGAACAACACTCTCCAGGGGGCAGGCGTATCGATATCCAAGTCTACCATAAAGAGAAGACTGCATGAAAGTAAATACAGAGGGTGCACTGCAAGGTGCAAGCCACTCATAAGCCTCAAGAATAGAAAGGCTAGATTGGACTTTGCTAAAGAACATCTAAAAAAGCCAGCACAGTTCTGGAAAAACATTCTTTGGACAGATGAAACCAAGATCAACCTCTACCAGAATGATGGCAAGAAAAAAGGTGTGGTACAGCTCATTATCCAAAGCATACCACATCATCTGTAAAACACGGTGGAGGCAGTGTGATGGCTTTGGCGTGCATGGCTGCCAGTGGCACTGGGACACTAGTGTTTATTGATGATGTGACACAGGACAGAAGCAGCTGAATGAATTCTGAGGTGTTCAGAGACATACTGTCTGCTCAAATCCAGCTAAATGCAGTCAAATTGATTGGGCGGCGTTTCATGATACAGATGGATAATGACCCAAAACATACAGCCAAAGCAACCCAGGAGTTTATTAAAGCAAAGAAGTGGAAAATTCTTGAATGGCCAAGTCAGTCACCTGATCTTAACCCAATTGAGCATGCATTTCACTTGTTGAAGGCTAAACTTCGGACAGAAAGGCCCACAAACAAACAGCAACTGAAAGCCGCTGTAGTAAAGGCCTGGCAGAGCATAAAAAGGAGGAAACCCAACATCTGGTGATGTCCATGAGTTCAAGACTTCAGGCTGTCATTGTGGTTTTCAACCAAATATTAGAAATTAACATTTTATTTCCAGTTATTTAATTTGTCCAATTACTTTTGAACCCCTGAAATGAAGGGATTGTGTTAAAAAAAATACTTTAGTTGTCTCACATTTTTAGGCAATCGTTTTGTTCACCCCACTGAATTAAAGATGAAAGTCTGCACTTCAACTGCATCTGACTTGTTTCATTTAAAATTCATTGTGGTAATGTACAGAACCAAAATTAGAAAAAAGTTGTCTCTGTCCAAATATTTACGGACCTAACTGTATCACTTGTGAAATATAGCGGCCCGGACACACACAGGCGGACACCGATTCAGCCATCACCCACATTTATTACACAAATCTATTATATACAAAGTCACTAAGTGCACCGCCACCAAACCCCACAGTCTCCCAAAGTCCAGGCTCTCAACAGCCACTTTCTTCTTCTCACACAACACTCTTGGGCCTCTCCTCGCCTCCTCTGCTCTGACCTCGTCTTCCTCCTCACCCGACTCCAGCCTTGATTGCAGGGAGGCGGCTCCTTAAATAGGCGGCTGATTGCTGACCGCACCCAGCCACCTGTGACACACTCTATGGTAATAATTCTTTCAGCATCTGGTTGTGTCCCTCTTGATGATTCACGTCAGCCTGGCAGACTGTAAACAAGATACCAGTGTTTGTTTGGAACAGTTGAACTCCTTTAGTAAGGAATAGTACACCAACTGAACATCCAGAGCCTCCAATGTAAAAGAGAATGAGTGATAAAGTGTGGACTTTATTGCGGGGTGTTAAATAGCAAGTCACCCATTAAATACTATGATTTTCTGACCCTGTAGTTGGTTAGGGAAAGAGGGGCCCCCTGGGAGAAGAGCCAAAAGCTCTTCAGGCTGGAATGGAATATCTAAAATATTGCTTTTTTATCAGGGACACACACAGAGAGAGCAAGCAGCTTTGAAGGTGTGTGAAAGTCCCATTTTCTTAGAGATCACTGAAGGTTTCAGATGCAGAGAAGACTGGTTTCTTCAGTACTTAAGCTTCCTCTGAATTTGTAAGTAGCAGAAGTAAATCCTTTAAAGCTGCCTTGAATGAGAATACCATTAGGTTTTAAGTTGTAAGAAGAGCTGGGTTGATAGACTCATTGGCAAAAAGTTGAGAGAACGACATTGTTAGAGAAAGAGAAATGTGAGAGGTACAAATGTATTGTAGCATAGGAGTTAGGCAAGTGGGTAAGGCACACCACATAACTGACAAGGATAAATAGATACAATAGATAGTGTCACAAAAGCACCTCTGTGGATCACCTGCCAGACTCATTTGAAGAGGGTATTACCATCCTGGTCTGAGAGGGGGCACTCGTCCTTTTCTTCTTTTCCATCCACAGCACTGATAACATGCCACTGCTGGAAGGAGGAGGTCAGTATTGAATCGACTGAACCACCGAGCGTAGCCCCCCTAAACCTAACGATGAACACAAGAGAATTGGCTTACTTGCCTTGCATTTTGGTTTTTCTTGTAGAGGTGTGCACAGCATCCCTTTTTGTTTTATTTTTTGCTTTAACATTTTCCTGCGGTACCTTATTCAACCACAATAGAAACTTCATTAATCCAGAGAGAAATTGCAGGGTTACATTAGCAGACAAAAAAACACAAATACAGTATAGATAAAAAAAGAATTATATATACGGATAAGGATGTTAAAGTGATCTAAACTGCACACAACCCTATCAGTTATAAATATCACAGTATTAATATACAGTATGTCAGTCATAGTATATTGCATGTAAATTCATGGCAGGCAGTGTGGCATAGTAGTTAAGAGTTGGACTTGAGCTTGTGGGTTTAAATCCTGTTAGTGACAGTGTATGACCATGAACAATTTACTTCACCTGCTTGTGCTCAATTTGGAAAAAAACAAAAGAAATGTAACCAATTGTATCTTAAATGTTGTATGTCACCTTGAATAAAGGCAATAGCCAAATAAATTAATGTAATGCACTCGATCGGCTCAATATCATTCAGCACTCAGGGAATAACGCTCCCTCAGCCATGGGGTGACTTAATGTAGTATGGCTGTCACATAGCCCCTTTTAGAGCAATGCAGTTGTCTCACTCTGTTGCTGAAGGTGCTCCAGAATATTAAGCAGCTTCCTGAGTGACCTCAGTTCCACCACTTTCTCCAGTAAATCCAGTCTGACTCCCATGACAGACCCATCCTTTTTAAGTTTGTTTATTCTGTTTGCATCATCTTTCCTAATGCCATTGCTCCAGGACACTGACACATAGAAGATGGCACTGGCCACTACAGATTGTATGCACCAAATGACCCAAGCCTCTTCAGGTAATAGAAGCAACTCTTACCCTTCCTGTTAAAAGCCTCTAAGGTGGTACTTCAGTCAAGAGTGTCATTCATATGTACCCCAAGATACTGTAGTTATGTGTCTTAACTGGGGGGAAAGTGAGCTTGACCAAAAATATACACTCATCTCCTTTGTCTTACTGATGTTGAGTTGCAGATGGTTCAGTTTGCACCTTTAAACAAAGTTGTTTACTAGGGCCCTATATTCGTTCTCCTGCCCACTGCTGATACTGTACACCCAACTATGGCTGTGTCATCAGAAACTTTCTGCAGACAACTTAATTCAGTAATGTATTTGAAGTCTGTATTGAAATTGTGACCAGTGTTGCTGCCAATTCATGTCGCCGCTGATTTGCCGATGGCGGCGGCAGTCACTCAAAGACAGCTTAGTAGCTCCTCCACTGTGTATTCCGACCATGTAACACCGGCAGCTGCATGTTGACACTCTGTTAGCTGCATGCTGGCTCTCTGTTAAACAGTAAACCAATGGCAAAGAAACACAGCTGTCCTTCTTAAAAAGTATTTCAATGGGAAACAAACACAGTCTTAACTGGCCTTCAGTGAGATCAACTGCTGGTTTGCAGGCTTACCACATAACGTGCTTCTCGCATGTTGTTTAGAACATTTTAAAGACCAAGCCCCAATCAGCTAAACTGCTCACTTTTCTGTCCTCTATCCTACGTCTGCCCCAGCCGCTGCTTTTGACCTGCTGAACCTGCCTGATGAGGAAGACTTTGTGTTCTTTTAAGCTGAAGAAAGGAGCTAGAGCAGGGCATTTTCCAGTTGTAACCTGTGTGCTTGTGGGCTGAAGATAAACTCTTTTTTTTAATAAAGTATTTGACGGTTTCTGTCTGATCAGCAATAAAGTTATTCTTCCTTGGAAACCTGGCCTTATCTTCCTGTTTCTTATGCAACTCTGACCCAAGCTTGATTAAATGGACAGCATGTAACTGGAAAACCCAGAGGAGTAGCAAGTTTGTTTTTAATGTTTTTTTTCATCTTGTATATTATACATATTTATGACTACCTATACATTTTTTCTGGTGTGAAGATTAAATAGGGGACACTTTCCTTGTTAAAAACTCAGCTTCCTTTCTTGGAGGCTTAACAGCCCTCCCAGAGGCCTTTGTGTCAGGTGTTGTTAGGTTATACTTCCAGATATTATATTTGGTGCAGCATTAAAAAGATGACTATCTGTTTGCTTATCTACAGTAGAATTTTTTCATTTACCTCAAAAGTGGAGATAGTGTTCTATAGTTTTTTTTAATATAGCAGTAGTTTTGTGAGTCAAAACAGTTAGCAATTATGCTTATTGATATTGATCAGGATGTGCCTGTCCTCTTGCATCCTGAATTCTACTATGAGTTATTTTATTTTGGTACAGGCTTAGGGGAAAGCTGTTGCCATGACATCACATTCTCAGATATGCCACCTTTTCCTCTGCGTAGTCACATCAGTGTTGTTCATAATCACAATTTTGGCACCCATAGATCTGAATAAATCTTACTGTATGTGGCCATATATTTATCTTGTAAATGCATTCTATGTAGGAATGCTGAGGAGTTTCTGTGTTCAAAGTTAGCACAGTGTTGAGGTTTTGTTGTCTGTCTTTTACTGTCTATGGTCCATCCATTAGTCCAGTGCTGAGAAAATAGCAGACCATACCACTATCATCATCATATCATGGTTTTCTTGAAACTGCAGGTACAGCATAATGGACAGGAATAGTGAAGATTAAATGTCTTTGAAAATATGAGTCATTAAATTTGTCGATATTTTGATGATGAATCTGCTTTGCAGATTTTTTATCATCATGCAGGTCCTGCATACACTATCTTCAATATGTTTTAGACCAAAACTTAACTAATTCAAAGGTAGCCTGATATAAATCTCTGCATTATTTGCCACAAATATAGTACAGTAATCCCTCCTCCATCACGGGGGTTGCGTTCCAGAGCCACCCGCGAAATAAGAAAATCCGCGAAGTAGAAACCATATGTTTATATGGTTATTTTTATATTGTCATGCTTGGGTCACAGATTTGCGCAGAAACACAGGAGGTTGTAGAGAGACAGGAATGTTATTCAGACACTGCAAACAAACATTTGTCTCTTTTTCAAAAGTTTAAACTGTGCTCCATGACAAGACAGAGATGACAGTTCCGTTTCACAATTAAAAGAATGCAAACATATCTTCCTCTTCAAAGGAAACAGAGAGGAAAGCAAACAAATCAATAGGGCTGTTTTTCTTTTAAGTATGCGAAGCACCGCCGGTACAAAGCTGTTGAAGGCGGCAGCTCACACCTCCTCCGTCAGGAGCAGGGAGAGAGAGAAAGAGAGAGACAGAGAAAAACAGTCAAAAATCAATACGTGCCCTTTGAGCTTTTAAGTATGTGAAGCACCGTGCAGCATGTCGCTTCAGGAAGCAGCTGCACATAGAAGGTAGCAACGTGAAGGTAATCTTTCAGCATTTTTAGACGAGCGTCCTTATCATCTAGGTGTGCGAACAGCCCCCCTGCTCACACCCCCTACGTCAGGATCTGAGAAAGTCAGCGCAAGAGAGAGAGAGAGAAAGTAAGTTGGGTAGCTTCTCAGCCATCTGCCAATAGCGTCCCTTGTATGAAATCAACTGGGAAAACCAACTGAGGAAGCATGTACCAGAAATTAAAAGACCCATTGTCCTCAGAAATCCGCGAACCAGCAAAAAATCCGCGATATATATTTAAATATGCTTACATATAAAATCCGCGATAGAGTGAAGCCGCGAAAGGCGAAGCGTGATATAGCGAGGGATCACTGTACTTTTATTCAACTAATCCGACAATGAATTCTCAGTGGTACTGCTTTTAGTAGTGTTCTCTTGGAAGGTCAGCCAAAGACACTGTGAGCTGGTGTAATGTGTTTTAGATCATCCTTGTGTTTCCATTTTTGTTTTGTGTTTTAGCATTCTCTGATTTAGTTTTAAATTGATACATAAAAAATAAGTTGTAGTGTATAATTTTTATGGAGAAAATTTCTTAGCACAGCCAACAAGTGGAGGGTGTACAGCTCAGTAACCTCAGGATCTAATCTTTGCTTTTTGTGGATGATATGGTCCTGGAAGCTTCATTCCTGACTTTAACCTTAGACATGCACTGAGGCAGTTTTCAGCCCCCTGCGGGTTAAGAACAACATACTGCCTTATGTGGTGTAGTTTAGGTATCTTACGAGTGAGGTAAGAAGAGAGCAGGAGATGGACAACTGGAATGGAGCAGTGAACCCAGGAAGGCATCCAGGAGGCATCTTAATCAGAAGCCTGAGCCACTTACTCAACTGAATTTTGCAATTCCCTTATGTCCTTTTTTAATGAAAAAATCCAGAAGATTCATAAGTCTTTCTATATGGATTCCTCCAGTACTTCATTTGAATTTCACCCACTAACTCACTCATTTTCCTCTATTCAGCTTCCTACTTTCTCAGAAATCTCATATCTTTTCTGTAAGTCTAAGCCATCCACCTGTCAACTGGACCCCCTCCCTACAGTTCTAGTCAAAGCCTGCCTCCCCTCTCTGGTCCCCCTTATCTCTGCTATAATCTACTGTTCTCTCACTACTGGTACTGTTCCTTCATCTTTTAAAACTGCTGCAATAACCCCAATACTGAAAAAACCTGGTGCCAATCCAACTAATTTTCATCCTATTTCTAATCTACCCTTCATTTCCAAAATTCTTGAAAAAATAGTGGCTATAAAACTTCATTCTCATTTATCTCAAAATAATCTGTATGAACAGTTCCAGTCTAGTTTTTGTCCCTTCCACAGTACAGAAACGGCACTTATAAAAATTACTAATGACCTCCCTATGGCAGCTGATTCTGGTTTAATTACTATTCTCATCCTCCTTGATCTGACTGCAGCCTTTGACACTATCTGTCACACTACTCTTCTCAATAGATTATCTTGTTTAAGCATGAGCTCAGAAGGAACTCCAAGTCCAGCTCAGGGCGGCAAAGGAGCAGTACAGGAGACAGCTGGAGCAGAAGTTGCAAAATAACAGCATGAAGGAAGTGTGGGATGGGATGAAGATCATCACTGGCTGCAGCTCGAAGCGGGGTACCACCATCGAGAGAGACGTGAAGAGAGCAAACCAAATGAACAACTTCTTTAACAGGTTTGACCACCCTAACCCACTCTCACTCTCACCTCGGAGTACTGCACCCTCCACCCATCCTTCTGCTGATACCAGCATAGGAGGGAGATTCCCCCCACCCACAATTACAGCAGCCCAGGTAAACAGAGAGCTGAGGAGACTTCATGCCAACAAAGCAGTGGGTCCAGATGGAGTATCGCCATGACTGCTGAAGGCCAAGCTGGGGAGTCCTCTACAGCGCATCTTCAACCTGAGCCTGGAACAGGGGAGAATCCCAAGGCTTTGGAAGACATCTTGCATCACCCCAGTCCCAAAGGTATCACGTCTTAGTGAGCTGAATGACGTCCGGCCTGTCGCTCTGATGTCACATGTGATGAAGACCATGGAGCGGCTGCTGCTTCACCACCTGAGGCCACAGGTCCGCCACACCCTCAACCCTCTGCAGTTCGCATACCAGGAGAAGGTGGGAGCGGAGGATGCCATCATCTATATGCTACACCGATCCCTCTCCCATTTGGACAGAGGCAGTGGTGCTGTAAGAATTATGTTTCTGGACTTCTCTAGCGCCTTCAACACCATCCAACCTCTGCTCCTTAGTGACAAGCTGACAGAGATGGGAGTAGATTCATACCTGGTTGTATGGATCGTGGACTATCTTACAGACAGACCTCAGTATGTGCATCTCGGGAACTGCAGGTCTGACATTGTGGTCAGCAACAAAGGAGCGCCGCAGGGGACTGTACTTTCTCCGGTCCTGTTCAGCCTATATATATCGGACTTCCAATACAACTCGGAGTCCTGCCACATGCAAAAGTTCGCTGACGACACTGCTATTGTGGGCTGCATCAGGAGTGGGCAGGAGGAGGAGTATAGGAACCTAATCAAGGACTTTGTTAAATGGTGTGACTCAAACCACCTACAACTGAACACCTGCAAAACCAAGGAGCTGGTGGTGGATTTTAGGAGGACCAGGCCCCTCATGGACCCCGTGATCATCAGAGGTGACTGTGTTCATAGGGTGCAGACCTATAAAATACCTGTGCAGCTGGATGATAAATTGGACTGGACTGCCAATACTGATGCTCTGTGCAAGAGAAGACAGAGCCGACTATACTTCCTTAGAAGGCTGGCGTCTTTCAACATCTGCAATAAGATGCTGCAGATGTTCTATCAGATGGTTGTGGCGAGTGCCATCTTCTACGCGGTGGTGTGTTGGGGAGGCAGCATAAAGAAGAGGGACACCTCACAACTGGACAAACTGATGAGGAAGGCAGGCTCTATTGTAGGCACAGAGCTGGACAGTTTGACATCCGTGGCAGAGCGACGGGCGCTGAGCAGGCTCCTGTCAATCATGGAGAATCCACTGCATCCACTAAACAGTATCATCTCCAGACAGAGGAGCAGCTTCAGCGACAGACTGTTGTCACTGTCCTGCTCCACTGACAGACCGAGGAGATCATTCCTCCCCCACACTATACAACTCTTCAATTCCACTTGGTGGGGGGGGGGTTAACGTTAACTTTAACGTTAACAAAGTTATTGTCTGTTATACCTGCATTTTTATTACTCGTTAATTTAATATTGTTTTTTATCAATATGCTGTTGTTGGAGTATGTGAATTTCCCCTTGGGATTAATAAAGTATCTATCTATCTATCTATCTATCTATCTATCTATCTATCTATCTATCTATCTATCTATCTATCTATCTATCTATCTATCTATCTATCTATCTATCTATCTATCTATCTATCTATCTGCATTACCCACACTCCACTAGATTGGTTCAGATCCTACCTCTCAGGCCGCACTCAGTTTGTTCAGCTTAAAACTTTCACATCCCAACCCACCGCTGTTACTTCAGGTGTGCCCCAGGGCTCTGTCCTGGAGCCCCTCAATTTCATTATTTACCTCCTTCCCCTTGGCAATATCTTTTGTAAATATAACATTAGCTTCCACTGTTATGCTGATCACTCCCAGCTCTATCTCAGTAGCAAACCTACTGCTTCCTTTCCCCCCTCCTCACTTACTGATTGCATAGCAGAAATCAAATCCTGGTTTTCTTCAAATTTTCTTAAATTAAATAGTGACAAAACTGAGGTTCTCCTCATTTGTAAAAAATCAACATTATCCAAAACTGATCATTTTTCATTTGTTATTGATAATTCCTCTGTCTCCCCTTCCCCACAGGTTAAGAGTTTGGGTGTCATCCTTGACAATACTCTATTTTTTCAGTCCCACATCAATAACATCTCCCGGTCTGCATATTACCACCTGCATAATATTAATTGTATTCGCCCCTCCCTCACTCCCCACACCACTGCTATCCTTGTTCATAGCCTTGTCACTTCTTGTCTGGATTATTGCAATTCCCTTTTCTTTGGTCTTTCTCGCAAATCTCTTTATAAGCTTCAACTGTTCCAGAACTCAGCTGCCCGCATCATTACTAGAACCCCCTCTGTTCACCATATCACTCCCGTTTTGCAGCAGCTTCATTGGGTTCCAGTTCAGTTCTGATTTAAATTCAAAATTCTCCTACTAACTTTTAAGGCTATCCACAACCTTGCCCCTCCATATCTGTCTGACCTCATCCATGTTGCCATTCCCTCCCGTACCCTTAGATCCTTTTCCTCCATCCACTTGACTGTCCCTTTCATCCATCTTACCACTATGGAGAGCACAGCATTCAGTTGCTTTGCTCCCCAGCTTTGGAACCCACTACCACCTGAGCTTAGAAATATTGAATCATTTTCACTTTTCAAATCTAAACTTAAAACTCATTTGTTTAAGACTGCTTTTTCTCTTTGATTACAATTGCTCTGTCTGATTTTAACTTTTGTATTTTACTTATTGTTTATAATCTGTGTTTTGTCTATTGTTAGGTGTCCTTGAGTGTTTAGAAAGGCGCCTACAACTAAATAAAATGTATTATTATTATTATTACTTCAACTGGCTCCTTTTGGTGCAATGGAGAAGTGTCTCTACCCTGAGCTCCTCTCAAATGTCTGTGCTCCTCTCCCACTCTCTATGGCTGAGTCCAGACACCCTGTGAAGGAAACTAATTTTTGTAGTCTACTGTATATCTGTAATCTAGTTCTTTCAGTCACTGCCCAGACCTTAACACCATAGGTGAGGACAGGAACGTAACTGAGAACTTTGCCTTTTGGCTCAGCTCCCTCTTCACCATGACTAACTGATACAGTATCCACATTATTGTGGACACTGCTCCGATCCTCCTGACAATCTCCTGCTCCATTCTTTGCTGACTTGTGAACACAATCCTGAGATACTTAAACTCTTCTGCTTGAGTCAGTGCCTCATTCCCTACCTCTACACCTGTTTCCAGCTGAGAACCATGACCTCAAAATTGAAGGCACTGATCCTCATCCTGGCCACTTCAATCATGGCTGCAAACTGCCTCTGCTTGTGCCTAATGTCACAGACTGATAAAGCCAGCAGGATCATATCATCTACAAAAAATAAGGATTAGTTCTCGAAAGTCACTGAACTGGAACAACCTCCACTCTTCGGCTGCACTCTCTCTCCGTATAAATTATGACAAAATCAGTGACAAAGGATGGCCCTGGCCAAGACTTACACCTGCCACACTCACAACAGTAGGCCCAGTACCCCATCCTCCGGAACCACCCCCAAAAGAACGTGCCAAGGGACACAGTTATATGCCTTTTCACAGCACAGGCATGGGCTCTGTAACCAAACACCTTTATTCCACTCTGGAGTTGCTCAGAGTGAGAGGCGTCAGGTGGGTGTGGACTTAACTTACAGCTCCATGGCTTGGCATGTTTACATTGGAGTTTACCCCAGTAGATGAGTCACCTCATTGCGACTTTGAGCCAGGGTAAGGGTTCTCACTCTTGTCTGTGCTATTGGACCATCAATTGGGTTAGAATATTTGGCCTACTTGGATACCCTGGGGGGAGTGCTGGAAGATGCTTCTGCTGGTAACTCTACTGTTCTTCTGGGGGACCTTAACACTCATATGGGCAATGACAGTGAAACTTGGAATAATGTAATTGGGAGAACCGGCCTACCTGATCTGAACACAAGCGGTGCTTTGCTATTGGACTTCACACTAGTTACACTTTGTTAATAATGAACATTATGTTTGAGCATGTTCAAAAGTGCACTTGGCACCAAAATGCATTAGGCCATAGGTCAATGTCTGATTTTCAAAGTTGTGTCATCAGATCTATGACCACTTGTGTGAAGAAAGGGGCTGAGAAGTCAACAGATTACTACTGTACTTAGTTGTGACTTGGATCAGATAGTGGGGGCAGATGCCGGACAGACTAGGCAAACCATTAATGTATAATGAGGACGTACTGGGAATTTTGATAGACTTTTTCATCCAGAAGATTGTTGACATATCGAGCAGTTGAAGAAGAACTTCAATGGCCTCCTAAGCCCAATTGACTTACCTTTCTTTGAAAAAGCAGAGTCAGGGAACTCAAAGGATGACTTACCCATCACTAGAGTTGAGGTCGCTAAAGTAGTTAAAAAACTCATTGGTGGCAAAGCTCCGGTCGAATTTCTCCTGAATTCCAAGGGAGGCTTGGGACATTGAACCTGAATGGGCCATATTCCATGACACCATTGTTGAGGTAGCTGCATAGAGCTTTGTACATAAGGTCATTGGTGCCTGTTGTGGAGATAATCCACAAAATCAGTGGTGGATGTCAGCCTTAAAAGAAGCTGTCAGACAGAGAAAAGGGGTCTTTCAAGCTTGGTTAGCTGGTAGAACTCCAGAGGCAGCTGACAGGTACCGACAGGCCAAGTGGAGCATCGGTGGTCGACGTTGCAGAAGCACTAACTTGTGTGGAGTGAGTTTATTGAGGCAATAGAAAATTACTTTTTGTCGGCGTCAAAGCGATTCTGGTAAACTCTCAGGTGACTAAGGAAGAAAAATCAGTGCTTTGCACATGTAGTTTATAGCATGGATGGAATGCAGTTGATAACATATGGGAGTACAGTGGAAGAAACACTTCGAGGACCTCTCACTGTCACATCTTCCTTGGAGGAAGCAGAGTCAAGGGACTCGGAGGAGGACTCCCATCACTTGAGCTCTGGGGATAGTTCATATTCTCCCTAAGTTCTTAAAGGCACTCTATGTTGTTGGGCTGTCTTGACATACATGCCTCTTCAACAATGCATGAAGGTCAGGGACAGTGCTTGTGGATTAGCAAACTGGAATTAAAAAAAGGAACCGATGGGTATGTTCCAACTTTAGGGGAATCACACTCCTCAGATCCCTGGGATGGCCTATATCAGCTGTTGGTCAAGCATCAGATTCAAGAGGAACTGAACAATAGACTAGATTTTTACTTGGGTTGGGTATTGTTTAGATTTTATCGATTCCAAATCTGATTCCAATTCTTATCGACTCTAGGTTACGATTCTAATATGGTGTATATATATATATACTGTCGGAGATGCAGCTACTAAGTCCCTGGAACCATGCGATCCTGGAACGGATTCGCTTGCACCTCCCTTTTTGTTTACAGTATTGGTTTTACTCACCTTTACCGCCACAAACCCCCGGCCAAAGTTTCCAGTGTTGCGCTCTTCCGCCCTGTGACGTCCCGTCTGATGTGGCGTGACTGCCTTCCCCTTCAGCTCGTCCACACAGACTCGAAGGTTGTGTTCTTCCTGCTTAACCATCGTCATTAATCGAAGCACTTTCTCCAAAATATCCTGATCTGCAGGTAGAAAATATTCATCAACCAGTGGAGGATTTAATTTTAAATTGTTCCTACTCACCAGCTGTTCTTTCTGGAGCCTTCTTCCGGGATTCACCAGACCCTCCCCTTGCTCAGGATGGACGTTCGGCGGTCCCGTTGTCAACCAATCACTGATGAGAACACGGCACACACCGTCCAATCCCTCGCCTGTCACGGGGTGGGACTTCCGGTCCACAGCCATCTTCTCCATTCTCCCAAGGGGTCTGTGAGACTCGTTGCAGCCACTCTGCCTCGGCTTCTGGAGACGTGACGGATCCTCCCCTTCCTCTAGTGACACCATCCCGGCTTCACGGACAGGATGGGCACACCCCAGCCACTGACGCGATTCCAGGCAAGCTCCTCCGGACGCGTCAGTGGTTGTGTCTACTGCAGTCCATCCGGTGACGACAAACGCTGGGGAATCCCCTTCTCCTCTGCCTTGGCTGGCATTCCTCAGCCTCCTTGGGTGGAAGACAGCACTCTGGAGAATCTCCGACGGCCTCAGGACGATTCGCGGAATGTCCGTGGTGCGTGTGCATACTGTCTCCATACAGGATGTGTGTGGCCAATTGAGGTACCGGGCAGCTCACAAAAATTGTATTTGTTGGGTCCCCCGGTTTGTAACAAGCGGAATGTCCCTGTTCAGGCGCCATTGTGAAACTTGCCCAGACACCACCAGTCGGAAACCACTTCTTTATAAAATCCACACATTTATTAATCATAATAAATACAGTCCCAAACACCACACAATGCACACACAGCAATAATCACCCTAATTCAGTCTTTGCCCACCTCTACTCTCCTCCTGGGAGCTTTGTCCAACTCCCACTCCCGACTCTGGCTCTCCGACTGTTAGGAGGCGGCTCCTTTTATTCCTGCCCAGATGTGCTACAGGTGGCTGATTACGATCTTCTGGCAGCACTTCCTGGTGTGGCGGAAGTGTTGCCCTTTGCCCCAGAAGCACTCCGGGCATCCCTGGCAGGTTCATCCGCCATCTTGCCTGTTGTGGCGGAAGTGACAGTTCCCCAGCTCCCATGAGGCTTAAGAGGTCAGAACCTCTTTGTCCCTTTCCCGTTGGTCCTCTTTTTATCCAGGGAGGCTGCCCCCTCGTGACCCGGAAACTATTACTGTCCCTTTCCGGTCCCTCCAGGCATCCTGGCCAGGTAATGACCCCAGTCGTCTGTGACAATATATATATACTAGTCATTTAGCCTGTTACAATAACGGGCGCTAGAACAGTAGTGCATAAACATTAGTAGGAACAGTCTATATTAAATGGCAAGGGACTTTGACCTCATTCTTTTTGTTGGTCGTATTTTTCTTTCTTTCAGCCTTTCTTTTGTTGATGTTTACTTGCTGAGCTGACCGTTCTTCGTGGGCTGCCGCCGTGTATTGTGTGTCTTTAATTTTCTGTGACAGTAATACTGTCTTGTACGGCTCTATTCAATAAGGGCGCGTAGATAATTTAGTTCAAATGGCTCTGGAATATGTGAAGAGCAACAGGTGCAGATCTTTATTTACGCGCGCCTTTATTCGTTGCGCCCAATTGAGGTCGTCCTTTTGAGGCTCGCCTTTTTGTGCGCGCCCTTATTGAAGGATGCCTGTGCGCGCCCTTATTGAAGGATACCGTCTTGTACGTCCGCTGGCTTGTACGTCCGGAATATACGTCCGTAATATACCTTTAATTTTCTCTGGCGGTAATACAGGCGTGCGCGTATTACCTTTAACCTCCTCTGACAGTAATACTGGCTTGTATGTGGCTGTAATATGCGTCACTGTATTGTGTACCTTTAATTTCCTCTCGCAGTGATGCTGGTTTGTATTTCCGTAAAACGCCTCTAACTTTCTCTGACAGTAATATCACGCATCGCACCGTGCCCCGCGCATGCGCACTTCACCAGAAGACACCCACACACGGACACCTAGACGCACATAGGGATTTTATATATATAGATATATAAAACATTTCAATAACAAAAAACAGTGTTAATTCTCTTTAAAGAGTTCAACTTAAAGTTTTACAAAAAGATTAAGTAAGTGGGCAAAGCAACCTAGTTTTATAGACTGTAGCTTTTTTATTGCTACATCCATATTAGAAGCATTATCTACAGTGACAGCATTTACTTTATTGAAGATGTCAAATTCCTGCAGAATATCACTGACTTCTTCAGCCACCACTGGTCCTGTTTATACTTTATAAACTGCCTTTGTTTTACAAACTTTCTGTGTCATTTTACTTTCAGTGATGTAATGTCCTGTCACTGTGATATAATGATTCTGAGAAATAGTTTCCCAGCTGTCGCTGCTTAAAGCTACATTGATAATATCACTGAGCTCTGATATCATTGTAGTTATGACTTTTCTGATTTGTACCAAGCAGGCACCAAATGGTTAGACAAAATATGTCTAGAAGGGGGAGTGTGCTTTGGATTTTGTGCCTTTGTCATCTCCTTGTAAATAAAAATTCAAATTAATGCTAAAATTGGCTAAAAGTACAATCTTCAAATTAAAGTTTATTATACTTTTTATTACTTATTTTTCCTACCTACCTAAATGACAGTGATTCAACAACTGAAAAAAGGTGTAGCCCTTTCACCACAAGTGCCATGACTGTTCTGTGACACTCTTCAATTCTATCTGTAGTCATCTTTGCTTTCAATGCTAAACTGAACAGAGTGTCACAGTTTGGGATTCCTTGACTGCACAGGAGGTGATGGAGCAGTGGAGTAACTACAGCTTTGCAAACGTTCATCTAAGAAAAATATTGCTTATTAAATGCAAGCTAATTTGCTGTCTTGCAGTTTAAAATAACAGTTGTTTATACCATTATCAATTATGTTATATAATATTACCTCAGTGTGATGACCTAGCACTAGTTGAGGCACTTCGGCTGGGAGACCATAAGACATTGAAGGCAGTACATTCTTTTAAATTAAGGCCGTGCTATAGTAAATGATTTGACATGTTTGCTGTACAGCATCCCTTACAAGAAATTATCGTGCCACAACTGAGTGTTTGCCGCGATACATAGTTCATATGCTGAGTAGTGATGTACAATGAACAAATTAACTAGTTATTTTGTACTTGTCTTGGTCTCTGAACAAATGTACTGGTTTACTAACATTAAAGAATTAATCTTTTCAAGGCATGTGCAGTGCGTGCTACATTTTATATTGCATTCCGCGACAGTCCAGAGCCATCATCTTAACTTCACCTAAATGTCTGATGTCTTCTGGAAACACCCAATCAGAAAAGTGCTTCAGCAAAATGGTCATGATGACAACTAGCCAATGACTGACTT
This sequence comes from Erpetoichthys calabaricus, assembly GCF_900747795.2. Classification (NCBI taxonomy): domain Eukaryota; kingdom Metazoa; phylum Chordata; class Cladistia; order Polypteriformes; family Polypteridae; genus Erpetoichthys; species Erpetoichthys calabaricus. The sequence goes on along the minus strand of NC_041403.2, from coordinate 97,201,067 downwards.
GGTAGATGACACTAAGCACCTCCCATCGATCAGTTCACTCTGACTGAGTGACTATGACTCTTTCAGTACACTGACTGATTGAATGAACCAGTATTCCCCCTACTGATCCAGAGAATCATTGCAAGTTTGTCCAAGAACTGCAGAAAAGAGACTCGTAGTACAGAACACTGAAGTAGGTCACCAAAAGAATCAGTTCATGTACTGAACTGCAGACAACAGACTTGCAGTACACTGAATCACTGATTTATGTATGGCAGATTGCATCAGAAAGGATGAGATATAAAAGAAGGAAATTGTGGGAGATTAATCCAAAACTGTTACATAATTTTATTTGGTGATACTTCAATGTTCTCACAGTTTTATCGTAATGTGTGCACTATTCTAAGGTCAGCTTTGCACAATTGTTTTTTTTTATTGTTGAAATTTTATTTATTGTCAAAATTCAATAAAGAGGATTATTATTATGATTATTATTATTATGATGTGTGAATTACTTATTTTGATGCTTTCCTTTTATATTGTTTGTATTGTTTAGTAAAGTTGTTACACAGTTATGATACTGTTCTAGATTTTAAACTAGAATGTTGTTGTTTTTGAAGTGAACAAATCACTGATTCAAAGATTCAAATAATTTTGGTGCACTGAATGAATTGAATCAAATCACTAAAAAGAGTCATTTTGCACCTCACTAATGCTGAGGAAAACATATCAGCATGCTGTTGATGTATGACGTAGTGTGGCGTTACACAGAGAAGATGGGGACCTGAGAAAAAGACAGAGAGAGAGAGCGAGAGAGCGCAAGCTCAGCTCATGTCACCAGGAAGCAATCTGGTCACACTGGTCAGAAAGCATAAGCAGCTGATGCAAAGACAGTTTCCTCTTTAGCAAAAGCCATTGACCGCCGCTTCACCAACGGTTGCCACAGAGCAAATCTTTGAGCTGAGTTGCTTCATTGTGTGAGTCCACAGCACTACAGTTGCGCATGTAGGAATCGATAACTGGACCTGTAATTCAAATGTCTTTTCGATTCCTTGGTTCTTAGAAATTTAGAACTGGTTCCAATTTGGAACTGGCTCTCGAGACCCAACCCTAATTTTTACCTTCCTAAGGATTCTGCAGGGTTTGTGGGAGTATGCCCAACCAGTCTACATGTGTTTTGTGGACTTGGAAAGGGAATATGGTGGATTTCAGTTTTTGATTTTTAATAAATCTGTAAACCTTTCTGAAACCAGGTTTTCAGCTTGTCATTAAGTGTTACTGAGTGTAGACTGATGGTCAAAAATGTATCCATTTAAAATTGAATCTACAACACAATAAAGCGGTGTGCAGAAAGTGAAGCCCCTTTAACATAAATAGAATTTACTATTTTGTAACTTAAAGAGGTTATTCTGACAATGTCATTATTTACCCCAGGTTTATATTTTTAGAAATTATTTAAAGGTGATACAAACAAGAGTAACTTGGATACACAAACTTTTGCACAAGGTCCTCAGAAGGATCTTATTTAACATTTTCTCTTTGAGTGAAGATTGATAGTTTGATCTGAAGAACAGAGACCTGTAATGCACAGGCAACTTGTCCAGGACTTATTCCTGCCTTGTGACAAATGCTGAAAGGATATGTTCCAGCCCCTGGGTTCCTTGAATTGGTTTAATTAGTGTTAAGATTTTTATGCTACATAGAAGAAAAATAACAAAAAAATCTGACTGAATTCACATAATTCTAATTCTAATTTTATTTAGTTTACAGTTAATTAGTATTACTGTAGAGCCACTCTGTTCTTCCAGTTTTAACTGTAAAAAGTGCATGTAAAGATTAGCAGCGAGTATAATTAAAAATTGCAACTCGTGCTCATGTGATATGTAATTATTTAAACTAACAACTTAATGCTGCTTTCATTGCTGAAGTCATTAGTTTAACACACTTACATTCTATTGGGCTCTACAGACATGTACAGTAATCCCTCGCTATATTGCGCTTCGCCTTTCGCGGCTTCACTCTATCGCGGATTTTATATGTAAGCATATTTAAATATATATCGCAGATTTTTTGCTGGTTCGCGGATTTCTGAGGACAATGGGTCTTTTAATTTCTGGTACATGCTTCCTCAGTTGGTTTGCCCAGTTGATTTCATACAAGGGACGCTATTGGCAGATGGCTGAGAAGCTACCCAACTTACTTTCTCTCTGTCTCTCTTGCGCTGACTTTCTCTGATCCTGACGTAGGGGGTGTGAGCAGGGGGGCTGTTCGCACACCTACACGATACGGAAGCTCGTCTAAAAATGCTGAAAGATTATCTTCACGTTGCTACCCTCTGTGTGCAGCTGCTTCGTGAAGCGACATGCTGCACGGTGCTTCGCATACTTAAAAGCTCAAAGGGCACGTATTGATTTTTGACTTTGTTTTTCTCTGTCTCTCTCTCTCTCCCTGCTCCTGCCGGAGGGGGTGTGAGCTGCCGCCTTCAACAGCTTTGTACCGGCGGTGCTTCGCATACTTAAAAGCCAAACAGCCCTATTGATTTGTTTGCTCCTCTCTCTCCTGACACGCACTCCTTTGAAGAGCAAGATATGTTTGCATTCTTTTAATTGTGAGACAGAACTGTCATCTCTGTCTTGTCATGGAGCACAGTTTAAACTTTTGAAAAAGAGACAAATGTTTGTTTGCAGTGTTTGAATAACGTTCCTGTCTCTCTACAACCTCCTGTGTTTCTGCGCAAATCTGTGACCCAAGCATGACAATATAAAAATAACCATATAAACATATGGTTTCTACTTCGCGGATTTTCTTATTTCGCGGGTGGCTCTGGAACGCAACCCCCGCGATGGAGGAGGGATTACTGTATTATCAAAGAACCTACGATACACTTTTAAATTTACAATATGATGTGTTATGAAAGCAGTCATTTTCTGTACAGATTTTGCACCTTCTCTTCGTGTTTTTGTAGGCATTTGGCTTTCCTTCCGCATTCCAGATATGGACAAATTGACTGATTAATAACTCTCACCTGAGTAAAAGGTGGGTTTGAGCAATGGAGTTCATTCCTGATTTGTGTTCAATGATGCTGTGACTCCCCTGACTGCACATTAGATTTAACAGACTAAAAGTCTGCAACTAACACAGTATTGTTGTAGCTAATTTTGTATTTCTTGCTGTGTCCAATATTGCTTTATGTTTTGTAAGCATGAGCAGCGTGTGATCAGATACCACTGCTGAATGACAGATAAAGATTTCAGCTTCCATGCCACCTAATAAATCAACATGTCTCTTCACATTGTTGTATTTGAATTATATGTGACATGAACACAGCCCAGATATTGTTTCTCTAAAAATGTACTAAAGATTAACATATAAACAATTTTTAAACTCTTTCACTTGTTTTATTATCAGTTTATCAAATTCATTTTAGTAATACCTCATATTATTTTTTTTATCAACGTTATTAAAGTGGATCTTTAGTGTGCCACGAATTTATAGTTAATTTTCTTTGTGTGTATTTAATGTTTCAAGGAAAGCAACAGTTTTACAAATGAAAAAATAAAACAATTTGGTCAATCTATTTGTTGATTGATAGCATGGTTGCCTAATGTATTGAGCTTTCAAGCTTTGAATCATGCAACCAGGGATTGTGTGGGTAGTGTTGTGTTTAGGGTTCAAAGTTGCACATAAAATAAACAAACACTATTTTTGAACTTAACAAAACAATATTGGAGCCTTTATGAAACACACAACAAACGTGACACCTTCTTTAGTTGTTTGACTCCATTTGAGGGTTCTGCAGAATTCAAAGAATTCAATAGCATCTTCCTCAGTGCTATTGAGATTTAGAGACTCAGGACCAGCAGTGTCACGCATCATTGTCAAAACAGAAAAGTTACCCTTAGAGATTGCAAAGTAAGTTAATCAGCTTTAAAGGTTTATGTTACCTTAATATATAAGACTTGCGCCTTACCTGTAGCTGTTCCAGCCCTTCCAAAACTGCTTTCTGTGTGAAAGTGTATTTTCTTTGTAATTAAATCAGTTCTGAAAAGCAAAAGCGGATACTAATCACTCACATTGGAGTCTGCACATTCTCTCTGTGTCTCTGTAGCTTTCCCAGAACTCCAGTTTAACTCCCACGTGCCAATAACATGTATCTTAGGGAATTCTAAAATTTGATCTATGTAAGTAGTGAGTATGTCTCTGTGCATGAATGGATCACATGATGGACTGGCACCCACCCTGTGGTTTTTCCACCTTACTCCCAATGACACCAGGATGGGTAATGTTATTCTTAACTGGAGTGTGTTTGACAATGGTATACTTTGTTGTCTTATTTATTGATTAATGTTTAATATCTTTGTTAGTTGACATATTTTGCAAAAAAATATTTAACTAATTGTGTAATAATAGTACAGTTTCAAAAAATCTGTGAAAAGGCAAAGAAATATTCTTTTTTGCTATTCCTTAGGGGGAATACAATAATACCTGAGAAATAGGCCTCCTCCACAGGAAACATATCAAGTCAACCTTAAAATGACAATACCACTATTGATTTCATTTTGTGAAAGCATTTACAATATAACATACTGTATTTTCTTAATCTAATTTTACATTTTATTATGCATTTCTGTTTATTTTAGTTGAACTTTGAATGGACAGAAGAATGCACAGTGTAATAGTAAACTAAATGTTTACTTACTACTTGTGGTCACTCCAGCTCCTTGATCGCTCAGCTGGAGCGACTGCTTCCTTCTCCCCCACCGAGTGTCGGCCAAAGCACCCCTGCTCGGGCTATCTCTCTCGCTCACTCGCGCTCACTCACGTTGTTGCTCTCTCTCTCTCTCGCGTTCTCACGCTCTCTTGCTCGCTCTCTCTCTCTCGCTTGCTCGCTGCACAGGGAATGCACAAGGAGAGACTGAACACGTGCGGAAATCATAGGCGCGTACGAACCGGAAGGGAAACTGGCTTGTTTGTCACCTGAGTGTGTAGTCCGTGAACAGATGCAAAAGTTTGGCGAACTTTTTGGTCGTATCCCGATTTGTACGTGTTCCGAGACGTTCGTGACCCGAGGTTCCACTGTATAAGCAAAGTTCTACGCACTTGCATAAGCCTACAGCCCCACCCAGACTCCTCACAGAATTTCACCTATTTGAATATGCAAATCAATATAAATAGACCTTTCCGTTCAGTGTTTTGTAAAAGACAATGACAATAGCACATGTGAAAAAGAAGAATTTCAGTGAATATGAAATATTCTTCCTGCCCAGTGAAATAGAGGCAAGGAAAAACATGCTATTTGGTGACTTAAGCAGTGGTAACAACTAAAGAAAATTGATGGCATGGTACAGCATGGTGGAGGCACTGAAAAGTTCAAGTTCAGAAAGTCACATAGCGCCAAAATAAAAAAGAAATGGTCATATATCAAAGTCGATGTGAAAAGGCAGGTCGCAGCCCACCGTATGTGCTTCAACACCACTGGAGGAGGTAGCAGATGTCCATGGCTCATTCTGTTTGCATAGTGAGCTTCTGCAATTACTGGCAAGATACTTATACATCTTGCCACGGCATTTTCATATTACAGATAATTTGCATATTAAAAGAGTTGAAATTCTTTCTAGTTTCATAAGAAAAATATTTCTCTGAAGGCACTGTTACAGCAATGTGCATGTAGTTGATTGCTCCGATTACATTTGGAAAGCCAGATGTTGCTGCGAATTGCACTTTGATGTTTGCCCATTCAACCAAAGTGTAAGGAAATCTTATATTTCTAGATGACAAGAGGATAATGCCATCCCATACAGCTGCCATGGGGTGACTCAGTGATGACTGAGAAATAGCAGATTGGTCAATCAGTTCACACTGAAAAGCTCCTTTGGCTAAAAATCCAAGGGTGGACCAAACTTACAAAAGAGCAGGTAGAGCACAATTCCTCAAAGTCTGCCTTTGTAAACCCTACCCCAGTTCAGCACACAGTTCTAAGAGGATAGCTCTTGGAAATCTAAATCAGAAGCCGGTTATAATTATGGGACAAGAAATCAGTATGGTCTCTAAATATGTACTGTTCTCTAATTCTTCTATTTGGGATGTCTTCTAACAACACTAAAGCAGCCATGGTATTTGGAATAGTTTGGCTATTCTGTGCACCATTATATTTTTACAGAATGATTACAATCAAGTGCTTTACATTTGTAAATGATATGCAATTAACCTCTGTGTATTTCATAAAGCCTGCATCATTGATGAGAATATAAAAAAGAATAGGAAACCACACAGAAACAGTAGCACTGCTTTGTGGCTTGATGTCACCCCTTTACAAAACCAAGCAGCAACATGCATACACATGGTCTGAGGCTGCTGTGAAAATGTGTGTGCCATTATCCCAAGTTTAGTTTTTATACAGTTTTGTGCGTACACACCGCTTATACATGAGGCCCCATCTCTATGTAACATTGAGTTGGATTAAGTGCAGTGGCAGATCAAGGCTTTTGAACTGAAGAGGCAGGCACATTAATGGCCCCCTTTACCCACCTCCAAAAGCTATGACAAAACACTGACAAATTCCCGGGTTTTAACATATGATCAATAACAGCTGTTATGGCATCAGGGGTGAGTGTCTGATTCTAGAAGCAGAAGCAAATCTGTGGGGTAGCTTTATTGAATGCCAAACTTGAACAAGGTTCTAAATTAACATCGCCAGCACTGGTAAATTGTGATGAGCCTCTGACACTGTTGTTTTCATCACTTTCTGCATGTTCATCTCTCCATTGTTATTGATGTTTTGTCATTGATGTTTTTACCATAAGTAGTTGTCAGCTGGCTAGAAGCAGATATGTGTGTGAGCAGAATCAAAACTGAAGTAAAGAAGAGTGACAAGCCTGATGTGTGCTGACCCATTCTCTAGCAGGATAGTATGTGAGAAAATAGCCTTGTGGTGTGTTTATGTAATTAACATGTGCCCTTTTTAAACTTCAAAACTGCATTCAGTACTACATATATATATGTAGTATATATATATATATATATGTATAATATATATATACTACATATATATATGTATTATATATATATGTATAATATATATATATATATATATACTATTTACATGAGGCATTATGTTAGGTTGTACGAGAATGTTGTTAAACTTCACATTCTGTGGGCTCCCATTAGTCCCAGGGCGAACACTCTTTCTATGTGATGTGTTTACGTAATCAACATGTGCCCTTTTAAACTTCAAAAATTGCAAACTTTATTCTGTAACAATTGTGATGGATGGCCAGCTAAATATTCCGGCCCACACCTCCAGGCCACCAGGTGGAGCCCTCCCAACAGCATGGACGCTCCCCGAACTCCAGCAGGGCCTTATGGACCTTGTAGTTTGTATACACAGCCCTGCTGGATACCATGGGGACCACCAGGAGCCGCTGTAAGGAGGCTTGGGGAGTGCTATGTGTATAACCTGGAAGTACGCCCTGGTCACTTGAACAGGAGAAACGACGTGCTTCCGGGGTGAAGAAAGGAGCTTTTATCCGCCCAGAAGTGTTCACGGTCACATGGACAGAAGAGAGAAACGCTTCCGGGTCATGGACTATATAAAGGACTCTGGGAGACCAGAACACTGGTTAAGTGTCTGGGAGAGGAGGAGTGTGTATTGGTGTTAGATTATTTGATCATTGATTATTGTATGAGTAGTGTGGAGTGGAGGGTGCTTAATGCACGTATTTATAATAGAAAGAATAATAATTGTACTTTTACCTGGTGTTTGGCGTGGTACCTGAGGGTTCAAGAGGTCAATAACAACCTCTACTGCTACACTGGCGTAGTCGGCAGGATTCTCTGGCCGTCGATTTGGCAGAGGACCTGTGTTATAAAAATTTTGTGGGCAGAAAACCCTAAGAAAGTCACGTTGAAGTGCACGGAGGTAGAAACGCCACACTCTGCCGGCAGAATTGCACTAGTGAGCCTTGCTACACATCGGTCCGACATGGGGAAGAAATCAGGCAAAAAGAATGGGCATATCTCAAAGAGTCAGGCCCTAACTGATGCCAAGAAGGTCTGGACATACCTGACTGGAAGTGAGGAAGACCGGGTGCTGATTAAGGCCGAGCAAGCCTGAATGGCGCAACAGCAGGAGCGCTGTCAGATATCGGACACGCCGGACTACCTAAACAGACTGGGAACACATCAGCCAAGTTTGGAGGTATGTGCCGGAAAAACGCCCGAAGCGCCAGGGACTTTTTATTCATATTTTGCAGAGGCCTGTCTGCAGAAAGCAGACGGTGAGTCGGACGCCTACCTCACACCTAGGCAAGATGGCTGCGATATGGAGAAGTCGAGCCATTCTAGGAGTCTGCAAGGGAGAAGCCCATTCGAGGAGAACAGTCACATGATCTGTCGGGAAGGAGAAGGTCACATTCGGTCCTTCGGTGAGGTCGTTTGTTCCCCAACGGATCCGAGCTCCCTGAAAGGAAAGGGGGAGGCAAGCGAAGCAGCACCAACAATAAAAAAAGGTAAAGAGGAGCGGGGTGTGACTGAACGGTCCTCCGATAAATTAGAAAAGGAGGATTGCAGTCGGCCGGTAGCGGCCACCCGATCCTCTAGAGACTCAAGTTCCCAAGAACCTTTGCGCAACCCAACCGAGCACGTGCCAGGAGCGGACGTGCCCATTGGCTCCCGGCTGGAAGGTAAGGCAACTGAAGATTCTAGCCTGCCTCAGGCCGACTTAAATAACTTTGTGGGACTGCGTGATCTCGAAAAGTTACTCGAGCCCGTAAACAGTTTCTTCCAGGTCTTGGTGGAGTTGAGGAAACGAGTGGAGGAGTTGGGAGCAACGGCCGAGGCGCCACTGAAAGGACTGGTGGAATACCTAAAGCGATTGGGTTGAGAAGCTCCAGTTATGATCGATGCGGTGGTACAGGTGAGTCCAGCCGGTACCGTACAGCATACAGGGACACAGTGTGATTCGGGCCCGCGGTTAATAAGTAGCATGTGCCAAAGCACTGCATGCCCAACAAAAGAGTGCGGAACAATAACCGAGTGGTCGGGGGAAGGAACGATCGAGCCGGAGCAGTTGGAAAGTACTGTCTTTCGGGGAGATGCGGTGCTAAAGATGCCGCCTCTGAATAAAGTAAGGTCAACGGGAGTGCGGACAGCAAAGGGGCTCTCTTCTTCCAATAGAGAGACCCAAACTGTGCACAAGCCCCAGAGTAAGCAGGAGATCCCCAAAATAAAACACAGGTCTCCTGACAAGGTAGAGAAATGGGCTGAGAGCACCGAGGCGGCCATAAAACCTCCCTTGGCAGAGAAAAGGGCAGAGACAGGACTAACGGAGTTCCCGAGGTGTTTCCGGTCTCGCGGAGGAAGACAACTGGGAGGGCGATGGCTCTGCTATGACTGTCGTCGGCCGGGCCACATTTGGCGAAGTTGTCCTCGGAGGTGTTTCCTTAACAGGCATTAGCTCTGGAAATGTGTTCTTTTCAATTGTGGTGTTTTAATTAACCTGAATTTAAATAATTATAAATAAAAAAGGTATTATCCCCCCCAGCATGCAATATGATGGTTAAAAGATTACACGAGAAGTAAAAAGGATAATTTAACTCTTTACTGATGGGTTCATGTGGTTTTACAGACATGAAGCTTATGACAGACATATCAAGCAATGTGGGTATCTTGACCTAAGCAGTCTGCCATCTTTTGTTACCACGCTGAAAGGATTTTCACCGGACGGAAGACATAATCTTCCGCCCGGCAGCTTCAAAGTGTTGGCCGTAGGTCCATCCTTATATCCTGGTTGCTCCATGTGCAGGCTCCCTCTCTGGATCCAAACAAGGACAGGAAAGGACTCAAATCCCACCTTCAAAAATAGAGGAATAGCACAATGCCTACATACAGTGCATCCGGAAAGTATTCACAGCGCATCACTTTTTCCACATTTTGCTATGTTACAGCCTTATTCCAAAATGGATTAAATTCATTTTTTTCCTCAGAATTCTACACACAACATCCCATAATGACAACGTGAAAAAAGTTTACTTGAGCTTTTTGCAAATTTATTAAAAATAAAAAAATTGAAAAATCACATTGAGCTCAGGTGCATCCTGTTTCCTCTGATCATTCTTGAGATGTTTCTGCAGCTTAACTGCAGTCCACCTGTAGTAAATTCAGTTGACTGGACATGATTTGGTAAGGCACACACCTGTCTATATAAGATCACACAGTTGATAGTTCATGTCAGAGCACAAACCAAGCATGAAGTCAAAGGAATTGTCTGTAGACCTCCGAGACAGGATTGTCTCAAGGCACAAATCTGGGGAAGGTTACAGAAAAAATTCTGCTGCTTTGAAGGTCCCAATGAGCACAATGGCCTCAATCATCCGTAAGTGGAAGAAGTTCGAAACCACCAGGACTCTTCCTAAAGCTGGCCGGCCATCTAAACTGAGCGATTGGGGGAGAAGGGCCTTAGTCAGGGAGGTGACCAAGAACCCGATGGTCACTCTGTCAGAGCTCCAGAGGTCCTCTGTGGAGAGAGGAGATCCTTCCAGAAGGACAACCATCTCTGCAGCTATCTACCAATCAGGCTTGTATGGTAGAGTGGCCAGACGGAAGCCACTCCTTAGTAAAAGGCACATGGCAGCCCACCTGGAGTTTGCCAAAAGGCACCTGAAGGACAAAGATTGAACTCTTTGGTGTGAATGCCAGGCGTCACGTTTGGAGGAAACCAGGCACCACTCATCACCAGGCCAATACCATCCCTACAGTGAAGTATGGTGGTGGCAGCATCATGCTGTGGGGATGTTTTTCAGCGGCAGGGACTGGGAGACTGGTCAGGATAAAGGGAAAGATGACTGCAGCAATGTACAGAGACATCCTGGATGAAAACCTGCTCCAGATCGCTCTTGACCTCAGACTGGGGCGACGGTTCATCTTTCAGCAGGACAACGACCCTGAGCACACAGCCAAGATATCAAAGGAGTGGCTTCAGGACAACTCTGTGAATGTCCTTGAGTGGCCCAGACAGAGCCCAGACTTGAATCCGATTGAACATCTCTGGAGAGATCTTAAAATGGCTGTGCACCGACGCTTCCCATCCAACCTGATGGAGCTTGAGAGGTGCTGCAAAGAGGAATGGGCGAAACTGGCCACGTATAGGTGTGCCAAACTTGTGGCATCATATTCAAAAAGACTTGAGGCTGTAATTGCTGCCAAAGGTGCATTGACAAAGTATTGAGCAAAGGCTGTGAATACTTATGTACATGTGCTTTCTCAGTTTTTTTATTTTTAATAAATTTGCAAAAATCTTAAGTAAACTTTTTTCACATTGTCATTATGGGGTGTTGTGTGTAGAATTCTGAGGAAAAAAATGAATTTAATCCATTTTGGAATAAGGCTGTAACATAGCAAAATGTGGAAAAAGTGATGCGCTGTGAATACTTTCCGAATGCACTGTACAGTTCTCATTCTCCCAACAAGGAAAGATGATAGTGTGCTGACAGAAGACAGAAATATACTAGTCTGTCTTTAAGCTGACTATTAAATTCTCCAGTTGTCTTTGGCTATCTAGTCCTGTGCTTGGCTCTGCAATTCTAAATGCTGATGCTGTGCCCCTGTGTACCATACTTGGTCTGCCTGTATGAATGAGTCCATAACAGTGGGCACAGAGAACAGTGACATAAAACTTAATAATAAAACATATTATAACAAGCCACCCTTTGTCACTGGATCTGTGACAAAAAAAAACAATACTTGAAAGTCATATCCACAAATCAAAAGGTACTAGATCCCTCTTTACATTGTAGACATTTCATAATCATTTGCGGAAATGTGAGGTGTAATACCACCATAGCTTCTGTACCGTTCATCTAATACCAGCGTAAATATTAACAATGACAAGTTACAGTACATTTGGACAAACAGTTACATTTAACATGGTGTTACTACATAGTGATCATTATATCTCATCAGTTGTGTCATAGCATTGGATATTATTCTATATAGCATCTTAATGGATTTCACTATTCTTTGGTACTCATAACATTTCTAAATTCAGTATGTTGCTATATGTACCCCACCCTTTGGTGTATGAGCCCTTGTTATAAGTTATAATAGTTGTAACATAACTTAGATGCTATTATAGATCTATTGCTATGATTATTACTTGTTCTTAAACTAGTATTATTGCATAATTGTACATTATTTATATCCTTCCCAGCTTCACTATTGGATGTTCTATTCCCATTCAATTTTACAATTTAAAATTATTGGTGGTTAATTATGCATATCCTCATACCTTTGAGCCCCTCTTATAACATTTTCAAGTCTATTCCTAAACTTTCTATATTCATGCCTTGTCCAACCCAGTGGTTTGTAGATAAAGTCTTTTGCTTGGTGGCTTTGTAGATTCTTCTGTACAAACGTATGACTGTTTCAGGAAACTAAAGTCTTTTACTATTGTTGGAAATAAAAAAAAAATTAAACAGTCCTGTTGCCATTAGATCTCATGAGATGCACACATGGTGACTGTCCATTTTTAGCAGAGGAACACTTCCCTCTAGGCTTGCCCTGCATTCAGCATCCATTCATGGGAGCCTTCAACAGCTGTCATTTCACTTCAGTGGCATGTTACAGCCTGTTTCTGTTAGGAGTCAATAACACTCTGTTTTGCAGCAAAAAATGTCTGCACATAGCATGGCTTCAGATTTATTCAGCTGGACTTACAATCCTTCTTTGATTCTGCACTTCTTCAACTCTGGAAAAGCAAATCATTTCTTCACCAGCTATTCTCAAGTATGTGCAGCAGGTCAAAAGTCATTAGTACAGTCTTTTTTAAATCTTCATTTCGTATAACACCACCTTCTCGTCATTGATAAAACTTTTTACCACTGGCTTGGAGAGACTTTTGGCACCATTAAATTGAGTGGCCAAAACTAAAATACTTGCTAGGCTAAACTAAAAGAAGGGTGAAAAGGTGGAACAAATACACAACATAAAACGCTGAAGAATGTGAATTTCCCATTGGGATTAATAAAGTATCTATCTATCTATCTATCTATCTAAAACAATTCTTCATTAATCATATGTATAATATAATGCAGCACTATTAATGACAATTCTAGACCCGTAGTTCTCAGTTTCATATCATAAATAACAGTTAGAGATAAATTAAATATGACAAATATTTACATTTAAACTAGGCTAATGAAAATGTTTCTTCAGTAGAATCATACACTAATCAAAATTAAAACATTACATCAGTTATACTTTACAGGATGTTACATAGTTGAAATCTGAGTGTTTTTATTTTTGTCTAAACAAAAATCTTACAATATCTAATACCATAGAACAAACTGTAGCTTATCTTAATCAAGAAAAATCTTTTAAATGTCTTTAAAATATTACAACAGCACAGTTCATATAGACTAATGGTTCTAATGTATAACTGAACATTCTATTTAGCTAAGTGCATTATCACTGGGCATTGACCTTAATATATTGATATAATAACAAATCTTCATAAAATTTCACTTACAGTGACAAATCAATACATGTATTCATTTCTAATACATTTTGTAATTACTGAAGTGATAATAATAATCATCATTTGTTATACATCAAAATATGTAAACCCTCTATACTGTTTTATATGAAGACTAGAGAAATAAATCAGACTAGTTTTAAAAATAGGAACATTTTAACCTTTATATTTTCATTTAAACATTTTTATTATACAAGATGTTATACCCCTTATACTTGCACTAATCAGCATGCAAGGAAAATAATTCCAATCACTGTTGTTCATTAATCTATGACTAATAAACATTCACCACCCTTTGGTCAGATTATTTAATTTCTCTGCCCAAACTTGCTATTAAGCTATGTCTTGCAGCTTTGTATAGGAAAAAATAATTTTATTTCATCCATTAGCCACAGGTTTTGATGAATCTGTAGGAAAAACAACACCTATAGGCTTGAAGTTATATATAAAACTTTATGCTTATAAAACTTTATTCAGATTTATTTTTTAAATGTTTAAAGTCTTAACTCTTTAACTGACTGTGCAGCTGGCTGTCTTTTTGCCTTGCAAGGGCATAGGTCATCTATTTATCACTTGCATCTGCTTGTAGACTTCAAAAAACATTCCAGGCTTCACTTCCTAAACACAGCCTGCATTATCAATCATGATCACTTTTTTACTTGCTAACATTTTTAGATAGTACATGTATTACTAAAACAATTAAATTTGAATACGATCCCCTGTTACTATAACGATTATGTTATTCTGTTATTATATGGGACATCTCCCATCTATTAGGGTTTCTCTTTACATTATTTTTTAGTCAGCTGACACACACTGTCTTACAAATAACATAAACACGCATTTGCTACCCCAGACTCTGAATAAGAATAATTTATTCTTCTTTTATTTTCTTTGCTGGATTCTAAATCCCACTTCATGCCCAAGCAAAATTACTTGGCTAAACAGAAGTTCTTTTTAAACAACATTCAGCACACTGGGGAAAGCAACTGTTCATAAACAATCAGCCTTCACTCGTTTCAGTCATTTCAACATACAGTATTTGGCGATTGCTTCATTCTTTCAAATATCTTCACATATTCACATACTCACACTCTCATTTACAATTGCATTTCATTCATAGAATAAAGTTTTCTTTCAATTGTATTTCATTCACATAGATCTCTATCACATGTGCTAGAAACTCACTCGAGGTTGTGCTTTTTTTTCTATAAGGTTTCACCATGCAACACACTTTAATGTAAGATGAATTCCTAATTTAATGAAAGTGATTCCAGCTTGCGGCCTGAGAAGTTGTTTTAATAAGCATGAAGGAAATGACGCATTTGTTTTATACACGCTAGTTTCCAGATCATGAAAAAGTCCGTGGCGAGACCGCGCCCAGCGACATCGAGGAAACACTAATTTCCATGGCGAGCCACAATTCCAGTGACAACAAGGACAATCCACTCGGGAAATCACGCAGCACAATTCCACAACAAGAAAGCATTCCCATCAAAAGTTACACGGTCACAAAGAACATTCTGACTTAACAAGGAAAACATACGTGCTTGAACCTTTATTCGTATCAAGTGTGCTGACCACTGCGCCACCATGCTCTTCCTTTATAGTACCTAAAATACACAACTTCCATTCATGCACAATCAGGCACATGCTGCTTATCGCAAGAACTTGTCTCCCTTCTCATTTAGTATTATTAAAAGAGCATTTTTCCTTTAAACTTGATCAGGGTTTAAAATGAAAAATGTTTTGCACGTTTACAAGCCTTAAACAAAAGTGGAGACATTCTATTTGCGTTAAACCAATTACACAAATCGGTAATTATCTTTCTTTGTTATGTGAGAAACTATCTCATTTTTAAATTTACACTTATCCAATTTTTAGTTAGAGCTCTTTGCATTACAATTTCTTTTTAAACATTTGCTTATAACGTAGGTTCGTAATTTAAGCTATATTTAAAATGCGATTTCTGTGTTTAAACACACGGCATGATTTTTTTAGCAGTACCATCATAGGTGGGGGTTGCCAAAACCTTTAACCTTTAAGGCAGAGTGATTACAACAGCTGCCCATCTCACTCACTGTGTTTTAACAAGTGGACGAACCGTATGTATTGGATTTCTATTATGCCATTAAAGATTTCTATAATTTATTTTAGTGAACGCGATCAAGCCGTTATGGATTTTATCAGCATTTTTACCGTTCATCTGTAAGTAATCGACTTCCAGATCCTCTGGATGTGGGATTGATTCATCATACAAAGTAAGTGCTGGCATGCCTATCTACATCATATCTTAACGTGTATCTTTTTATTGTTTTTACTAAATATTGTTTCTAATGGCTAAACGATGCAACTTATTTAAATAAATGTTCCCCAACACGGCATTTACTTTTCAGGCATGTTTTGGACTTCGTACGGCAGTTAAATAATCTGTGTTGTCCACGCGGGTGCCGTTTCATTTTATTCAGGACAACCAGTCTCATGCTATAAGTTTAAAACTGTTGTTTCTATTTATTTTTTCCAGTTTAATCCCACATTTATACCCATGCTTTGGACTTAAAATTCCAACCTGCATGGTGTAGTTAACAGACATTACCACAAGTCATTGGTAGCTGTCTTTTCTTTTGCCCAGGGCCCACTACAAGACCTCCTCTTGTCTTTTGCCGGGATTAATTACGATTATTATTAATTCATAATATCCCCATCCCAATTAGGGCCTGGCATCTTAACTCAGTCGGGATGTCCATGTCTGAGCGCGCGACCAATCCCAAAATATATTCAATATTTCGACTGAACCCTTCATTGCCGTCATTATCAGAAGCATATTATATATATATATATATATATATACATATATATATTATATTATAAATAACATACGGTTATTAATTTAGCCAATATCCTGCTCGCAGCGCCATTTTGATTCCTTAAGAGGCATTAGCTCTCTGGAAATGTGTTCTTTTCAATTGCGGCGTTTTAATTAACCTGAATTTAAATAATTATAAATAAAAAAGGTTTTATCCTCCCCAGGTTGAAAGATTACATGAGAAGTAAAAAGGATAATTTAACTCTTTACTAACCCATTCACGCGGTATTACAGGCGGGAAGCTTATGACAGACATATCAAGCAATGTGGGTATCTTGACCTAAGCAGTCTGCCATCTTTCGTCAACACACTGAAAGGATTTTCACCGGACGGAAGACATAATCGTACGCCCGGCAGCTTCAAAGTGTTGGCCGTAGGTCCATCCTTATATCCTGGTTGCTCCATGTGCAGGCTTCCTCTCTGGATCCAAACAAGGACAGGAAAGGACTCAAATCCCACCTTCAAAAATACAGGAATAGCACAATGCCTACATACAGTTCTCATTCTCCCAACAAGGAAAGAGGATAGTGTGCTGACAGAAGACAGAAATATAGTAGTCTGTCTTTAGGCTGACTATTCAATTCTCCAGTTGTCTTTGGCTCTCTAGTCCTGTGCTTGGCTCGGCAATTCTAAATGCTGATGCTGTGCCCCTGTGTACTATACTTGGTCTGCCTGTATGAATGAGTTCATAATAGTGGGCACAGAGAACAGTGACATAAAACTTAATAATAAAACATATTATAACAGGAGGACAGGGGATCGGAGGGACGTTCGGTACACTGTTCCCCCTAGGTTCTCTGGGGAGGCCAGACAGCACAGCCAAGGCCCGACTGACGAGTCCTCCTGGAGGAAGACGTCCCTCGCGGGACTGGACACTCTGCCCCAGTGGATTTCACTAAGGGGAGGGAACTGTGATGGATGGCCGGCTAAATATTCCGGCCCACACCTCCAGGCCGCCAGGTGGAGCCCTCCCAATAGCATAGAGGTTCCCCGAACTCCAGCAGGACCTTATGGACCTTGTAGTTTGTACACACAGCCCTGCTGGATACCATGGGGACCACCAGGAGCCTCTGTAGTGAGGCTTGGGGAGTGCTATGTGCCCTATAACCTGGAAGTACGTCCTGGTCACGTTAACAGGAAAAACGACATGCTTCCGGGGTGAAGAAAGGAGCTTTTATCCGACCCGGAAGTGTTCACGGTCACATGGACAGAAGAGAGAAATGCTTCCGGGTCATAGACTATATATAAAGGACTCTGGGAGACCAGAACACTGAGCTGAGCTGGGAGGAAGGGTGGCTAAGTGTCTGGGAGAGAAGGAGTGTGTATTGGTGTTAGATTATTTGATTATTGATTATTGTATGAGTAGTGTGGAGAGGAGGGTGCTTAGTGCACGAATTTATAATAAAAAGAATAATAATTGTACTTTTACCTTGTGTTTGGCGTGGTACCTGAGGGTTCAAGAGGTCGATAACGACCTCTACTGCTACACAATATATCACCTTCTGGGATAACTGAAAGTAGGAAATACCACTCTGGGACACAAGGGAGTGCTGTCACTGACAGTATCATTTCTTTTTTCTTCCACAGATTGAGAAACCACCCACTTAGGGCAACTGACTCCATCCCTATTGGTTTC
Source organism: Erpetoichthys calabaricus (assembly GCF_900747795.2). NCBI lineage: Eukaryota > Metazoa > Chordata > Cladistia > Polypteriformes > Polypteridae > Erpetoichthys > Erpetoichthys calabaricus. Next base: position 97,183,058 of record NC_041403.2, on the reverse strand, counting down.
TTCACTATAAAGCTGAGGTGCTCCCGGCAAGGGTCACATCATTCTGCAGAGACCAGAACGAAGAATGTAGCGCCCACCTAAGTACTGACCACTTTGAGAGCCCTGAATCCTCTTGTTTATTCTCTGTTTTTCAGTGCTTTTTTATTATTTGATGTGCCTTTGAGCGTTTGTTTATTTTGGATGTTGTAAATATTAAAAGGGGCAACATAGTTGGTGCCTCAACATTTCTTCTCTGACTAGTGTGTTCCCTCAGTCAACTACAGTCCCTTTTGTATATATTTCTAATTCGGTAATTTTGAGATCCTCACAGCAGCTTAATTGTAAGTTTGCTCAATGCCATAAATCAAGGCTGTGCTATATGTCTAGCAAACAATAATATAATACACTCACACCTATCTAATCCAATACAGGATTGCCATAGTTTATCTGGCTAACATCAGGAACAAAGCAAGAACCAACCTTGAAGGGGGTTCTGTCTATTGCAGGGCCTTCTAATGCACATACCCCCACAGGGTCAAGTAAGAATCAATAATCAAACTAACCATCATATCCAGGTCTATATTGCTTATTTCTCAATACCAAATTATATCCTATGATGGTAAATCAAAATGTAAAGGCAATTTGTCTGTAAGCTCAACATCCTATTTCATATTACACGCCCAAGAAGATAATTTCTTCCATATTTATTTGACAAGTCCAGATATGTTTTACCAGTAATCAGTGATCTTTGCAGCTAGACAAGTAAGAGAACACAGTTGCACTCTGTTTATAAATTATATGTAATAATCAGATTTCAGTAGGTAGAAGTGGCCAAATTCTCTTAGATTCACAGACAAATGTTAGTCTAATATGGACCAAAATGTATAAATCAAAGAAAGTTTTAGAAAATACTGTATTTACAAAAATAGAACTTTCCTCCAAATAAATTTTTCTTATGATATTTATTTGAACAGTAAAAAAGAGAATTAAACTGAGTTAGATAATTCCTCGTTAACATGGGGAGAACATAAACACATTACTCTTATACTGGCTAGAATCCATTCAATCTGTCAAGGAAAACACATTATGTACACTTCAAGTATAGCAGAAATAGACAAATATTGATTTAAAAAGGAAACCAAGAAAGCATTCAAATTAGTCACTGGAAAGTACCTTAGAGCGAGGGAAGAGTAAAACAACCTTATTATTGTATTCCAAAATCGAAAACAAAGTGATAGATCTAAGCACAGAAAAGTGCATAATCTGGCGACCACATTTAAGTCAGGGAATTGCTTTTACTTTACGATTTCCCTTAGTACTTTGTATGCTATACAGTAAAAGAAGTTCTCTCAAGTAAAGTTACTCTTTGGATAAGTAAGGCAACTCAAGATTAAAAAACTGATTAACTTTAGATACAGTATTGTCAACTGAACACTGCAATAAATGGATATAGTTTGACATACACTAAATTCTATCACAACATCTTACCGTAAGTTTTAATAGCTTATTACGTGTGTAGGGAGAAATTGGTGTTCACAACGACTCTGTATTGGTATTTAAACCTAACATTAGAACAGCCTCCTCATAAAATGTCTTTGAATAAATGCCTACCAAGAAGAAACAGTAAAAGTTACTCACTAACTTACGCACTCAAACATACTGTTCCCATTCGTTCATGTGGTATATAAAATTGTGCATCATTCTGTTTCATCATGGCACTATTGCTCTCTACTCCATTGTTTTAGTATTTATCTTATCTTGCATGCACAAGGCATGCCGCATAAGGTGCTGATTGGTATCACAAACTTACTAACGATATGCAGGTTTTCTTTTGACAAAAAATGTTGTGTCATCAGTTCATTCCAGATTTATTGTCACTTATATACAGGAAAATTAAATTCCCATTTGCACACTTAAGCAACACCACCACACAGCCACTTTCCTTGTCCAGAACCAAAATCTCTCTTTGTAGGTTTGTAAAATATATATTATATAATATGATGATGCAAAACAGATGAGTTTCCCTTTGCAGTTTACAAAATTGATGCTAAAATGTGTTTCACATTCATTGTTCATCTAAACTAGTTGAGGAAAAAATGCTGCAGCAGTCGTCTTCCAGATTAAACTTTTGTGTACATGCTGTCAAGTTGTCCTTCCATCAGCCGCAGTGCATTTTTTTTTTTGAAAAGACATTGTTTCACGATTCTTTTCAAAAAGCAAAACCAAATCAATTTCTCTGGCTTATCACTAATACTAGGCTAAACGTGGCCCTGGTAGTCCCACTGGTTCTGCGTTCTGTGACTATGTCTACTGTCACACACGTATGCTTGGGGAACAACTTAAAGGCTTAGGCAAGTGTAATTTACCACCAAGACACGAGGGGACACTGTCTAATAACACTCTCTCTTCTCCCTCTCCCTCTGCAGAAAGGAATATTGACACCTCTCTCAGTATGACGTCACTTTTGGGGTCAGACCACCTGGACTTGCCTCTTCCTCCCAATATAAAAAGAATCAACGCCACCTCAACAATCAGATCATCTTGAGAATCTGCAACATCTCACTTTGCATTTTCTTTTTATGCTTTTTGTGTACTTTAATATATGGGGTTTACCTTCGGGTGCTCCAGACCCTTTATCTTGTGCCTTTTGTCTCTTTACAGTATTATTCGTAATCATAATCCTTTTTCTAAATAATGTTTTCTTGTCAGAGAAGTGGTTTCACATATATACACATATATATATATATATATATATATATATATATATATATACACTGTATATATATATATATACATATATATATACTGTATATATATATATATACATACTATATATATATATATATATATATGGAAGAGAAGGTCTGTAATACGGTTTGCATATTTGCAGTTGGAGATCCACAAAGGGAGAAAAAACGAATCACGTATCATAAAATAGTTTTATTCCTGAGCTTTCAACCCCTATCAGGGGTCTTCATCAGAGGATAATGCTTAGACTTACAAGAATCAAAGGCAATATATAGCAACACATTCAGTATTGGGGGGGGGCATGGGGGGGTGGGTGGCGGTGACTAAGTCAGTATGATCAAGAGGGGGGGGGGGTTGTATAGTTTAATTATTGTGTATATGTCCTTCTTAAGTTGGCATATGCTGGGTTTATGTCCAAGTGTCTGTTGATGGCGTTTTCATCTGATAGCCAAGACTCGGCCAACTCTCTGGCGCTTTTTGTACTGGCCTTAAATTTTACTTTTACGTTGTCCCAGTTGAATGTGTGTCCTGTCAATTTAGTATGTGCATATATCAAAGATAGTGCGTCCTTTCTTCTGACGGCGTTGCGATGTTCCTGTACACGTGTTGAGATTTTTTTTGACGTTTGTCCTATGTATACAGCTGAGCAAGAATTGCATGGAATACTATAAACTGCGTTTCGTGTTTCGGCTGTTGATTTCTTGTTTTTAGCATTAAACAGGACCGTGCGCAGATTGTTGGTGGGTTTATGTGCTATTTTGATGCCCCACTTGGTCAGGGTGCGTGCTGTGCCTTCTGACACATTATGGTGATACGGGAGTGAATGCCAGGTGGGGTCGGGGTTCTGATTTACGTCGATTGTATGCTGATTCCTTTGGCGTCTGCTGTGTAGACTCCGATTAATGAATGATTTTGAGTATCCGTTCGAGGTGAAAAGTTGAAACAGATAGCGTCTCTCATTAATTTTTGTTTCCTTGGTATTACAATGCGTGTGGACTCGTTTAAATAGGGTTTTCACGCAGCTCCGTTTATGAGATACCGGGTGGTTGCTGGCGTAGTGTAGGATCTTGTCTGCGTAGCATTGTTTGCGGTAAACACTTGTGGTCAGGGTGGCGTCACTATTTCTTTTGATGTAAATGTCCAGGAAATTGATGTGTCGATTGTTTTCTTTTTCCATTGTGAACTGGATTGCAGGGAATATTGTGTTAATATGATTGAAGAACTCATTCAGCTGGTTCTTTCTTAATATGACGAATGTGTCGTCTACATAGCGTATCCAAATTTTGGGTGTAATCTGGGATAAAGCTATGTTTTCAAATCGTTGCATTACCAGTTCAGCTAGGAGTCCAGATAACGGTGATCCCATCGGCATGCCTTCTTTCTGTGTGTAATACTTGCCGTTGAAATAAAAGTGCGTTTTTTGGCAAAGTGATATTAGGTGCATTATGTCTTTGATGGACAGTTTGGTTCTTGTCTTTATGGTGGGGTCACTATCCAGTTTCATTAATAATGTTTCTGTGGCCAGTTGGATCGGGATCATGGTGTATAGCGATATAACATCAAACGAGACCATGATCTTGTCCTCGGCGATGGATACGTCATTCAAGCGCTGTAATGCCGACTCCGTGCTGCTGACGGAATAATCTGAGTCGTCGGTTAAATGTTTAAGTAGTTGGAAAAGTCTTTTTGACAAGTTGTATGATGGTCCGCCTATTAGGCTAACCACTGGTCTGTATTTTAATGGTGTTTTGTGCATTTTTGGGAGTCCATAAAATTCCGGGCAGTTAGCATCATTGGATTTCATTTTGTGAAAGTTCTGTACATCCAGGCGGTTACCATTTCGGAGTTTGGTCAGAGTATAGTTTATTTTATTCTGTGTGGTTTTTGTTGGGTCGTTATTTAGCTGTTGATAAGTATTAGTGTCCGAAAGCATTTCTTCCATAGCTGTGGAGTATTGTTCTCTGTCTAGGATAACAGTTGCGCCTCCTTTGTCAGCTGGTGTAATAATAATGCTGTTGTCATTCCGTAAAGATCTTAGAGCTTTCTGTTCACTTGCCAGAATACGTGTGGTTGGTTGCCTTGTGTATAACTGGCTGGCGACGTTGCATCTTATTTCTTGTGCCTGTTCTGTTGGTATTTTTTCAGTTGCTAAGATATCTTCTAACGAACCGAGTAAGTTCATGTTAGATGCGTCCTTATAATTGAATTTTAATCCTCTGGAGAGAATATTGTGTTCTGTGGTGGAGAGCCGTCTTTTGGATAGGTTGTGTACTCCGGATTGGGGGTTGTTCATATATTGATTTCCAGTGAGTTTACCCCATTTTTTGTTGAGTGTATTTCGTTTAGAAATACAGTTTTTGGAAGCGGTGTCCTGGATCCTTTTAGTCCATTCCTCCGTAACCGTTTGTCCACATGTTGTGATTAGTTTAGCGTGTTGCTCCATAATTACAGATCGGTAAAAGTTTCGTTGGCGGTGTGTTTCCGTGATAAGTTCATACAAAACTCGTTTAGTAAACTGTTGTATGATGGTTGACATTTTCGGGGTGTTCGTTGGTGGCTTGAATCGTAGGCATCTCGGAGTTACATCGTGCCTGATGCAACTGTGGAGGAAGAAGAGTTTTTCATAGCTGTGCGCTTCACGGATTGCCGAAGTTTCCCATCGTCTAATGCATTGGAGGGCTTCATGCCCGAAGGTTGTACGAATGGAAGAGAAGGTCTGTGATACGGTTTGCATATTTGCAGCTGGAGATCCACAAAGGGAGAAAAAACGAATCACGTATCATAAAATAGTTTTATTCCTGAGCTTTCAACCCCTATCAGGGGTCTTCATCAGAGGATAATGCTTAGACTTACAAGAATCAAAGGCAATATATAGCAACACATTCAGTATTGGGGGGGGGGGGGGGGGGGGTGGGTGGCAGTGACTAAGTCAGTATGATCAAGGGGGGGGGGTGTATCGTTTAATTAATGTGCATATGTCCTTCTTAAGTTGGCATATGCTGGGTTTATGTCCAAGTGTCTGTTGATGGCGTTTTCATCTGATAGCCAAGACTCGGCCAACTCTCTGGCGCTTTTTGTACTGGCCTTAAATTTTACTTTTTCGTTGTCCCAGTTGAATGTGTGTCCTGTCGATTTAGTATGTGCATATATCAAAGATAGTGCGTCCTTTCTTCTGACGGCGTTGCGATGTTCCTGTACACGTGTTGAGATTTTTTTTGACGTTTGTCCTATGTATACAGCTGAGCAAGAATTGTGTGGAATACTATAAACTCTGTTTCGTGTTTCGGCTGTCGATTTCTTGTTTTTAGCATTAAACAGGACCATGCGCAGATTGTTGGTGGGTTTATGTGCTATTTTGATGCCCCACTTGGTCCGGGTGCGTGCCGTGCCTTCTGACACATTATGGTGATACGGGAGTGAATGCCAGGTGGGGTGGGGGTTCTGATTTACGTCGATTGTATGCTGATTCCTTTGGCGTCTGCTGTGTAGACTCCGATTAATGAATGATTTTGAGTATCCGTTCGAGGTGAAAAGTTGAAACAGATAGCGACGCACTATCTTTGATATATGCACATACTAAATCGACAGGACACACATTCAACTGGGACAACGTAAAAGTAAAATTTAAGGCCAGTACAAAAAGCGCCAGAGAGTTGGCCGAGTCTTGGCTATCAGATGAAAACGCCATCAACAGACACTTGGACATAAACCCAGCATATGCCAACTTAAGAAGGACATATGCACATTAATTAAACGATACACCCCCCCCTCTTGATCATACTGACTTAGTCACCGCCATCCACCCCCCCCATCCCACCCCCAATACTGAATGTGTTGCTATATATTGCCTTTGATTCTTGTAAGTCTAAGCATTATCCTCTGATGAAGACCCCTGATAGGGGTTGAAAGCTCAGGAATAAAACTATTTTATGATACGTGATTCGTTTTTTCTCCCTTTGTGGATCTCCAACTGCAAATATATATATATATATATATATATATATATATATATATATATATATATATATATATATAGTATATAGATAGATAGATACTTTATTAATCTCAAGGGGAAATTCACATACAGTATATATATGATATATATGACTTATATGACTTGCATTAAAGAAAGGAATTTCATTATTTGGCAGGTACTATATATATATATATACAGACAGATACAGACACAAGTTCAGAAGCATAACACACACTTTATTCTTTGTGGGAAACGCCTTCCCTTCTGGGTGTCCCAGACACCAAACATAACACAAACAGCTCCCCAGAATATAATTCAAAAAAGAGAACTTTGTTTTCTTCTTCCTCCTTCACTTCTCCTTCAGCAAGCTTTGTCCTCTTCCACCCGACTCTGGAAGCTGCTTTTATTTTGCACCTGAGAGTCGTTAGCAAGATCTGGAAGTACTCCCAGGTGCGGTGGAAGCCCAGCAAAATAGGGCACTGCCTCTCCCTCTGGCAGCACCCACAGAACCCAACAGGAGTGTCCCAAACTCCAAGTCCAATGCTGTCCTGTGGGAATCCTAAGCAACGCTGCAACCAAGGGGACTGCCGTGTAGAGGCCCGAGAGAGGTACTTTCCTGTGTTTGGTCTCTTCCACGGTCCTTCCAGGTCACAGACGTTCCGGCTAGGTAGAAGCCCTGGCCGTCCACCATAATATACTATATATGAAAACATAGAAAAATAAATATAGATATATTATATATATAAATATAAATATATTGTAATCAAATGAAAAACACTCTGAAACTCCAAGAAGAGTTGGGTAATTACTCCATATAATGTCCTTCGGACTAAATGAAAAAAACAATGAAAAATCAATCAAAAACCAAAGCATTTGACAAATGTGTAGTCATTACATGAGGTTTATATGTATAAAATGGTGGCATGAAATGATTTAATACAGGAGGTGACACCAAAGCATACAGATGGAAGTGATGTGATCAGGGCAGAACCGAATTAGGTCATCCATAATAGCCGGAAGTGACGTCATTTTTAGGGGTCGGAAGTTACATTATCACGGGGGCGCCAGAAAAGTGACGTTATCGATGGTATTCGGAGACGGGATTGCTGTGTAGTGGCAATTTTGGGAAACCAAAAATATTGTTGGTAAGTGGATGTTATGATTATTTTTCTTCTTTGATTCTGTTGGAAGAGAGAAAGAGGCATTAGTACGCACAATCAACCCTTTGTGTTGTGTAATATCACTCACCTTAGGGCTTGCTGGCTGCCTCCTAAGCACACGTGTGTGACTATATATATATATATATATATATATATATATATATATATAAACAAAAAGCAAGTTTAAAAAAAAACAGGGGTTTTTCTTAATGTCAGCAGATTAGCCACTAACGCTTAAAGATCATTTCTTTGTGCTAAAATGATTTTTGTTTTTGTATCACTTTAGACATAAACTGACTAACAGATATCAGAACAAAAGAATCATGATAAAGTATCCATTTTAAACTGTGCTGTAGTATGATGAGGTGACCTGTTGTGGCATATACTATGAACAGGGGGGGGCTGAACACACCCCAAGGAAATGGGATCACTCCTCCGAAACCCCCTCTTAAACAGTGATTCAATGGGAAACAAATACAGTTTTTTTCTTACCTCCACTTTGCTCGATCAGCTGCTGGCTTGTTGCTGCTGCCATGCCGCGTGATCTACATCTCACGCAGCGCTTCAAACATTTAAAAGCCTGTACAGCAGCTGTTCTTTTATTCCACTACCTTGTCTCTCTTCTCCCCCAGACACACTCTGCTCCTGTTGGGGCTCATGCTCCTGAGGCGTGCCCTGATGAAGAGGAAGATTTTCTATTCTTTTAATTGAGAGACAGAGCTGTGCCCTCCAGGTACACACAGAACTCGAATCACTCCTGAAAGAGACTTATGTTTGTTTGAAGTGTTTCTGTCTCTAGGATCTCCAATGTGTATCTGTGCAACTCTGTGACCCAAGCATGACAAGATCCAAGAAATCACCATTTACAAAAGTGATACACAGCACATGGATTTTATATAAAGATAATTGCAAACTTAAAGTTACTGTACGCAGTTTACCTTCCATGTTTAAGGTTGGGAGCATGCGTTTAAAATTAATATAAATATTTTACTATTTAACAGAAAGCATTCCATGTTGTTAAACCGATGGTAATAAACTACAATTTGTATGTGATTTAACACTTTAGGTTTTCAAATTTTCTGTTGATGCAACTAATTCCAATATTTTAATCTTAGGAAATACTGAAATGACTACTAGTTAGAACTTTCTTTCTTAAGTTGAAGTTAATTAATAATGCTAGTTGAACTGATTCAAATTAAGAATTACAGTTTATCCATTTATTGTTAAATACTACATCTACACAAAATGGTGTTTACTTCAGCTAGAAAGCAGCTACAGACATCTTCCCAGACTTTTTCTTGTTCTGGCTGCCTCCAGGTAATCGCCCTATCATGTGTTCCCACCAACCAACCCATATCCAGCACAAAATTGCTACAGTCATTTTTAAATAAATTATATAAACTGCAATCTAAAAATGGTGTGTTGGAAATTAAGAATGTCATTACTTTCAAAATAAGTGTAATCTTTGTATTCCTTCATACAGTGCAATTAAAGTATTTACTTTAAAAAAATATATTCATTTCAAGTTCATTATTTTCACCTAAAAAGTGTTTGTGGTTCAATTGGTATAATGATATTATAAATTGAAAAATGGACTCAGTTTTGTGACAATTATTATAGTTTATCCTCGATTATTCTTTGTGTGACATCTGTGATGAGAATAGATATGTATCATGGAAATGTGTTAATAATATTAAATATCTCAACAGACAAAACCAGCATCTTCAATCATACTAAAACTAGGTTTAGTATTTAACTTTAAACATAAGATTGAAAATGTCTACAATGACATAAGTCCAATGAAAATTTCTAATAAAATGCCTGTTGTTCAAAGCACTGACATGAGATTATATGTTTGTCAAAGACTTAAGCATGTCTGCTGCCTCGTCTCCTGTAAGCAGGCCACAGGTTATGCCAGTGGTTCTCAAACTGTGGGGTGGGCCCCCCTAGGAGGGAGTGAAGATGTGAAAAAAAGAAAACAAGAATCGAAAATATGAAAAATACATCTATTGAAACCAAAACAAATTAACTTAAACTACATTCTGATACTAGAAAAATAAATATAGAGTTAGATAAATTTTGATAAAAGTTAGGGCGGCACGGTGGCGCAGTGGGTAGCGCTGCTGCCTCGCAGTTGAGAGACCTGGGGACCTGGGTTCGCTTCCCGGGTCCTCCCTGCGTGGAGTTTGCATGTTCTCCCCGTGTCTGCGTGTGTTTCCTCCGGGCACTCCGGTTTCCTCCAACAGTCCAAAGACATGCAGGTTAGGTGGATTGGCGATTCTAAATTGGCCCTAGTGTGTGCTTGGTGTGTGGGTGTGTTTGTGTGTGTCCTGCGGTGGGTTGGCACCCTGCCCGGGATTGGTTCCTGCCTTGTGCCCTGTGTTGGCTGGGATTGGCTCCAACAGACCCACGTGACCCTGTGTTCAGATTCAGCGGGTTGGAAAATGGATGGATGGATGGATGATAAAAGTTAAGTAGGTATAATAAAATATTCATCTATGATATATCATTAATTAAAAAAAGAACAAATTAGTGGGCTCCTTTCAAAAAAAACGTTAGGGGGCGCAATTAAAACTGTTATGAAAACTCGGGTCGCAAATACTTAAAGGTTGAGAAACGCTGGATTATGCAAAGCAAATATTTTGCCTTTCTGTTTAAAATGATTTGCTGGAACTATTTTTAAATTTAATTTGAGGTATTTGAGTAATACCTTTGAAAATTAGTTTAATTTTTTTTTTCTAAATAAAATCTGTCACTTCTAAAAATGATAAATGGTAGTGGTGAGTTGTGGAATAAATAAAAATGTCAAAATTCTCAAATCCTGGAGTAAAAACTTATTTCATCTCTTTATAAAATAAGACTTTGAAGCAGCAGAAAAAGAACAAATTTTACTCAACAAACAACCCTCCTTACTCAATGGGAAATCTTAGGCCATATTTTTTTCTTAGAAAGAGAAATAATCATTTTGGTGTGGTTGCTCAGCCATACAGTTCTTAGCACTGCTGCCACACATCTTCAAGTGATTGGAATTTGAATCCCAGCCCTGTCACTGCCTGCATGAAGTTTGCACCTCTGCAACATTGTAAGTTTTTTAGCATGTACTTAGGTTTTCTGTCCACATCCCAAACAACAAGTGTGGGTATGGTTGTGTGTGGGGATGGCAGCCCAACCAGGTTTCTGCTTTGTGCCCAGTGTAACAAGAATAAGCTCTGGTCTTTTGCAACTATGTACAGTGGAACCTCGGTTCACGAACGTATCGGTACACGTACAACTCGGTTTACGACCAAAAAGTTCACCAAACTTTTGCCTCAGTTCACGACCGCACACTCGGTATACGAACAAGCCAGTTTCCCTTTCGGTTTGTGCGCCACACGTGTTGCATTGTTCTCCATGCGTGCCTGCTTTCGCTGTGAACTCTTTGTGCTCTATTTCATTTCCCTTCCGGTTCGTACGTGCCGATTACTGTATTTAAGCATGTGTTCAGCCTCTCCCTGTTCATTGTTCTCAGTCAGACGTGCGTGCTTTACCTGTGAACTCTTTGTGCTCTACAGTATTTCGTGTGCTTTTGCAGTTAAACATGGCTTCTAAGTAAGTGAGGAGTGGTGAGAATTATTGAGACTTAATTATGAGAAGTGTTGCAATGTTACTTTTCTCTTTTTTCAAATGTTAATTTTTTCCCTGTGCTTAAAACTCATTTAAAAAGTGTGTTTACAGCGATCGGGTTGTAATGCTATTAGCTTGATCTCCTGTAATGTTACTTTCTTGGCTGGCTTTTAAATAAAGTTTGGATTTGTTCAAATGTTCCTGTTTTTTCCCCCTGTGCTTAAAACTCATTTAAAAGGTGTTTATACAGCAATCGGATTGTAAAGCTATAGCGTGAACTGCTGCAATGTTACAGAGAGAGGTTGGGGGGGCTCACATGCTGCTGAGAGAAAGACAGCGAGAGCCTGCGCGTGCAGCTGAGAGGAGAGGGGGGAGGGGGGCTTGCGTGCTGCTGAGAGAGAGCCTGCGTGTGCAGCTGAGAATGGAGCCTGGGTGTTTGTGTCAGTGTTGTTCAATGTTTTTACATTAATTTACTATTACACTGTGCATTCTATGGTGTAATTAACTATATTTGTGCTTAAAAAAATCTTTAAAAAAATATATTTACATACAGTTCGTATGGTCTGGAACGGATTAATTGTATTTACATACAATCCTGTGGGGGAAATTGCTTCGGTTCACGACCAAATCGGTTTACGACCAGAGGTTTGGAACGAATTATGGTCGTGAACCAAGGCTCCACTCTACAGTGCCCTCCATAATATTTGGGAAAAAGACTCACTTTTCCTTGATTTACCTCTCTTCTCCACAATTTAAAATTACAAATCAAACAATTCAGATGTGATTAAATTGCTGTGGGAGATGGCCGGTCGTTTATCCCGGTCAATACCCCCAGGCCACTAGATGGAGCCCTCCCTGTAGCATGGAAGTGCCCCAAAGACCAGCAGGGAATCATGGACAATGGAGTTTTTATTCCCGACCCTGCTGGACACTGTGGGGCCCACCAGGGGACGCTGCAGGGAGGCTCAAGGACTTACATGTGCCCTATAACCTGGAAGTGCATCTTAATTACCGCGACAGAGGAAACAACGTACTTCCGGGATGAAGAAGGAGAGTTTTCATCCGACCCGGAAGTGCTAATGAGTCACATGGACAAGGGTTCAGGAGCACTTCCGGGTCATGGACTATAAAAGACTGTGGGAAACCCAGACGAGTGAGCTGAACTGGGAGGAAGGGTGGCAACGCGTCTGGGAGTGGAGGATTAGTGTATTGATTATTGATTTATTATATGAGTACTGTGGAGTGGAGGGTGCATTGTGCAAGTTATTATTATAAAAATAAAAAGTCTTGGACTTTTGCCTGGTGTTTGGCGTGATACCTGAGGGTTCAAGGGAGCTATAGCGCCCCCTACTGTTACACTGCACATTGTAGACTTTAAGAGTATTTGCATACATCTCAGTCACACCATGTAAAAATGCCAGCACTTCTTCTACATGGTCCCCCCATTTCAGGGCTGCATAATATTTGGAATTGTCATCATAAGTGTTTGTGATTTTTCATGTGTGTTTCATTGCTTCATTAGTACAGGATAAGATACCTCGGCTTTCTTCTACCTACAGACCTTTGGAGTCTGTAGTTGCCATTGTTTAACAAAAGGACAAGATCTCTGCCAATGAAAGAAAAAGAAGCCATTATGATGCTCAAAAACAAAAATGAAACCATTAAGGCATTGGTAAAACCTTAGGATTATATAAATCAACTGTCTGGAATATCATTAGGATTGTGGAATGTACTGGTGAACTCACCAATCGCAAAGGGACTGGTAGGCCAAGGAAGACCTCCACTGCTGATGACAGAAGAATCCTGACAGTGGTAAAGAAAAAGTCCCAAACGCCTGTCTGAGAGATCAGAAACAGTCTACGGGAGGCAGATGTGGATGTGTCAGAGGATACTATTCACAGAAGACTTTATAAACAGAAATACAGAGGCCACACTGCAAGATGCAAACCACTAGTTAGCTAGAAAAACAGGATAGCCAGATTACAGTTTGCAAAAAAAGTACTTAAAAGAGCCTAGAGAATTCTGGAAAAAGGTCTTGTAGACAGACAAGACAAAGACAAACCTGTATCAGAGTGACGGTCAAGAGCAAAGTCTGGAGACAAAAAGGCACTTCCCAAGATCCAAAGGATACCACCTCATCTGTTAACCATGGTGGTGGGGGTGTTACGGTTGCCATAGGTACTGACACACTCATTGATGATGGACCTGCTGACAGCAGTGAATGAATACATTAAATTTTGTGGTATACAGTATATTATAGAAACATCCTACCTGCTCAAGTTCCAGTAAATGCCTCCAGTCTCACTATCTGGCAATTCACTTTACAACAAGATAATGACCTCAAACATACTGCTAAAGCATGAGTTTTTTAATAAAAATTTTTTTTATTTTTAATTAAAAAATTAAAAATTCTTGAATGGCCAAGCCAGTCACCCTATTTAAATCCAATTGAGAATACCTTTCATATAATGAATTTAAAACTTAAGGGGACAAGCCCCCAAAACAAGCAGGAGATGAAGATGGCTGCATTAGAGGCTTGGCAGATCATCACCAGAGAAGATACTCAGCACCTGATGATGTCTATGAATCACAGACTTCAAGTAGTCACTCCATGCAAGGGATATGAGACAAAGTACTTAATATGACTGCTCAACTATACCTACCATTGCTATGTCGCAAACATTATGGTGACCTCAAATGGGGGGACTATGCATAGAAAGTGTTGTCATTTCTACATGGTGTGGCAAAAATGTAGGCAAACATCTTTAAACCAGTAACAGCGCACTGAATACACTTGACTTGAGCATTCCTAGTTTTCATCCTCTTTCTCTGTACGTTTAGCATTCATTTGCTCAGAGGTTGATGTGCTTGCTGCTTCCTGAGCAGCTCTTCTTTTCTCCACCCTAGCGTCCCACTTTTTCTTTTCTTTTGTCGGCATCTTTTCCCATTAAAACTGATTAAGTCAGTGTTTGTGTTGCAATTACTTAGTACATTTTCCTTAATTTTTCTCTTAAGCTGGCACTTGAGGCAGATTGAAGACTTAAAAATGATTTAAGATATGAAGAGGTAGAGGAAGTGACAGCGAAGGTGGTAGGGATGAGAACAGCACCCATACGCATGTGCCGCACGGGCTGCCAAGAGTTGATTTTACAAAAAAATAAAATAAAAATAACCTTGGAGTCAATCATCACCTCTAAAGTGGATAGTAGACATCACATAGTATATGTGTACCAAATATCAAGTCAATTGGTCAAACGGTTTGCGAGCTACAAGTGATTCAAAATCCTGGTCAGACAAACGAACAACCACGGTAGCGTATTATATAAGAAGATCAGTGTGTACAATGTGCACTTTAATCATGTCTGAGTTTCTTGATTTGTAATTTTAAATTATGGTGGAGAAGGAGGTTAGGAACATGCGCTAATACAGCACGTTGTCGCATCAAATCACAAACCACCACAGAATACCAGTTTAGGACCCGAGTGCAGCCAGCAGAGAGATAAATCAAGGAAAAATGCATCTTTGCCCCAAACATTATGAAAGTCATTTGAAATTGAATGTGGATTGGGATAAATGTTAAAAATTGTATGAACTATTTATTGAATTCTTGCTCATTGCTCAGTCTAGTGGCTCTCAACCTTTTTTTACTGTGGGCTGCTGCTCTACTTGTCAAAAGCTAAAAGGGCTGTATAATAAGAAATGAACATGTTTCTTTGAAAAGAGCAGAAAATGTTACACTTAAGTATTAACTGAAAATGTATATGTTTACCTGGTAATGACATTTCTGAAGAATCATTTGTAGACCTAAATGGGATTTGACCAAAAAAAAAGGATAAAATATAGCACTATTTGCACTTCCAGTTCCTTTAGAGATAAATGAATAAACTAGTCAGAATCATTCAGGGACTTGGTTTTAGCATATAACCACCAAATACTTTATGTAATTTTGAAAATGAGCAATTATAAGTTGTTTGTACCAATAATGTTTGACTTTTTTTTCAGTGCAGAGTTAAAATAGCAAACCAGTTGAGGTCAGACAAAGCACATGAGTATCAAAAGCTGTTGTAGTAGGAAATCATATACCAAGATGCCATATAATGAGGGTTGCCTGAACCAGTGTCAGTAAATACGAGTAGTGGCAACAAACTGGATTGCCTCTTTCACGCCACTAGCATTTATTTAGCATACAGCTCACTTAATCTATATAACTTTCTGAATCTCTGATTTACAATACACCTCCTCTTGATTTCCATTACTCTTTCTTTTTTCTGTGCTCCAGATCTTAATTTCCAGTTGCATTTTCTGGGCATGGTGTGTAAGGGAAGAACACATAATTGAAGGCATCATAAAGTGTTCTAAAACAGATTTGATAGACACGCAAATTAGAAGAGGATTACAAGCTTTTACATACTATATAATGCGGTAAGGGAAATGTCCAATACAAATCTCCACCTTCTATCACTCCTTTCCTATTTAGCTTGCCACCAGTCACACCCGTTATGTGCAACATACTCATTGTTGGCCTCACAATATGGGTTTGCTTGCAAAAAAAGTACAATGGGGCAGTCATCTTAATTAGGGGGTGCTTATGTTCAGCCATGTTTTCTAACTCAGTTCATTGTTCATTAAGTCCTGTGATTCCTTGAAGTCCTTTGTGTTTCACTTTCTGTTATTTCAAATCCATGCCTATCTTTCATCAAACTGAATTTATTTATTTATTTTTTTAATTCAATTTATTAAAATCAAGTAACATTTCATACAAGCAAGTCAAGTTTTGCAAAACGAGGTTCAAAACAAATCATCCCCCACCCCTGAGAAAGAGAGCTAGGCCAACAGATAAAACTTTAATAGTAAGAAAAATAAATAAATAAATAGAATGAAAAAGGAAGAGAATATGCTTCGTCAATTTAAATGCTTACTCTAAAATGTTATTAATTTGATCCTGCTAGGTCTGGAAGAAGTTTTGTAAAGATCCTCTAAGTAAGAATTAGATTTTTTCCAATTTCAGATAATGTATAACATCAGTGATCCACTGACTTAAAAGAGGTGGGTTAGGATTCTTCCAGTTGAGCAAGATAAGTCTACATGCTAATAGTGAAGTAAAGGCAATTACAGTTTGTTTGTCCTTCTCCACTATGAGCCCGTCGGGAAGTACCCCAAACATAGCTGTTAATGGATTGGGAGAGATTGTGACTCCAAGGCTGTCTGAAAGGCATTTAAAGATTTTGGTCCAGAATGATGTTAATTTTGTGCAGGCCCAAAACATGTGAACCAATGAGGCTGGAACTCGATTGCAACATTTGCAGGTTGGATCTTGCCCTGGAAACACATTGGACAATTTTAAACGAGACAGATTCGCTCAATATATAATTTTAAGTTGAATAACTATATGCTTTGCAGATATGGAGTTTGAGTGAATTCTGTGCATGGCTGCCTTTCCACTCCTTTTCTAAAATGTTGAATAAGAGATCCTTTTCCTACTGTATTCTGGGATCTTTGAAAGGGAGGGACTTTAAAAGGTTTTTATATATTGCAGAAATGCTGTCTGAGTTCTCAGGACTGGAGAGGTGAGGAAAATTGGGCAGGGTTTGTTTAACAAAGTTTCTAATTTGGACGTAGTGAAAAAAAATGTGTTGCTGGAAACTTAAATTTGGAGTGTAATTGTTCATAGGATGCAAAGACGTTGTCTATGTTCAGGTCTGTAAGTGATTTAATCCCAAATATTTTCCAGACATTAAAAACTATGCACATTTGAGAGGGTGGGAAAAGGTGGTTATTGTGCAGAGGTGCCCCAGATAAAAGCTTCTCTATCTTGAAGTACTTCCTCATTGGTTCCATATTCAGAGTGAATGAAGCATAATTGGGTTGTTAGTATATTGGCGATAAATTGTATTTATTGGGGTACAAAGCAAGGAATAAAATGAAGTACTGCAGGATTTTATTTCTATTACGGACCAAGCCTGTGTATGTTCATTTATTTAAGTCAATGTCCAGGAAATTAAATGATACATTCTTCTATCCATCCTTTAATGTGCTACTTCATTTATTGCATAGTTTTGGGAATCAGGAATCTACTCTGTAGGCATTACAGTAGTGATGGGAACTCCGGCTCTTTTCAAAGCTTCGGCTCTTTTGGATTGGCTCCCTTTAAAGAGCCGGCTCTTACGGATCCCGAATGGCTCTTCATTTAGTATCACTTGGATGCTTATATTTTAGCCTAATTAAGCAATTATGAATGGTTTGTGTATAAGCAATTTCTTATTCATTGTTTTCAGACATTACGTATTTTATGTATTTTTTTCATTACAAAAAATACAGTTACTATTGTTTAACATTTTAATAAAAGCTTTAAATGAACAACTTAACACAAAACCACAGCAAACACAGCAAACAAATTAAATAAAGGCCAAACTCAACAACAACAACACAACACTATGACTCTTTGAATAAAAGTTTTTAGGCCAGGTTGGCATTCAGAAATGCCAGATGCCTTAGCTTAGATGGGCTGAGGCGATTTCTCCTCTCCGTGATTATTTGTCCTGTTTTTGAGAAGACTCTTTCTGAGGGGACTGATGTAGCGACAATGCAAAGTCTTCCTACCATTACCTTAACCAGGCGTGGGTAGACTGCAGCCTTGGCCTCCCACCAGCTCAGTGGGTCTTCAGCTCTTTGGATGAGGGGCTCCTCAAGATAGGACCTCAACTCCAGCATAGCATCAGCTGTGGGATTTCTCCTTGCAGTGTCTCCTGTTGCTCTTTCGTCAAAGAGCCTCCACACAGCAGAAGCTTGTGGTTCCTGTGAACACGCCCCTGCTCCAATTTCTTCCTCTTGGCCCTCTGATGGAGGAGCAGACAGGCTGCTGGGGTTGCATCTTGCTGCTGCTGCACTTATTCTTTGAAATGCCTCATCCACAGCTCTGTTGTCATTAAATGCTACCTTTTTTCCCAGAGCAGCGGTTTCTGAAAGCACAGTGTTGTTCTCCATCCTTAGATATATAGTTATGGAATAATTGTTTGGGACAAAGTTTTTCTGCTAGGGAGAACATACATGGGGTTTAAGGCCTATACAAAAGTTGTAAATCCTCTGTCCTCCACAATGGAAAATGGTTGAAAGTTGCTAGCTATCATTTTAGCCAGCTCCTCATCGACACTTATTTGTTTGTTTGGCGTCATTTGTTTTGGAATAAATGTGCTTATTTTGGTTTGAACTGAAGACCGTGTTATACCTGCAGTTTTCAGTAAGACAGTGGATGCTGCAGCAGAAGTACTTGGCTCTTTTCCAGGGTCAGTGGATGGCAGGAGAGAGGGCACGCTCTCCTCCAGTTGCACGGATGGGTGGGTGGTTCTTATATGTCTGTGCAGGTTTGTTGTTGACCCTGCTCTAACGGATATTTTCATATTACAAATTCTGCACTTAGTTTTACTGTCTCCAATATCACTGAAATGCAGCCAGATTCTGCTTCTTTTTCGTCTTTCACTCATTTCTTCACTCTTTTTTTTCTTCACGATGCGCTTGCATTTAAATCTGGCTCCTCCTCTGTCGAGTCGACAGTGTCGCTCTGTGTACCTGGCCTGTACCAACACTCGCTGTCTTCGGAGAGTCTGCCCCCCCCTTCCTTCTTTCACATAATGGTACGATCCTAGTCCGATGTGTTGTTCGTGAACGAGCCGGCATTATGAGCCAATGTTTCGTGTGCCCATATAAGTAAAGTCCCGCCCCTGCCAAATGGATTTTCAGCAGAGCTGAGCAGGAGCCGCTCAAGCTTCGGCTCTACTCGACGGGCATCGGTCCTCTCGTTCGCTTCAAAGCATCAGCTCTTAGAGCCGGCTCGTTCGCGAACAACACATCACTACATTACAGCAAAGGAAAAACTAACTCTTGATGAGACCATGTCACCAATTAACTTAACAAACACATCTTTAGAATATAAGTAAGAAAACATGACATTTCTAGTAAAGGCATGGGAAGATAGTGACTTGCCCAGGAACTGAACTCAGGTACCTGGGGTGAGAGAAGTATCATTCCACTGAGACCCCACACCACCTGTTATTGTTTGAGTCAAACATAATATAAATTACTCTAAACAGATTAAAATCAGTACTTATTATTGTACTTGGTATTACCACATTCACAATTAATACACTAATATGATTTATACTAATATGACACTAATATTATTTTATACACAGTTTGTAATTATGTATACCATTAAATGTGATGTGCATTTAGACACCTAAGTTACATAAAAAATTAAATTTGAAGGACTATAAAAAGGACTACATTTTAAGGTGAATCCTAATGTTTCATTAAATTTAAATACACTGGGAATGTTAAGTAAATCAAATATAATATTTTTATATGACTCGTGATTTAGATCCTTCCCTCCTTAGTAAAACATGTACAGTTCAATACATTCTATGTCACTGATTGATGGTGTTAATTTCCAAAATCTGCTTGCTCTGCCACAACCCTGACGGTGTTAAAAGGCGAGTTGTGAGTTGTCATGGTAATAGGAGAAATCAAATGAATATCTGGTATTTACACACTGTAATGTGCTATTATGTAAAATATTTTTCTTATAAAAAGATAAGAAATGTTAATCAAATAACAACAAATCTAATCAACTAGTCCTTAGAAGTGATCTCCACTCTAACATTTTTTTCATAATAAAATAAACTATATATTTCTATAGATATAGGATACTGTATTTATAGAAAATGTAAAAAAATCACCATTTTTGCACATGCTCCTTTTTATCTAAATGTAAATAACTGTTTTTAATGTATAACCACAAACTTTATATGCATATGACTTGTATATTATCATAGTTTTTTTCTATACTTTTACTTGCACATTTGTAAACATATAAAGATTTATAAAGTGTGAATTTGCATTTTAGATTTTTTTGCTACAAGATGGTAGTGTCTTAGAACCAATGGAGCATTTCCCCACCTGATATTGTTCAAAGTAAGTAATAGGCTTCCCTAGGTAATTTAACTTACTATTAAAATGTTTATAATAAATCCTGTCCTTTGTCTTCTTCGGTAATTTTTTTTCCAGTTTTCCAAAGCTCAGTATAATTTTTCATTTAGAAAAATCATGCCCTTTTGTAGCCAATTGCCTCTGCGGTGTTCCAATTTTATACTTGGCCGTGTGTGCATGTGTGCAGCCTGAATTTTACAGTTTAGTAATGCTTCTTGAAGGCTTCAGCCTGGCCCCATGTTTTCAGCACTAAAATGACAAACACCTTTTTTTAATGTTTTTTTTAATTCGTGCTTTCTTTATTTTATTATTTATTTGTGCTCTCCCTATACTTGACTTTATGGCTTGACTTTTAGTGAAAGAATAGGAAAAGTACATTTATTTATTTGGCTGACACTTTTTTCCAAAGTGATGTACAATATTTGCTTACATTTCTTTTACCAATTGGAGCACAGGCAGGTAAAGTGACATGCTCAGTGTCACACAGTGTCAGTGGCAGGATTCGAACCCACAGTGTCCAGGTTTGAAGTCCAAAGCCTTAACCATCACACCACACTGCCTGTCTACAACATTTGCTGATTTCTTACATGGTGTGACTGAAATGTAACTATGAAACTAAAGAAGCAGTTGAACAGCAGAAGTGTATCAACCACAAAGTATTATGGTGATTTAGCTGACTATATTCTTGACCTTTACCTACAGCTGAGGACAACTATCTGAGGCCACTCCAGCCACCTCCTGCATATTTAGGGTTACTTCCTTATGATATCATTCATTATTCATTAAATAGCAGCCACATCTAAAACCCACCCATCTCAACCTCAAATTGTAAACCTTTCGTTGAAAATCTATAATTCTTCTGCAACTTCTTCCCCTGCTTGCTTTCCCTTGCCTTACCTTTTAATTGTCTTTCTTCAGAACATTATAATTCAGACTATATAAATGACCATGCTCAAACATAAAATATTATTTCCTACAGACAGAATCTTTGCCAGGCAGTAGAGACAACCCTAGAGATGTTTATAGAGTTTTTCTGCTGTGATGCTGTAGACCAGTGGTTCTCAACCTGTGGGTCGTGACCTTATCGGGGGTCAAATGCCGATTTGCCAGGGGTCGCCTCAGACCATTGGAAATATGGGTTTTGTCTATTCTAATGTGTAAAACTTGTTACTGTACAATTTTTTTCCATTGGTAGTTACTAGTTTGTTTTACTGTAATTGTCATTTGAGAATAAATGTTGCAGAAAATTGAGTAAGAATAATTTCAAACGTTTTAATTGCTGTAACTTTATTATTTTTAACTGTTTACATTACTGTACATCGAACGGCGTGACGTTCCGTTGCGGGGATTTATGCACTTCATGACGTAATTGAAATCACATCCGTTTCTAATTAGTAAAACATAAACAAATGTAGTTTGCATGTTCTCCCCGTGTCTGCGTGGGTTTCCTCCGGGCGCTCCGGTTTCCTCCCACAGTCCAAAGACATGCAGGTTAGGTGGATTGGCGATTCTAAATTGGCCCTAGTGTGTGCTTGGTGTGTGGGTGTATTTGTGTGTGTCCTGCGGTGGGTTGGCACCCTGCCCAGGATTGGTTCCTGCCTTGTGCCCTGTGTTGGCTGGGATTGGCTCCAGCAGACCCCCGTGACCCTGTGTTCGGATTCAGCGGGTTGGATAATGGGTGGGGGTGCGTAAACAAATGTTTTAAAGTCCGTGTTATTGAAGCTATTGTTATATAATATTTTCATTAGCGAACCAACCCATGACAATGGATAATGTAGAGAAGAACGTTAAGAAAAGAAAATATAGTGACGATTTTTTACAATATGGTTTTACTTCAATAGTTATCAAGTCTAAATACAGAAGTAGACATGTTGCAGAAGATGATCTTCGTTGTGCTCTTGCTAAGACTGCCCTGAGAATTTCTGATCTGGAGAGAAAGAAGCAGCCTCAACCTTCGCATTGACGTTGGCTTTTTACGTGTACTGTCGCAACAATTTTGTAGCAATGTAGTTTACTGTTGTTATATTAAGACTGTTACCCATGCTACACCATGCTTTTCATATAAGTATACAACATGAATACGGTGAATATAGTTCAATACACAATGATGAAAAATAAATAAACGTAAGTCATAAAGACAAAATTTAATTTATTTGTAATTAGAAATAAATATTTCAGAATATATAATTACATATTGTTTTTGTTATTAATCACTACACTTTAATTGTATTCAATTTGAAACAATGAAAATACATCCTGCATATCAGAATTTTACATTACGATTCATAACAGTAGCAAAATTACAGTTATGAAGTAGCAACGAAAATAATTTTATGGTTGGGGTCGCCACAGCATAGGAAATTGTATTAAAGGGTTGCGCCACTAGAAAGGTTGAGAACCGCTGCTAGACATTTGTGGCTGGCTGAGTCTAAACTCAAAACACCAGGCTTTTCTTCTTGAAGAAGGCAACAGGCTTCAAATGAAGCCTAGTAAACAGCAAACAGTAATACTGCAAACTTCAGTAGTAGGCATGCATCCTGCTTAGATTTAACAAAAAGTGGTAAAAAGCTTCAAACTGGAGAGGAACAGAAAAACCCCTGGTCCATAATGACAAAAATGATGTTTCTTTATATTGTAAAGATTTGTTAACAAAAATAAGACAAGGCCGAAAGAAAAAAAAATTCAAGAAGATAATGCCTTAAACAGCAAAGCAAAGCAACCAAAACCAGTCCAGAATCCCCAAAATGTTAAAACATTTAAATCTTAAACCAAAGTTCATAACCAAAAAAATCAAAATGAAGAAGTACTTGCGAAATCTGAAAATCCAAAATGAAAGCTGCTAGACAAATAGAAGCTAATGCCTCACCAGGCATTTTGTGGTCTTCAGGGCTGTTCAATAGCACCTTGGGTGCCCCACCTCGTAGAATCAATACACAAAGAGTGATAAACTACAAGTATGTGCATAAGCAACATAAATCATCAATATAAAATTACCATAAAACAAATTCTGAAAGATACATATAAATAGGTAAAAATGAAATAACAGAATATACTAGAGAATATTTAATGAACAACAAAGTGATTCAATATAAAAAAAGATCCTTGAGCTAAGGATTCAACCCTGGTTGTACCATGACATTTAGTGCTTAATATCATAATTTAATTTAAACAAAGTCTATTTTGCCTTACCTAGATAATAATTAATTCACACAGTCATGGCACATCAATTGTTTCCACAAAAAATGATGGGATAAACTAGGACTTCGTGAACTGTGGTCTTGCCTCACTTATTAAGCAAGGTTTTGGTTGCAAACAGACTGGACTGGCCAAATATTCCACTCCAGCTATACAGAGAAATCTAGAGGTGTGGGAATCTTAATACATAGAACAATTTCATTTGTAGTATCAAATGTAGTATCTGACCGTAAAGGACGACATGTTATTGTGATGAGTATAATGGCTAGAGACTTTAATTATGTTTTAAATCCAGACCTGCATCTAACACTGCAAAAACAATACAGTTTGTTATTGATCATAACTAAACATACCCATGGAGATTTCTAAATCCAAATGTAAGAGCATATTCCTTCTTCTCACCAGTACATCATTGTTACTCAAGAGTTTATTATTTCTTTATAGATAACAACATTTTCCCCATTATCAAATCTTGCAAGTATAATGCTATTGTCATCTCCGACAATGCCCCTCTGATTATGGAGCTCAAATCACTACGCCCCACATACTCATCTTAAAGCAGTTATCTCAGCTGTAACTGTACAGAATTTATATCCAAGCAAATTGATTTTTGTTAGAGACAAATGCATCCCCAGAGGTCTCTGCAGGAATACTCTGGGAAACTATGAAGACATTTTTAAGATGACAGATTATTTCATATCTCTCCCACAAAAATAAAATGGAAACCAAGAAGGCATCAGAGTTAATCAATGAGATTACCAGAATAGATAAGGAACATGCCAGGTCTCCAAATGATTCATTTTTAGGAAAAGGCAGGTTTTGTAATCAGGATACAACCACTTGACAACAAAAGAAACCGAATAGCTTATCTTTAAATTGCAACATTATTACTATGAACACGGAGGGGGGAAGGCTAATAAGATTTTAGCTCAACAAATCCACAATGCACTATCAGTAATTACCAACACAGACGGAGATAAAATCATTGACCATAAAAATATAATGCACACATTTAGAGACTACTATATGTCCTTATATTCTACTTGGTTTAAAGAAGACAAGACACAGTCTAATGCATTTTTTGATGTATTACAGATACTACAGCTAGATACTGTCAGTGCAGCGGAACTGGATAAGCCTCTGTCACTCTCAGAATTACTAGGTGCTATAAATTTACTTCAGAGTGGGAAAGCAGCAGGCCCTGATGGCTACTGAGTGGCAAATATACAAGCTATTATAACCTGGACATTGAGACAAATAGATGAACACACACACAAGGCTTGGCCCGCAATAGAAATAAAACCCTGCAGTAATTCTCTATATTCCTTGCTTTGTACCCCAGTAAATACAAGTTATTGTCAATATACTAACAACCCAATTGTCCTTCATTCACTCAGAATATGGAACAAATGGAGGAAGCACTTCAAGATAGAGACACTTTTATCCGTGGCACCTCTACACAATACTCACCTTTTCCACCCTCTCAGACTTACAGTTTTTAATGTTTGGAAAGCGTATGGGATTAAATCATTTAAAGATTTCTTTATACAGTAGATAATGTCTTTGCATTCTACAAACAATGAACATTCCAAATTTAGCTTCCCATCAACACAATTTTTCTACTATCTCCAAATTAGAAACTTTACTAAATGAAATCTGCCCAATTTTCCTCACCTCCCACGTATTTCTATTACTGAAGAAATATGGATCACTCTTGAAGAACCAGACAGCATTTCTGTAATATATAAAAACATTTTAAAGTCCCTTCCTTTCAAAGATCCCAGAGTACAGTGGGAAAAGGATTGTTTACTCAACATTTCAGAAAAGTAGCAGATGGCAGCCACGCACAGAATTCACTCTCGCTTCAAATGCGCAAAGCATACAATTATTCAACTTAAAATCTTTTAACGAGTGCATCTATCTTGTTTAATAATGGGCAAAATGTTTTCAGGGCAAGATCTAACCTGTGAATGATGCAATCAAGCTCCAACTTCACTAGGCCACATGTTTAGGGCGTGTGCCAAATTAACATCATTCTAGACAAAAATCTTTAAATGCCTATCAGACAGCCTTGGTGTCACAATCACTCCTAATCCATTAATAGCTGTGTTTGGTGGACTCCCAGATGGGTTTAAAGTGGAAAAGGACAAACAAACTGTAATTGCTTTTATTTCGCTACTAATATGTAGATTTATGTTATATACTATTTGAACTTGGAAAAAATCAAGTTCTGACTTTAGAGGATATGTTCAAAACTTTTTTTAAAACCTGGAAGGATCTAATCAATAAAATTTTAGAATAAGCATTTATATTGGGTTAAAGGGATTCTCTTCTCCCTTTTCCACTTTAAAGTTTTAATCTGGCTGTTGGCCTTCCTCTCTTTCTCTTGGGTAGACATTGAATTGAATTTAGTCTTGTGACTTAATTGTATGGAATGTTACTTGCTTTTAATAAAATCAATAAACAAATGATGAGATAGAAACTTCTGTAGATATAAGAAAATAACCAAAGATTGTTCTAAATGTAAACAAATAACTAAATTGAGGCATTTTATTAGCGGTGGAATTCTGCTCTGCAGTGTCAAAAGGTGTTTAAACATACAGTACTTGGAAGCAGCATGTCCAAAAGATGCTAAATATTTTCCCCTCTATAAAATTAAATGGTACACTCAAGTAAATTTCAATTACCTGACTACTACCTCTCTGTATGCTATTTAGAACTGCTATTTGTAAACTTGTCCTATAATACCATTAGCCTCTCTTTGACATCAATGGTTCAAAAGCCAATTATAAGCCATCCTCACAAACCGGGAATCAGGCTATATACAAGGCATATAAATATTAGAATTCACAACTAGTGACATAACTCAAATTGACATCAATGTCACTGAGTCATCATTAACCTGTATTCAATTAAAAAATAATCATGCACTGCAGAGAAAGGAAATGCGGCCATACAAGTAATACAGCTTAGTTAGCACTGACAGCACCACTACTGTAATTGAGCAAATAATAGCTGCAGGCAAAAAATAGACATGTTAGGTGCCCCATCAAAATGAAGTCTAACATAATACAATGTAACATTTACACTCAATAGTGTTTATTCCTTGAAGAGTGTCACCTTTACACAGACTAGAAGTGAAAGTCTTAGCAGTAATATGAATGATTCTAAATTAAAGAGTATCAAGTGAACAAGCCAAATGTTTTATAAATGAGAACAGTTTGTGACATTTGTGTTTGAACTTTATTTTGAGGAAAGAGTCTCTTTTATGGTCAGGGTGGCCCAGTTGGGCACCAAATCATTCAGACACAGAGGAGGTGATGTGGTTATAGGAGAAAAAAAGTATAAAGTGATATGAAAAGGCTTTAATTAAATTTAAATAGTTTTGGTCTAGTTTTTTCTAACAAGACGTTTTTACAAAAGGCACTAAAATAGTAGGAATAAGGCCTTGAAGCGCATACCACTCTGAATTGAAGGATATGATTAAAAAATTTTTTGTACAACTAGACTCTTTTCAAATCTATTAATATCTGATAAATGATTATTTTATTGAACTATAGAGAAACAATACTGATTTTTACATGTTAATGCTAATGTTACAAAAATGTTTGAAATGAAGCAAACGCACAAAAGCTTAAGGTTATTTCACTGTAAGGATATACCAATAGCTGTTGTCAGTAAGGAGTAAAATACCTGTCCTTAACTGATTATTTAAATTAATTAAAAAAACTGTAAGCTACACTTTTTCCTATTAAGATTCTAAAATTTTGGAAATCAGTACTGCATGTCTAATAACTATAAGGACAACAACCAGGAACAAAAAGGTTTGAACATATAATGTTGTTGAATTATTTTCCTTTTTTAGCTGTGGGATTCTTACAATTTAATGAAGTTGTTGAAAACCCTAAGATATTTTAATCATATCTGTTACTTACTTGAAGAACCACAATTTAAAGTAACACTATTCTCATGTGTTATAAAGAATTCATTTTGCGATGCTAATAATAGCATTTGCTACACCAGGGCTAATGATCACAAAAGGACATTAAATAAAATCAAAATGAACAAAAATAACAAAAGTATAAAATAATGGAGGTTGAGTTTAAAGTTAACCTTCCATTTAATTTTTTGGTTTTACCCACACTAGCCTTTTCTTAAATCAATGAATAGCTGTTATTGTCTAGTCTTTGTAATAGAAATCTATCCAGCTATTAAACTTAGATGACCCTGCCTTTAGCCAGCTAAAGAATTTCAACCTTCAGCAGTGTAACTGGTCAGTGTGCTGCTGGTGCAGAGAGTTTAGTCACAGAGCCACCAAGTAGATTATTTCAATGTTTTATTTCAAGCATTTAATATACAGTATAGTCATTTTCCATCTAAAGTAGTACTGATGTGTATTTTTGCTTTGTGCTCTCCCCCACCATCATCTGTGGAAAGGAGCGGAAGCTTTATATTCGTCAAACATTTTGATCTACGGTTTTCAACAGATCTTGACGTTTTAGGGTCCCCTGATACTGAAAACATTGATATCTCGATGATGGGTGTGTATCTGTGTGTGTGTGTTTTTGTGTGTCACAATTTCTTGAGGGTGGTCTAGAGCTAAAACGGCTAGACTGAAAAATGCCAAACTCAAAACTTAACCCTGTTATGAGATGATGTGCTGTTAGTTTGTGAGCCAAATCGTGCAAGAGAAAGAGGCACTCTAGAGGAACCTTCAAATACCATCAATTGCTATCATAATTACCTATTTTATGATCAGGAAGATCAGCATCAGAGCGGTAAATAATTACTGAAATGGTAAAGAATCATTTGGGTAATTTGGTACCTAGGGCAGAAAGCCTACTGATGCTCAGCTCCGTTACTAAGACGTTCCACACTCATTGCACTCTGTACCTTGATAATACAAAACATATTTCCATAGATTTATGCACATTACTTTTATTTAATGATTTTAGAATTAATAATACTTTTATACAGTACAGAACGTCTTAAAGGGTAATTGTTAGTTTTATTCAGCATACAAATAAAAATTAAGTTTTATGTACTGTATATTTCTTCAGGATTCTGATTTGTTTCTTTCCAGCAACACTTTGGTGCTGTGGGTCTAACCTGCCATCTGTTCATAATACCTGTATAATGATACTGTAAATTACATGTATTGTAAATGATAATGTACTAGTTCCACAGACTGACATTCACAAATTGTAATCATTATATTAAAAATGAATTATTTTCATGGTAGTTACATTGGCTTAAAAAGCCACATTCAATACTTTACACTTACATTTTTGCCTACTTAAGCTTTGCACCAGTGCCTAGCACCAAAGTAATGGAATTACATTAATTCCATCACATTTAACCACTTTGAGACAAGCACTTAACATTGATCTGTATACAAGATGTTTATAAGAAAAAAAAAAAAACAAAAAGACGGAATTATTGTTAAAGCTTCTGGTTCTTTTCTGACTTCATATTTTGGATTTGTGAGTCAGCAGTGCTAACGAGCAATGTGTAAAAAATACATATTGGTGAAACAGAAAAGAAGAGGGCAGCATCTGTGTTACCAAATAAGTAGTGAGCCAAAATACAGGAAAAAAGCAAGTAAAGAAATCTAACACATAAAGAAGATTGACTCCTTAATTAAGTGGCGCAAGAAAGTCAGCAAAACAACCTACATCATCTCAATACATTATCCACTCCTTTAAGGGACAATCCTGAAAACCAGCTGTCAGTACAAAGAGAGAACTGCTATTAAGGAAATGGAGATGATGGAGAGAAGAAATGAATAAGTGGCTTTCATCTTTTGAGTTGAGGGAGGGCTGCATCCCTTTTGAAGTTTACTTGAATTAAATCACATAAATCCTCCTTTATGTATGGCTTCCTACCACTTTTGTCAATAATTGTAAAATTTAGGAACTGTTATTTGTCAAATAATTAAATTCAGTATTAGATGAACATAATGAAGCTTTATGGTGGGAAGACATATATCCAGTTCAGTTAATTTAAATATAGTTGTATGTGTTGCCTTAACTGAAAATGAATCATTGATCTTATTTTTAGATGTTCTTATGATCTTATTTTTAGTCATTAATTGACGTCTGTTAAGGATCTAAATTATTTTTTGAAGTTGACATATACAGTGCCATGAAAAAGTATTTGCACCCTTCCTGATTTCCTGTATTTTTACTTATTTATAACACTTAATTGTCATGATCTCCAAACAAATTTAGTATATTACAAAAGACAACCTGAGTAAACACAATACACCTTTCTAAATTATCATTTGATTTGTTGAAGGAAAAAGTTCACCAACACCTATAAGGCCCATGTGAAAAAAGTAGTTGCCCCCTTAGTCACTAAGTCAACCAATGAACCAACTTTAAATGATACTGGGTTAAATTGCTCTAGGCAAACACAAGCTTGATTACTGCAGCCCTATTACAGTATATCACTAGAGCTTCACTTAATTTGAACCTTTTCAGCAGTGCGAACTTGGCTAAACGGGATCTCAACAAAAAGCCCACCATGCTTAAATGAAAAGAAATTCCAAAAGACCTGAGAAGGAAAGTTACTGAAATATATTAGTAATGCATATAATATATACATATAATAATAATATATATTAAGACATTGGGTAAAAATGGCATCAATGGGAGAGTTAAATTAAAACCACTGCTAAACAAGAGGTACATAAAGGCTCGAGTTAACATTTTCTAAAAAAAAAACCTTGATTGCCCTCAGAACTTTTAAGATAATGTTCTCTGGACTGTCAAAAGTGGAATTTTTTGGAAGATGTGGGTCCTGTCACATCTGCCATACAGTTAAAACAACTTTCCACAAGAACAACATCATGTACACAATCAAACAAGGTTGTAGTGGTGTGATGGTGTGGGAATGCTTTGCTGCCTCAGGGCCTGGGTGACTTGCCATTATTTAGGGAAACATGAATTCAGGCACTGATGGAAAATTTCCAGCCATCAGTTTGTGATCTAAAATGGGCAATTTATAGATTAAACTCTTCTAATGTGGCTGAATTAAATCAATCCTGTAGAGAAGAGTGGGCCAACATTTTTCTATAGAATTGCCAAAGACTGATTTGTGCAATCTGTTTACTCAGATTGTTGTTGTAAAATTCTAAATGTTATCAGAAATTAGTACAATGAATAAGCAAAAATACAGGAAATCAGGAAGAGAGCAAATACTTTTTTCACAACACTGTACAAAGCTTTGACATTTTTTTAACACTTGACCCCAACATAATAAATGCCATGACTGTCAATGGTACTATTTCAATTTCTTACCAGATTTTACTTTAAGAAAATTATTAAACTACTATTCAAATGTTCCAAAAAGCCTGTCACATCTGTGTGTGTATCTTTTTTTAGGCAAAGAATTAGGAATGAAATCTAAATTGAATCTTTTTTGCATGAAGATGAGAACAGTTATGTAATATAAAGGACTAATATATGGAAGAAAATATGATAAATCTTGTACATTGTGGGACGGTAGTTGCTTAGTAGAGAAATTTTAAAACTAGAGCAGCCAAAGTTAACATGTTAGCGCATGCAATTAATTTTCAAAAGTATAACACATTATCTGCGGTGGGCTGGCACCCTGCCTGGGGTTTGTTTCCTGCCTTGCGCCCTGTGTTGGCTGGGATTGGCTCCAGCAGACCCCTGTGATCCTGTAGTTAGGATATAGCGGGTTGGATAATGGATGGATAACACATTATTTTTCCTTAACCGCGTTAAAAGACATACCTTGCTATCTAAACCAATAGTTTTGAAACTGAGGAAATGTGACCCCAATGAGGACATTATTAAAAAAAATTATTTCTGGTTTTAAAATTGTCTTTAATTTGTCTAATTTTTAAATTGCATACAAGTAGCTATAAATGCTCAATTCTAACATAATAATAGTCGTGCATGAATGTATCCAGACACAAGAGCAGCAGTCCTCAACCATAAAAAAACAGCTGTCAGATAGTACAAGAGAGAACACAAAAAGAGGGTAAAAAGTGAGATTTAAAAGGACTGCTAATCACACAGTGATAAAACAAATCTCCATGCTTTGCTGTGGTTCGAGTCCACATCTTCATTTCACGGTGCTAATGTTGCGACATCCCACTCATGTCTTGCGAAATCTATTTTTTCAATACTCAGATTAGCTTCCTTACCTCACACCGAAACCGACAGATTTCTGTAAAAGTGAGCATCTCAGGTGAGTCTCTCTCTTATCCTTCATTCCCCCCCAGATAAGCCTGCACAGCTTATCTGTCTCTGTTTCAGGTCTGGTCAGCCAACATGGCAAAATTTTTAATTTTGGCAAACTTTTTATTTTATACCATTATTTTAAGTAAAGTTTTAGAAATTGTAAGACTCATGCAGAATAATATGCAATGAAGATGTACGTATTTTAACACTTATCTAATGTATATAATGGAATGTCTGTCTGTCTGTTCCCTATACAATCCTACAACCTTTGACCAACCTGGTCCAAATTTTGAATACTTGCTCTCTAGGAGTATACAGACAAGATTAATTACTTTGGAAAAAAATATTTGACCCTAGTGCCTCCTGCTGTTTTAGATCAAGTGAAACATCTGAACAGACTGAAGCCAGACTAGCAAACAAAACAACCAGAGTGGAAGTGCAGCACAATGCAAAGGAGAATCAAAGGATTGCAGTTTATCTCCTGCTTTTAGTATTTTTTTCCTAATTTAAGCACTATGAACCTTCAACCTTGAGCTACGAAATTGAGACAAAAATGACAGCATTAATAGTTAGGCCTACAACCCAGCAAGAAGTTAGCGCAATTCTGGAATCCATGCAGCAGAAATTCTTGACTCACGACAACAGAGACATGGATAAAAAGGTAGTGTGGATCACAAATGGAACAATCAGGGTCACCATTTAAAAACAAATAAACATTTGCCTTCTTTACTTAAACCATTCTGCAAAAATACCTTGGAAACATTGCGTAGTTAGATATTTAATAATAAAATATACATGTCTAACATTGCACTTCAATCTTATTAATATTAATCAAAAGCAGAAAGCTATTGTTTCAGAAAGAGTAGCTAATGTTTGGTAACCTTCATCTTTCCTTTAAAAATAAATACAGGAATCGGCTTAAGTTAAAAGCAGAAATGTGCTTAAAGTTATCAATCCTGGAACCCAACATTGAAAATAATGACCCTATGAAATGTAAAGACACTCAGCCCTCGCAATTGACTTTTTGTTGTTTTTCTCTTTTATTGACCTGGAGTTATAAGTAACTTGAGTTATTTTTCTCTGTATTTTGTTCTGGATTCATATGTAACTGTATAATTCTTATCTTATACTAGGGGGATTTGCCCCCTGCTACACGCTAGCCATTTTGTGGTACAGCTGCTCATGGGGATCCGGATGTACTGGAAATTGTTACATATGCATAATAGAACTAACTATTTTACATTACAGCAAGTAATTAACCATATTAAAAAATAGTAAAACATTAATTTGAAAGTAAAGTACATTTCATGTTGCGTTACAGTTATTCGTTGCGTTATATGATTTTATTCTGTTTGGATTTTAAATGAACACGCAAATACTTTTTAAACTTCCACTTTCACTGTAAAACTTCAGTAAAAACAATTTTTTTAATTAAATTTTCGTCAATATTGCATTGAATTTTGATTCTGTATTTGGACTTACAGTGGTGTGAAAAACTATTTGCCCCCTTCCTGATTTCTTATTCTTTTGCATGTTTGTCACACAAAATGTTTCTGATCATCAAACACATTTAACCATTAGTCAAATATAACACAAGTAAACACAAAATGCAGTTTGCAAATGGTGGTTTTTATTATTTAGGGAGAAAAAAAAATCCAAACCTACATGGCCCTGTGTGAAAAAGTAATTGCCCCCTGAACCTAATAACTGGTTGGGCCACCCTTAGCAGCAATAACTGCAATCAAGCGTTTGCGATAACTTGCAATGAGTCTTTTACAGCGCTCTGGAGGAATTTTGGCCCACTCATCTTTGCAAAATTGTTGTAATTCAGCTTTATTTGAGGGTTTTCTAGCATGAACCGCCTTTTTAAGGTCATGCCATAGCATCTCAATTGGATTCAGGTCAGGACTTTGACTAGGCCACTCCAAAGTCTTCATTTTGTTTTTCTTCAGCCATTCAGAGGTGGATTTGCTGGTGTGTTTTGGGTCATTGTCCTGTTGCAGCACCCAAGATCGCTTCAGCTTGAGTTGACGAACAGATGGCCGGACATTCTCCTTCAGGATTTTTTGGTAGACAGTAGAATTCATGGTTCCATCTATCACAGCAAGCCTTCCAGGTCCTGAAGCAGCAAAACAACCCCAGACCATCACACTACCACCACCATATTTTACTGTTGGTATGATGTTCTTTTTCTGAAATGCTGTGTTCCTTTTACGCCAGATGTAACGGGACATTTGCCTTCCAAAAAGTTCAACTTTTGACTCATCAGTCCACAAGGTATTTTCCCAAAAGTCTTGGCAATCATTGAGATGTTTCTTAGCAAAATTGAGACAAGCCCTAATGTTCTTTTTGCTTAACAGTGGTTTGAGTCTTGGAAATCTGCCATGCAGGCCGTTTTTGCCCAGTCTCTTTCTTATGGTGGAGTCGTGAACACTGACCTTAATTGAGGCAAGTGAGGCCTGCAGTTCTTTAGACGTTGTCCTGGGGTCTTTTGTGATCTCTCGGATGAGTCGTCTCTGTGCTCTTGGGGTAATTTTGGTCGGCCGGCCACTCCTGGAAAGGTTCACCACTGTTCCATGTTTTTGCCATTTGTGGATAATGGCTCTCACTGTGGTTCGCTGGAGTCCCAAAGCTTTAGAAATGGCTTTATAACCTTTACCAGACTGATAGATCTCAATTACTTCTGTTCTCATTTGTTCCTGAATTTCTTTGGATCTTGGCATGATGTCTAGCTTTTGAGGTGCTTTTGGTCTACTTCTCTGTGTCAGGCAGTTCGTATTTAAGTGATTTCTTGATTGAAACAGGTGTGGCAGTAATCAGGCCTGGGGATGGCTATGGAAATTGAACTCAGGTGTCATACACCACAGTTAGGTTATTTTTTAACAAGGGGGCAATTACTTTTTCACACAGGGCCATGTAGGTTTGGATTTTTTTTCTCCCTAAATAATAAACACCATCATTTAAAAACTGCATTTTGTGTTTACTTGTGTTATATTTGACTAATGGTTAAATGTGTTTGATGATCAGAAACATTTTGTGTGACAAACATGCAAAAGAATAAGAAATCAGTAAGGGGGCAAATAGTTTTTCACACCACTGTATATTGTGACAACACAATGTATAACTGCCTGTGAGTGAATTTCGTTTCCTTCTCTCTAATAAATAAACGGACTTTTTCAAATGTTTGTCTCTGTGATTTGTTAATTGTTTTTGCAAAAGCTATTCTAATGGGAAACTGTTAATATTTCAACACAAATGACACATCAAGATCTCCTTTGGTGTCTAATGTTATCCACGGGAGATGTACTACATTACCTTTCTTGGATACATCTTTCTTTCAACAGTAATTCGGGTGGTGGAAGACCATACCATGTTAACGGTTGTAGATTCTTCGGGATATTGTAGGTTGATGTTTTCATCTTCCGCATGATCACCACCAACTGTTTCAGCATAGTCTATTGATATGCATTTAACAAATTTGCCGTGTAACTGATCGACAATTTTCTCGTTAATTTGTTTGGCTTCATCATTTCTCGGTGCTAGGATTGCCCGTGTATTCATTTCTTCTGTTGATAACCCTTCGGGATGAAATTCTTCAATAAGATTTGGACATAAGTCTTCTTTTATTGGGAACTTAAAGTGAGGAAAACTTAAAAATTTATAAGAGCTAAGAGAGCAGAAACTGTGTCTGACAAAAGCATTCACATGAATGAGAGGTGAGAGTGCCGTGTGCGTGGTTGAATATGGTTGAGAGGAGCGCGTGACTTGAGGGTGTGACAAAGTTTTGTCTCGCGGGACTTGAAATTATCTCTTTGGAAAAGTCTTGTCTCAGGATTTCCTTTTATAATTGAGAGACATAATATACGTACATAAATATCTAAACGTGAAAAGTACAGAAATTTTAGGCTTTCTGATTTTGAATTCTTAGAACACCATGCTACTGTTCTAACATTAAAAATAATTTATTAAACAAAAAGTATTTAATATCCATCCATCCATCCATTTTCCAACCCGCTGAATCCGAACACAGGGTCACGGGGGTCTGCTGGAGCCAATCCCAGCCAACACAGGGCACAAGGCAGGGAACCAATCCTGGGCAGGGTGCCAACCCACCGCAGAAGTATTTAATATGCATATGAAAACTAAAATATGTAAACACCCATACAAAAACTCTTTAATCAATTGTTAAAATCACCAAATGCACAGTTAGGGACAGTTGGGAATTAAGAAATCTCACTTTTTGTTGTGCCCAGTAAGAGTTCAGTACTAAAAATTTAAGACTAAAAGAAAATGGGGATACTGTCAAATATTTGAATTCGTTAATTGCTGATACGGACTTCCTGTTTGTGGATTTGTTGTGCTATGATCTTATTGGCCTTTTCTCCATGTTCATAATAATGATGTTGCGATTTAAAGATAAGCTGTTCCATTTCCTTACTAGTCAAGAGGTTAAATTGTGATTGCAAAACCTGCCTTTTCCTACAAAGTGTCTCATTTGGTGTATTCTAGATCTGTTCTGGTAATTTAATTGATTAGCTCAGACTCCTTCTTGTTTCTAGTTTATTTTTATGAGAAAAATATAAAATAATCTGTCCTCTTAAAAATGCCTTTTCCCAGAGTATACCTGCTGAGACCTCTGATGATTCATTTGTCTCAAGAAAACAAACAATTTGCTTATATTTGAATTGTGTGCAGTTCATATTAGCTAATAACAGGGGGTTAAGATGCCAGCTACGAGATGAGTGTGTAGGACACAGTAATTTAAGCTCCATGATCTGAGAGGCATGGTCAAAGATAACAATAGTGTCATACTTACAAGATTTGATAGTGGGCAAAAAATTATTATTTTTATACATGAAGAAATAATTAATTGTTGAGTGACAATGATGTCAAGGTGAGAAAAAGGAGTATGCTCTTAGGTTAGGATTTAAGAACCTCCATGGGTCAGGTAAGTTATGATCTGTTACAAACTGTGCAGTTATTTTGCAGTATTAGATGTTATTGCCATTGTATCTGAGGAATTATCCAGGTCTAGATTTAAAACACAATTAAAGTCGCCATTATAATTTTGTGAGTGTTCACATTAGGGAACACTTTGACTTCGTAAAGGTAGT
Organism: Erpetoichthys calabaricus; assembly: GCF_900747795.2. NCBI lineage: Eukaryota > Metazoa > Chordata > Cladistia > Polypteriformes > Polypteridae > Erpetoichthys > Erpetoichthys calabaricus. The sequence continues at coordinate 97,146,088 of NC_041403.2, read as the reverse complement.
ACACCAATTAAAAATGTCCTAGAGATACCATGTAACATTTAATCACGTGTCAATAGTCTTCTGTAGTGATGCATTTGCTTTGATTACTAGGCCTACTAATTATTTGAAGCCACGTAGTGTTACTTCTGTTAGCAGTAACTGAGATCTAAGATCATGTTCAGCATCATTGCATTGGATTTATATTAGTGGGGACCCTGACCAGATAGTGTAATGTTTTGAAGAACCTTGATTTAAGGTTTTGAAACACTGTGATCTAAGCTATTCCATTAACAATTGCTGGGGAAGATTACATTTATGATGCTTGTTAAGATTCTCCCTGATGATTCAATGAACAAAAACAGTCAATACTTTTCCACTTGGTTTGGGAAAGTTTAAATATCACAGAAATGCAATATTCTTCACTTATCACTTAAGAGCAAGCAATGCATGATGCAGCTGTTAAGAACTGTAACTTTAGGCAGCAAAGTCTGAAGCAGACTATAATCTGAAGATTTATAACTCAACATTTGTCTGTGAATAAAAAAATGTCTAAAGCATTAAGTACTGCTTTATTGCATAAAGCATCACATCAGACTTCAGACCACCAAATTTAGTTAAATATACTGTACAGGGCTGAGACACATCATTCAGCGACATCTGACAATTCTAAAATATTACCTTCAAATGGGACAACTGTGTCTTATACAGGATTTATATGAAAATCACAAATATGTGCATTTTGAGCAACTAAGAAGTTGTACAACAGTCTCATTCACATGGGACTACTTGGACATCCCTGAACCATCCCGGTTAAACGTGTGATTAATTACGATTAATGAAAGACCATTTTGCAATTAATCACAATTATAAATTGTAAACTGACAGCCCTAATTAAAACTAATTAATGTACTGTAGCTGAAAATACATTCAATTTGAACCATTGTTTGTTCTTTTTAGCTGCTTGGGTCATCATAATCCCAAATGTAAAAGACATAATTTGATTTAAACATAAAAGGAGGATTAATTAAAAGATCATTCTTTAGTACTGATTTTGTCTCCCTACTGCTCATAAAACATTACTATTATTATTGCATTTTCAAACCTATCAATGTCATTTGTATTTGGAAATGATCCTTAAAATATATTATTTTATTCTTCAGTCTAATTCTAGCCCAAAAAACTTACACACTTTAAGACTGACTATAAAAGGCAAAACAGTAGAATATTAGAGGAAAATAGACTTTAGCCTAGCCTTGTGCTGGTTTGGAACTTGAAACATGCATTATATATATACAACTGTAGAAACAAAGTGTATACCATCTAGCTTGATTACTTCCAAGAATGCAAAAGTCAGACATCAAAACTTGGATACATACAGCAGCAGCAGGGTGTGGTAGCCCTTCCTCTTTTTCAAATAATACAAATATACAGTAGTTCCCAACATTTTATTCATTTTATATTACATACACACTTCTTTCTCTTTTCATCCTTGTATTTCAAAATGTTCTTGGCTAGATGAAAGACTGCCTGGCTCTCAACTCTAATCTTTGTTTTTAATTTCTCTCTGGATGCTTACATTTCAAAGCTGTGTTTTTCTGCAGTTCATGTAGCATCTGATATTCTGAGAGCAAGCTTAAAATATTTTTTACCAGTGTGTTTATGCAAACTGCATCTACATGTAAATATAGAAAAAAAACACATCTTCAGAAATAAATTACAGTGAGGTAGCAATTATTGATTATGTTTGCTGCACAGAAAGCTATTACAGTATATTACAAAATAGTAATGCATGCATGATTTTGATTACTGGGTAAAAGATTCAGAATTGCTGATCTCTGCTGTTTTTGCCTATTATGTGATTTGGATGCATAACATCTTTCTACATTGAAAAAGCCTTATTAAAGAATGGCTAAAATAAATTACATATACAGAAATAATGGCTGCGAATTTGCATTAAATTCCATATATTCATTTGAATAATCTACTTTTTGTTCATAATTTATGTAAAACATTTTGCTAAATTGATATAACCTTGCCCTTTAAAATACAGTGCATGATTGCTGCTGCTTCATTGACCCATCATCCTGGGTTTGAATCTTACATCCGGTCATTGTCTGTGTGAAGCCTGCATGTTCTCCTAGGACTGGCTCTCACAATTTTGCTGCCCGAGAGGAAGCCTGTAAATAGCACTGCACATTACCCCCCACACCAGCCAATAGTATGACTCTTTTATTAATTTCTTTTGTCATAAAATGTTGGATTATTGCTGTTCTCCTCTTTAGTACTGTATTACCTATATAACATTTTGTTTGTAATCAGGTAGTTTAAATGGATTATGATCTGATTAATATATTCACATTCATGCACATATTTTATGCGACTATAGGTATATATTTATTTTAGTAAATGATGCCAAAGAATAAAAGCAGTTTGCTTCAAATATTAAATGCACATTCGAATATGTTCCATGGAGAATCACAGTCATAGCGGCTCATGGAACGGTCCTTACAGTTGACACTGCAGTTGTGACCCACTGGGCTGGCTACTTTGTGCAGCAGTTTAAAGCTGATCCTCCAGCTAGGACGTTGAACATCTCTGGCTCCACGGTTTTTGAGGCTGATCCTCCAATTAGCTTTGAACCACCCAATGTCACTGAGATTGCACAGGTGGTGAACCAGCTGAGGGTAGTGAAGGTTGCAAGGATTTGTGGTATCTGGGGTAAACTTCTCCAGGCTGGTGGTAAGGCTGTCCTCCTGGCATTGTAAGAAATCTTTGTTTCCATTTGGGAGACTGGCATCATCCCAACTGACTGGAAAACAGGACTTGTCATCCCTACCTGGAAAGGGAGAGGTGATCACCTGGATTGCTACAATTACAGGGGGATTGAAACTGTTCTCTGTCCTGGGTAAGGTCCTTGCTAGAGTCATCCTTAATAGGATATTTGATCACTTGCTCACCTATCAGCGACTGGAGCAGTCTGGTTTTACACCTAAGAAGTCTACCATCGACCCTATCCTGGCACTGAGGGTTCTCATGGAGCGCAAACATGAATATCGTCTGAGTTTCTTTGCAGCCTTTGTCGATTTTCGTAATGCATTCAGCTCAGTTGATTGAGCTGACATGTGGGACATCATGAGGCTTCACGGGATCCCCTCAAGATTTCTGGATATCATGGCTGTCCTGTACACTGGTACTGTGAGTGCTGTGCAGAACCTCTGCATTTTTCCCAGTTGATTCTGGAGTTCGTCAGGGGTGTGTTCTTCTTGCTCCTACTCTGTTCAATGCTTGCATGGACTGGCTGTTGAGCAAGGTCATGGGGTACAGTGACTGTGGGGTATCTGTTGACAAAGATTCAGTGATCTTGATTTTGCTGATGATGCTGTGATCTTCACGGAGTCAATGGAGGCTCTGATCGGGGCTCTCGAGCGAGAAGTCCGAGTGTCTGGGCTTGTGAGTGTCCTAGATAAAAACCAAGTTCCAGGCCTTTAATGACCTCTTAGGCACAGCTATCAGCAGTTTGTCTATAAGTGAAGAGAGTGTCGACCTTGTTGAGAAGTTTACTTACCTCAGCAGTGACATTAATGTCTCTGGTGACTCTTCTTATGAAGTCAGCAGATGGACTGGGAGAGCATGGGGTGTCATTAGGTCGCTAGAAAGGGGTGTGTGTCGCTCCGGATATCTATGCAAAAGGACGAAGGTCCAAGTTTTTAGTGTCCTGGTGCTTCCTGTCTTGCTATATGGTTGTGAGACATAGATGCTATCCAGTGACCTGAGATGAAGACTGGACTCTTTTGGTATTGTGTCTCTTCGGAGAATCCTTAGGTACCACTGGTTTGACTTTGTGTCAAATGAGTGGTTGCTCACAGAGCCCTGAATGAGGCAAATTACCTGCATTGTGAGGGAGTGTCAGTTATGGCACAACGGCCAAGTGGTGCGATTCCCCGAGGGTGAGATGGCTCACAGGATCCTCATTGTTGAGGACCCAAATGGCTGGACCAGGCCAAGGGGAAGCTCACACAACATCTGGCTGTGGCAGATAGAGAGTCATTTCTGGAGTGTGATTATGGACTGCGTGTCTGCCTGGGGGGTTTCCAACCAGGATCCCGAGCTGTTTCAACTTGTGGTGGGTGTGGCAATAAGCTGTACCAGTGCATGTTCCCTAACTGGACCTGACCTGACATTATAAGAGGGTATTTTGTTTTTTTACAAACACATATAATATGTAAAAATAATAAAATAACATAATAAGAACAGTTCCTTGGTGGAAGTTTCAGTTTACAAATTAAAGTAAATAATAATAAAATACTTATTTAAAATTCTTTACAATTATACAATTTCAAATCACTGAATTCAAAACAGCAATTATGTTTAAATCCATTGTTATGGATAGTTAAATACAGTACTGTGTATATATATATATATATATATATATACAGGTAAAATTCTGTTACAATGAATATCTTTACAACGAAATTTTCATTACAACGAAGTATTTTTATGGTCCCGACAGCTTCCCCATATGACACGAGTCTAAAGAAATCTTGTTACTACGAAGTACATTCAGCAGATACTTTCATTATAACGAAGTGCACAAAAGACCTTGAAATGCTTGAATGAATCATCCACAGAGCAGTTAGTTCTGTGGCTGCAGCTCAGTTGTGCACAACGATCCCCAAACAGAAACACTGTTTTTTTTCTTCGAACTTTCCTCGTGCTGTTTTTTTTTTTTTTTTTTTGCCTTAGCGGTTTTCAGTGATACCTTTTAGTTATTGCTCATCAACATTTGAAAAAACATCCATTGAAATTTAACTCATTGTCACACTCCTATAGAAACGGCAGACACGAAAAAACGATAACAGTTCATATTATAAAAAAAACTAAAAGAAAAAAGACGTTGCCAATGAATTCGGAATTTCGCTATCGCTATTGACGCTGTCAACTTTCTTGAAAGACAGAGCAAAAAAAGTAGAAAAATCTCGGGTTGTGAACGTATGTGAACTGCTGCATTTGAAGACGTCGAAAAGCCATTTTTATGTGGTTCAGTGATTCTCGTTCAAGAAACATTCCTATTAATGCGGCACTCATTTAGGAGAATGTGAGGTTTGTAAACTCTCTTGGGACCACCCACAACTAGACAGCAAGCCGAAGAGAGTCCCGAAGTGTGATCTCCGCGTCTGTACGGGGCAATAGCAGATATGCTGCGTCTCTCTGCCAAAGTAAACAGTATCACACTTGGGTCACAGATTTGCACAGAAACACAGAAGATTGTAGAGACAGGAACTTTATTCAAACACTGCAAACAAACATGTCTCTTTTTCAAAAGTTTAAACGTGCTCCTTGACAAGACGGTGATGACAAATCTGTCTCACAATTAAAAGAATGCAAACACATCTTCCTCTTCAAAGGAGTGCGCGTCAGGAGCAGAGAAGGACAGAGATAGAGAAAAGCAAATAAACAATCCGCAACTGACAGGTGCTTTTGGACTTTTAAGTCTGCGAAGTACCGTGCGGATCATGCGATAGATCAGCCACAAGTAAGCCCAGCAGCAAGGGAGCAATGTGAAGATAGTCTTTCAGCGTCTTTTTTTTTTTAACCTGTAGGGGTGCGAACAGCCCCCCAGCTCACAACAGAAAAGATCTTGAGGGGTGATGCAGGGTTAGGTGCATGTAAATTGCAAATGCAGATACTGTAACAGGATTACTTGATCACTGACCTGGCGACGACTCTGCCTGACTGCTGTGTTTGTGTATAGCAGAGTGGCAGATCACGCTATGATAAATAACTGTGCCGCTCCTGTTTCAAGCTGAATAAAGCTGGTTTTGCTAAAGTACTGAGACTAAGCCTCGTGTTTTGGGGTGCAAAACAGGAACTTATAGTGCGACCACGATCTTTTATGATTTGCTTCTGTGGCGCTTCATTGCAGCGCTGTGAGCCTCCTATTGCCCTGCCCCAGCAACGGACAAACAATCTTCCAGAGACGCTGCAAGCGCGCTTCAGGACGCACTTCAGTGCGTCGTTCCCGTTGGGTGGGGAGTGGGGGGTCTCAAAAGAGTTCAGAAACCTCACGATATGAAGAAGAAATAATGATTCGGCTCCTGATTGATAACTGTGCAGCCCACAACATGCTTCCACATTTAGATAATGTTCGCTTTAAATACCTCCCACCCAGTTGCACGGCAGCGCTTCAGCCATTCGTTTTGGGCATCATTCATACCCTGAAAGTGTATTATCGCAAGGAAATGCTGAGAAAAATTCTCGTCAGCATAACTTGTAGGTAGGAGGAGATTAAAAATAACGCGAAACAAGCTATTGAAATGATTGCAAACACCTGGATACAAGTTAAAGAAGGGACTATAATAACAAATACAGAATCTCATTACAACAAAATTTTCGTTACAACGAAATATTTTTTAGGTCCCTGTGAGTTCATTGTAACGGAATTTTACCTGTGTATATATATATATATATATATATATATATATATATATATATATATATATATATATATATATATATATATATATATATATATATATATATATATATATATATAATATATGTTCTATGATAGAGTTTTTTTATAATTTAATTATTTTCACAGATTATTTACCTTAATGCTATTATAGAATATATATAGTAATGTAATAATAAAACTTAATATACATCTAAAATATATATGCAATGCAAAGACAGGATGTCATAGCAGCCATATAAATGATTCTTCTAAAACCATTTATAATAGCATTGCACTGTACTTAGAAAAATAACAAGTAAAAGAAAAATGTATGTACATATTCAAAATCTGCCTCAATCCAATGTCAAAATAAGGATGAAAAATAGGATAAAGAATAAACTTGTTGAAATGGAAACTAAAACAAATGTAAAAGTACAAACTTGCAACTGAAGAAAATATATAAAGAAGGACATTCATCTTAAAGAGAACTTCTGTGAAGCCATGTGTGGTGCACCCTGGAATATGGAAGACCACCTGTAAAGGGATTGTGTAGGTCATCAGACATAATAGGAGTTGAACAGTTTTATTGAGTCAGAGTATTTGTAAGTTAGGGTGTGTATTGTTTTAAAAAATTCCCCCAAACCCACCCTTCCATTGTTGCCAACTTAAGCAACCATCTAAATGTTAGAGCTGGTGATATGTTTCCCATATTTATGTGTGTTTATGTGTGTTTTTTCCTCCAGGTACTTCTGTGTATGACAGTGGGCATTGCAATGGATTGGCATCCTGACCAGGGCCATTTTCTGGAATGCTTCTGGAAAAGGCCACAGCTCTAAGGGTGAATTAATACTTTTGACTATTTTCACATCTAAAATGCCTTTGAAAATACCTAGATTAAATTAAGAAAATGATTATTTAAGTCTTCATGAAAATTCAAAATAAAATTGACATATGGTAGCATTACTGTGGCTACACAAAGGTGCTTTATGTCATGATTTTTTTAATTCATATACATTTAAAATATAATTCAGAATAAAATTAAATTGGAAATTTTAATTTTACAGATTTCTTTTTGCTTATCAAGTACCTGGTGTTGCATCAGCCCCAACATTCTGCCTTATGGCTGGAGATTTCCCCATGGCGGCTCCTCACACCTTCTTTAGGCTATGAAGGTTGCCTTGCCACCATTTTCTTTTCAGAAATGTTAAAAATTCAGAATTTCTTTGGATTTCATCTACTCCAGCCTATGGAATGTAGGGCTTTTACACTGCCAAGCATTTTTATTATATTATAGAATGCACAGGAAAAAATGTGGTTAGCCAATGTCATCAGAACTGTAATTTTTGACTATGATTTTGTCTATTATGACCAACCTTAGAAACCCAAGAGGTTTTTTTTTTTCTAGAGACATCTTGTTGGCTGAAGTTTTTCTTTTCCTGTCTTCCATTTTCAGCTGACCAGATTCCATATCTCATTTATAAAGGATTTTATCTCACCATTATTTTTTGAGGTCATATTTCAGGTTGTTCTGCTTTACTTGGTGTTTAATCAAGCTTAAGGGTTCATTTAAGTTAATGTTGTAAAGTTAAGCAATTTACAACTATTTATTACATTTGTTGTGCATCTGCTCCCAAACTGAATTTGGGAACATTGAACACCACTGTATAAAAATTAATTGAACGTTATATGAGTAAGTTTGAGCCCTATCATATCAATTCTGTTAAAATAGGCTCAAGTACAAAATTATTTCTGAGAACGGATGTATGGATAGATGGAAGACCTTATCAATCAAGTGCAATTGCTTACATACTTTTATAACTCGAATAATGAAAGTTTTAGAGACTAGGTTTGCTGTCTGTAGTGACAACTAAACAGTCAACTTTGCAATTCATATAGTCTGCCATCATCCCTACATGACCTTCTCAGGCAGCTGGGTGATTTGCATATGATCTTACAAACAGAAAAACCTTCTAGCTAAATTATTATTATTTTCCCGCTTGTTTGATAGCCCTTGTGAAAATATGCTGCATGGCCATTAAAAAGTGTTTGGATGCTGAAATGCTGCTTATTTTACAAATGTCAAAATAACCTTTGCTGTTAAATATTAGAATAGATCTTTACCATTTGGTGTCATAGGCCTATGGTAAAAAAAATTACATACAATGATAATATGATAATTGCTATAATTGATCTTTAAAGCATTTTATCAACCTTTTAATCCTTGGTAAAATAATTTCTTAGGTTTTTGCCATTGAAGCAATGTTGCACCTATATTATTTTTTATTTAACAGATTACAAACACACTGCCTGCATAACGCAAATTATTACCCTATTCCAGGGTTGTCAAACCCAAGACCTGTGGCCAGTATCTTACTCTTTGACCATTTTGATAGATAGATAGATAGATAGATAGATAGATAGATAGATAGATAGATAGATAGATAGATAGATAGATAGATAGATAGATAGATAGATAGATAGATAGATAGATAGATAGATAGATGTACTTTATTTGCCCCCAACACAACTTTACAGAAGTTTGAGAGTGACAGTACGATGGTCATACCTGTCCAGATGTTTCAAAGTCAAAGTCAAAGTGAACCTTATTGTCATCTCAACCATATACAAGTATACAGATAGACGAAATTGTGAAGCTCAGGGTCCACAGTGTAACAACATGACGTGCAAATAAAAATTAAAAATAGAATTAAAATTAAAATTTAAAATTAAAACACAAACAAGACAAGACATTGTGCAAAGACAAGACAAATAAGTAGCAGCAATATTGATGTGTAAGATATGTAATATAATAAATAAATAATAGATATAGATAATACAGAAATTTTCAGTGTATGATAATAGTTAAGACATGTGTAAACAATGACAGGTCAGAATGTTTCACAGCAGAAGGATAACAAGAGTGTCAAAATACTTAAAGGTCAGTATGAAGTTTTCAGTTCTTTTCTACCTGCACACTCATCTTTGCCGGACAGTGGCTCGCATGTATAAAAGTTCTGTTTTTAGCGGTGGTTCAGGCTGTGTGGAAGATCCCAAGGGGCAGCCTGGTGTTAAGGTGTCTAACAGCTTGGGGGTAAAAACTCGCCTGCAGCCTGGCAGATCTGGCTTTGATGCTGCAGTATCTTCTCTTGGATGGCAGAAGTGTGAAAAGTCCATGTGAGGGGTGTAAGGGGTCCTGCACAATGCTGCAGGCCTTGCGGACACTGCGTTTGTAAAATATGTCCTGTAGTGAAGAGAGAGGCACCCCAATAATGTTCTCTGCTGTCTTCACTATCCTTTGCAGGTGCTTATGGTCAGATATGTTGCTGTTGCCATACCAGACCGTGATGCAGCTGGTCAGAACACTCTCAATGGTGCCTCTGTAGAACATGGTGAGGATGGAAGGGGGAAGACTTGCTTGCTTCAGTCGCCTCAGGAAGCGTAGTCTCTGCTGGGCTTTCTTGATTAGTGATGAGGTGTTATGTGTCCACGTAAGTTCCTCAGTTATGTGCACACCGAAGATCTTGGTACTCCTAACAGTCTCCACATCTAAACCATTGATGCTGAGTGGGATATGGGCAGGACGTGATTTTCTGAAGTCCACGATTATCTCTTTTGTCTTGTTGACATTGAGGGATAGATTGTTGTCTTCACACCATGCAGACAGCCGTTCCACCTCATCTCTGTTTCATCATCCCTGCTTATCAGTCCCAGCACCATTGTATCATCCGCAAACTTGATGATGTGGTTGGTGTTGTGCATGGCTGTGCAGTCGTGAGTCAGCAGGGTGAACAGCAGTGGACTAAGCACGCAGCCCTGTGGTGCTCCAGTGCTCAGTGTGATGATGCTGGAAGTGTTGCAGCCCATCCGAACTGACTGGGACCTCTCTGTCAAGAAGTCCAGGATCCAATTGCAGAGGGTGGTGTTCAGGCCCAACCTGCTCAGTTTTACAACCAGCTTTTGAGGGATGATTGTGTTGAAGGCGGAGCTAAAGTCTATGAATAGCATCCTGACATATGTGTCTTTTTTATCCAGATGTGTCAGGGAGAGGTGAAGGGCAGAGCATATGGCATCCTCAGTTGACCTGTTTGAGCGGTATGCAAACTGAAGAGGGTCAAGGGAGTTATGGAGAGACAAGAGTACCTGGTAAGTGGAGGGAGGTGTTGCTTTTCTCGTAAGCTCTTTGTTCTGCTCCTCAAACCGTGCGAAGAAGGCATTAACATTTGAATAAAGCAGGCCCAGTATGTGTCCAAAAAAGGAACATGCGTTAGACGATGGTTCAGAATTATTCATTGTTCTGTCGTTGACTTTAAAAATAAACATCCACAGGATGATGCAACTGCTCCTAGGCAGTAACATGGAGAAATTCAGTCAGTTTCTCAAAGTCTGGATCACATGTATCGACTTTAATTGTAATGCGCTTGCATTTCCTTCATACATCTCCACATACTCTCCAACAATTACCACTCTGTCTAATGAGGAGGGTGTCATCAATATTTTAAACTTGTTACATACGGCCCGCAATGACCATTAGTTTACTTAAAAAAACACCTTTAGTTTGTCTCTAGTGGTCATCACGTTTATGCACAGTATAACTCACCACAGCCACTTACCTGTAGTTGGAATGAAAATGGAGTGCTCATAATGACCCAACAAAAAAAAGAAGGTGAGATGTCTAATGTTTTTTTAACAAGATATAAAATATATGACCATCTCATGAAGGAAATCTTAGCTTGATTTCACATATACCTCTTCATTCACTTTCTAAAGATGCACAATTCTTTAGTCATGTCTTTTACTTGATTGTTATATGTGGATAGTGTGACAGATTGAGGTCTCCGTGACCCCTTGAACCCTCAGACTAGACGTCAGACACCAGGTAAAAGTCCAAATATTATTTATTTTATAATAATAATGTGCACCAAGCACCCTCCACTCCACAATACTCAATATAACAAACCACAATAATCAATCCTCCACTCCTAGACGCGTTGCCACCCTTCCACCCAGCTCAGCTCAATGTCTGGGATTTCCCATCGTCCTTTTATACACCCTGACCCGGAGGTGTTCCTTTCCAATCCGTCCACAGTTCCTTATCCCTTCCGGGTCAGGGTAAACAGTCCTTTTCTTCAACCCGGGAGCACATCGTTTCTTCCTGTCACGTGACCATGACGTACTCCTGGGTTATAGGGCGCATAAGAGTCCACGAGCCCCCCTACAGCGACTCCTGGTGGCCCCCAAGGTATCCAGCAGGGCTGTGTATAAAAACTACATAGTCCATGCGGCCCTGCTGGAACTCGGGGCACGTCCACGCTGCTGGGAGAGCTCCTCCTGGCGGCCTGGGGGTGAGGACCGGAGTAAAAAGCCAGCAATCCTTCACAATAGAAAAAGCATGTGCATTTCTACTCATGTTAAACTTGATCACAATCTGTTTCTAACCAACTCCAATTGTGGTCTGTGTGCTCCATCACTGGCACATTTACAGTATATCCATTTTTTTAACAAGACCAGGTGCCATCATCAATTATGCAGAGAATAATGCTGTTGTAAATGGATGTACATGGCTTTAGTATCAAAAATCTCACCTGTGTCCAGACTGCCACTCTCTCTAGACTTTATGTGCTGACCAGGGCACCCATTACAGTTGGTCTTCCAATTCCAAAGGTGCAATGTAAAAGGCTGCACATAGGCGCTCTTTAGTTGAACCTCCTTCTTTCTTAATTTTCTTCTCCTGCAAGTTCAGTTTTATTTTTGTTTAAATACTGTGCCTGTTTTAGCAAGTGTGTCCTTTATCTTCTCTTCCACCTTTATTTCTTAATAGGCTTGACTTAGTTTCTGGATATATACTATACAAAGATTTTTTTTCTTTCTGTTTTTTCCTTTATTTTTTAAGCACAGTTAACTGCCATTAGGAGTGGTTTTAGGATCGCTTATGTGATTGTTGCACCTGCTTATGTTGCTAACTAAGAAAGCAGCTGCAATAAAATGCAAACACTACCAAACATTAAGCTTAGTGACACATGCATCAGAAGTAATTGTTAATATTGTCCTTTGGCACATAGAACAAAAAGCTGAAGCAATGCTCTCAGAAGATCAATTTGGATTTAGAAGTACCAGGGAAGCAATATTAGCTCTAAGAATGATCATAGAAAAAAGTGTAGCAAGACTACATAGAATTAAAAATCATTATATCACTGGGACTTTAGAATGATGAAGGAAAATCCATTCAGTCATAGTAGTCAACAGCTAAATTTTGGAGGACCCTGCTTGGGAGGATTTCCACCTGTCTAGGGCAGGTGTCATGTTACTATGACTACTGGGACAGGAAATGGGTCATTTTAGCTGGAAACTACCAAAAAGGAGGAGGAGAAAGAAAGGAAGCAGTAAAGCAAAGGGCTTGGCTATCTTAGTATAAGAAGACAGTGGAGGCAAACTTCATTTAGGGATTTCTGCTATTTGTGGGATAGCCACCCAGAAAAAAAGAAACGGTGAGGTGAATACCTGAGAAGATGTGTGGGTTTTGGTGTATGGCCTAGTGGTTCTCCGGATAATTCAGTTGGTGAGTCAGACTCACTCTCTATTCCTTAGGATAGCAAGAAATCAGGCATATCCATCTGCTGACTGTTTTTTTCATTCAGCAAGATCATTTCATCCTAACTGCATTTAATCATTCCCCTTCTTTTTTTGCACTATTTTGAATATTTGTATCTCTTGGTGTTTGTATATCGGACTGGGGATAAGGTACTTGGTTGGGGGGAGCGCAATATGAGAACATACATAGCATTCATAGTTATGGATGCCTTCGACAACGTTAAGTGGGACAAAATGTTTGAAGTTCTGAAAAATGGTGGAATTAGCTATAGAGAGCGTAGACTGATATGGAATCTATATGGGAAGGAGAGAGCTATTTTATATGAAGGGAAGCAACAGGAGGAGGCAAAAATCTGGAAAGGAGTTAGACACTATCAACCATTGTGTTCAATATGTACATAGAAGAAGCTTTTAAAAAAGTTAGAGAACAAGTAAAAGTGGGAGTAATAGTGCACGGTGAAAGAACAGATATGCTCAGATATGCAGATGATATTGCTATCTTAACTGAAAACAAAGAAGACCTCAAGTACATGTTACAAAAAATGAATGAAATTATATTGATAAGATATAATATGAGAATTAATAAATCCAAAACAAAGGTAATGGTATGCGACAAGGACAAACAAGCCAAAGTGCAGATTGATGTTGGTAATGAATGTCTTGAACAAGTGGATTCATTTATTTATCTGGGAGGAAGGATTTGGAGGCATGGGTGATGTAAAGTTGAAGTAATAAGTAGAATTAATCAAGCAAAAATCTCTTTTAACAAAACGATAAAGCTCTTGACGTCTCAAAATAACAGTCTACAAATCAGAAAAAGGCTCCTAAACACCTCTATCTTGAGGGTAGTTTTATATGGCCGTGAGACGTAGACCTTAGGAGTTAAAGAGGAAAAGAGACTAAATTCATTTGAGCTATGGTGCTAGCGAAGTATGTTGAAAATTAAATGGGCCGATAATGTAAGTAATGAAGAAGTTCTCCTAAGAGCAGGTGAGAGGCACAGCTTATGGAAAACTATAGTTCAAAGAGAAGTGGGACACCTATTGAGACATGAAGGGCTCCTGAAATTGATGATGGAAGGACAGGTGAAGGGGAAGACAGGCAGAGGAAGACCATGTTTGCAATATGTTGAGCAAATAATGAAACATTTAGGATGCAAGAATTATCAGGAAATGAAAAGAAGAGCTTGAAAATAAGGGGAATGGAGAGTTGCTGCAAACCAATATCTGGATTGAGCACTAAAGAAGAAGATGTGTCCATTATAAATCCTCTGAACATGAAGAATCAAAATACTTCATGGCTGGAGTTCTGCTTGATCAGTCCAACCTTAGTATTTCTTGAATTGAATATTTAACATATGTACTCTATATTTTGCATGTTTTATATTATTATTATATCTTGGTATTAATGTGAACAATTAGTGAAATTAGTAAAAAAATTATACAAAGCCTCTGATCATACTACATAGCCGTTATTTATCTCCTTTTTAATTAAACATATTGTAGGGTAAGATTCGAGAAGGAAGACACAGCAGGACAAAGAAGTGAATGCAAATCAGTTTACTCTGAATTACCAAGCTCAGTCCCCACCTTCTCCTCCTCTCACCCCTCCCGCCTAACCGTTGTCAACCTGAACCATTTAGAAATCCCCACCTCTATTTTCAATGCCTTCGTTCAGGGTACCACCCCTTTTTTTCTTTGCAAAGTCAATCATTGCTCTGCAGTCCTCCGTTCCATTCTCAGCTAGTCTGAGCAGTCTTTGTCATAAGGCCTCGTCCCAGCTGGGATGTTACAATACTATTATTTATTCTTTAAAGCTGATATTGTATTTGTAAAATGTAATTACCATCAATCAGTTAACCTATCCATTTGTTTTATCATTATATTTATGTATTGTTTACATCCTTGCCTTAGTCTGTTAAGTGTATGTGTACTGTTTTTAAAAATGTCCAGCCACAGAAAATGCTGTTTACATTTTCATTTTTCACCTCACACATTTTCAAACAGGGTCACAATGAGCTGTAGGCAATCATCTGTTAACAGTTTTGTATTACTGTGTAGTATTTCTATTTAAAAACCTATGAATTATTCTCTCCAGGTACCTGTGAAGAATGTAAAGAATTATTAAACATACTGAAAAACAATTGTGAATTCTTAAATAATAATGATCTACCATTTTTTCGAAAATTGTTCATGACTTTTACTAAATTATCATATATAGATTTACTGTGTCCTGAAGGCCCTTGTTTATTGAAGCTCTAACCAGAGGTGAAAAATAACTAGTGTTCAATGTGTCAATGCTATCTGTTAGCCAAACTTCATCTAATGCAAGTTATGTTCAGTTTACATGCATAATTGATTATGCTAGCTGTGCTACCCATCTAAGTTGGTTTGAAATATAAGGAATCAATGTAGACCTCGGCATTAAAATTTGCGGTGCACTATCTATTGGAATGTATTTTATAAAGCCTGTAGAAATTAAATGCATTACATTTGTCATTACAACAAATGGCACATCACAAACACTTATAGTAAAAAAATGCATTACTACAAATATTTGTGATATGCCATCTGTTGAATGACGATTGTCTCTGTTATATGTCATTTGGTGCGGGATTCATAAAAGCATTGTTAAAGTTTGTGATGCGTCATCAGCTGTAATGTCAAAGACAAAGCAACTAGATAGATGCCCAAATACACAGACACATTATTTTATTACTGTGTTTTTTTTACAAATATAGCTTTTCAATTAAATACAGACTTGCTAATTGAAACCAGAAGCAGTAGGCAACTTTCCAAGAGAAGGAACTTGTATAGGTTTACTGATATGTATAGTGTTAGTCCATAGAAAATGTATCCTTAAAGTTAATGGAGGTTTAATGAAAAGTGGTGTAATGTGTCGTAATCATAAGTGTATGATTAGCAAACATATTAAGTAGCATTGACTAGCAGATAGTTAATGGATGCTAACAGAAGATCATGTAATTTGTAGTAATGAAAGGTAAAAAGGGTGTTCTTATTTGAAGTTTTGGAATAAATACTGTCACAAAGATAGAAAATATACATTTCACAGCCTTGTGGAATTTGAAGCACCTGGTCTACAATATTCTACCTATGGAGATCTGAAGGGAGTTTGGATTTGATTTGGTTTGATTTGAAAGGAAAGTGTAGTCGAAACCAGGATGTCAGCCAAAACAAAAAATAAAGCCAAAATGCTAAGTGTGAAGTATTGTAGAGAAAGGAAACAAAATTATCTACACTGGGAATTCTTAAGCAATGGAACACACACAAAAAGTCATTAAAAGAATCCGCAATTTTGGATAAACAGGAAGTGTGTGACGTTGAGCTTTAAACTGTTGACCTGATTACATTACAGGTTGCAACCTCCGGCCTTCCCTAGGTGGCAATCACCCCAACGGCTATATGCAAGAAACCTATAAAAGGGCAGCATCCATGAAAAACAAATGTGTTGCTAGAAAAAGGTGTATACTTAAAGATTAAACTTAAAAATAAATGAATATCAGAAATGGAATAAGTGACCCAAAAAATCCTTAATGTAAATTAAAAGTTTTGAAAAAAATTAATAAATTAACTCAAATTATAAAAATCACATGAGGGCAAGATCTCTGTAAATGTGAAAGTCAAGCTGCTAAATCCAAATAGTTGACAAAACTTGAATATCACTAGCAAAATCAATTCTGACATTGCAAATGAAATCCTTGATGGAAAGTCCAACATATGCTGGGTTCTGGGTGGTTTCAGTATAAACTGAGATAAACTCATTCTAATTTAGTCTAAGTATTCACAAAACTGAGGATTCTGCAGAAAAGTCATATTGAATATCCAACTTGACGTGGCAGAAACACAGGTGTGTTTCACACGCAGTGTTTTATAGCACCAGAAGAGAATAGCTGAAAACATCTGGCACAACCCAGTCTGCAGCTTTGTGATCTTAAACCACACACTATTGTTTATCCCACCTGTTACTATCCTGTGGCTACTCCCAGGATTCCTGTTGTACGGCACCTTATAAATTTAGTATTAAAGCAAAATCTAAATCACTTGATAACTAAAGAATAAAAAGCATAATAAGACCAATGATTAACATCAAATCCTTCACTAGGGGTAACTGTAATAGTAACTTAATTTAAGTTAAAATATATGTATTTTGAAAGGATTCCACACAACACAGAGAAAGGTTTGGGGGCAGCATCCCATATACTCGAGATAAGCTGCCAAAATGGACCTCAACAGACCTCAGTCCAACACAGAACAGTACAGACAGGCAAACATTGCATCTTTAAAGCCGGGCAGGGGAAGTGAAGTTATTGGGTCAGCGACTGGAAGTGACATGATTGGGGCCGGAACCAGAAGTGACGTCCTTGAGTTCAGGCGACATTTCCCATGGTTGGTCTGCCAATGAAAAAGAGGAAGGATCATTGGACTCTGCCTTCCCCTGCCCTGGTATGGCACGGATTTATCTCTTTGTGAGCCCTTCAGCTGCATCCCATGTGTACATGTGTGACAATATCTATCTATCTATCTATCTATCTATCTATCTATCTATCTATCTATCTATCTATCTATCTATCTATCTATCTATCTATCTATCTATCTATCTATCTATCTATCTATCTATATAGTGGCAGACGGTATGGGCTCTTACCTGGGATGCCTGTGTTATGGAACTTCCACAGGGCATTATTTCCCCTGGAACACTAAATGGCAGTACCTCTGGATTGCAGCAGTACCTTGGATTCCCACAGGGCATCATGGGAGTTGGAGTTAGATGGCATTGGAGTTGGATTAGAAATGCAGTGTAACTGAAAATATGACCTTTAAACTTAAACATTTGACAGCTAATGGGACATAATTAAACCAGCCAATTAGAAAAAATAGACACAAGTAACACAAGAATGATTATTTCCTCAATAGAGGTCTTAATGACAAGCTCCCACAGTGCTTATATAAATAATCTAGGGTCAAAGCATTTATTATCTCCATAAATCGGCACAGCCCTGTTTGGTTCCGTGGGTACTTTGTCAAGCTTTCACCTCACCTGTAAGTGAATCCGGACCATGCTTACGAGCTACCAGAAATACTCCCAGGTGCAGGATAAAAGAAGTCCACTGCCACTGCTCCATGAGCCAGAGTTGGGAGGGAGAAGTTAAAGCTTGCCAGGGGTAGTGGAGGCGGAGGAAACAGTGAGAGGAAGAGAAAGAGAAAAGAAGATGTGTGTATTGCTGTGCTTTTGTACTCTGCATTGGTGGGAAATGTTTGGAAAGTGTTTCCCACAGCAAAATAAAAGCTGTGTGTGTTGCTGGAGTTGTGTTTGCATCTGTCTGGGTTGGGTTTGGGGTGCTGGTGCGCCCCCTGCAGGCCACAATATATACATACATATACAGTACGTATATATATATATATATTTGCCGTTGGAGATCCACAAAGGGAGAAAAAACGAATCACGTATCATAAAATAGTTTTATTCCTGAGCTTTCAACCCCTATCAGGGGTCTTCATCAGAGGATAATGCTTAGACTTACAAGAATCAAAGGCAATATATAGCAGCACATTCAGGGGGGGGTGGGTGGGTGGAGGTGACTAAGTCCGTATGATCAAAAGGGGGGGGGGGGTTATCGTTAAATTAAAGTGCATATGTCCTTCTTAAGTTGGCATATGCTGGGTTTATGTCCAAGTGTCTGTTGATGGCATTTTCATCTGATAGCCAAGACTCGGCCAACTCTCTGGCGCTTTTTGTACTGGCCTTACATTTTACTTTCACGTTGTCCCAGTTGAATGTGTGTCCTGTCGATTTAGTATGTGCATATATCAAAGATAGTGCGTCCTTTCTTCTGACAGCGTTGCGATGTTCCTGTATACGTGTTGAAATTCTTTTTGACGTTTGTCCTATGTATACAGCTGAGCAAGAATTGCATGGAATACTATAAACTGCGTTTCGTGTTTCGGCTGTCGATTTCTTGTTTTTAGCATTAAACAGGACCATGCGCAGATTGTTGGTGGGTTTATGTGCTATTTTGATGCCCCACTTGGTCAGGGTGCGTGCCGTGCCTTCTGACACATTATGGTGGTATGGGAGTGAATGCCAGGTGGAGTAGGGGTTCTGATGTACGTCGCTTGTATGCTGATTCCTTTGGCGCCTGCTGTGTAGACTCCGATTAATGAATGATTTTGAGTATCCGTTCGACGTGAAAAGTTGAAACAGATAGCGTCTCTCATTAATTTTTGTTTCCTTGGTATTACAATGCGTGTGGACTCGTTTAAATAGGGTTTTCACGCAGCTCCGTTTATGAGATACCGGGTGATTGCTGGCGAAGTGTAGAATCTTGTCTGCGTGGCATTGTTTGCGGTGAACACTTGTGGTCAGGGTGGCGTCACTATTTCTTTTGATGTAAATGTCCAGGAAATTGATGTGTCGATTATTTTCTTTTTCCATTGTGAACTGGATTGCAGGGAATATTGTGTTAATATGATTGAAGAATTCATTCAGCTGGCTCTTTCTTAATATGACGAATGTGTCGTCTACATAGCGTATCCAAATTTTGGGTGTAATCTGGGATAAAGCTATGTTTTCAAATCGTTGCATTACCAGTTCAGCTAGGAGTCCCGATAACGGTGATCCCATCGGCATGCCTTCTTTCTGTGTGTAATACTTGCCGTTGAAATGAAAGTGCATTTTTTGGCAAAGTGATATTAGGTGCATTAAGTCTTTGATGGACAGTTTGGGGGGCGGCACGGTGGCGCAGTGGGTAGCGCTGCTGCCTCGCAGTTGGGACACCTGGGGACCTGGGTTCGATTCCCGGGTCCTCCCTGCGTGGAGTTTGCATGTTCTCCCTGTGTCTGCGTGGGTTTCCTCCGGGCGCTCCGGTTTCCTCCCACAGTCCAAAAACATGCTGGTTAGGTGGACTGGCGATTCTAAATTGGCCCTAGTGTGTGCTTGGTGTGTTTGTGTGTGTCCTGCGGTGGGTTGGCACCCTGCCCAGGATTGTTTCCTGCCTTGTGCCCTGTGTTAGCTGGGATTGGCTCCAGCAGACCCCCGTGACCCTGTGTTCGGATTCAGCGGGTTGGAAAATGGATGGATGGATGGATGGACAGTTTGGTTCTTGTCTCTATGGTGGGGTCACTATCCAGTTTCATTAATAATGTTTCTGTGGCCAGTTGGGTCGGGATCATGGTGTATAGCGATATAACATCAAACGAGACCATGATCTCGTCCTCGGCGATGGATACATCATTCAAGCGCTGTAATGCCGACTCCGCGCTGTTGACAGAATAATCCGAGTCGTCCGTTAAATGTTTAAGTAGTTGGAAAAGTCTTTTTGACAAGTTGTATGATGGTCCGCCTATTAGGCTAACCACTGGTCTGTATTTTAGTGGTGTTTTGTGTATTTTTGGGAGTCCATAAAATTCCGGGCAGTTAGCATCATTGGATTTCATTTTGTGAAAGTTCTGTACATTCTGCACGCACCCTGACCAAGTGGGGCATCAAAATAGCACATAAACCCACCAACAATCTGCGCATGGTCCTGTTTAATGCTAAAAACAAGAAATCGACAGCCGAAACACGAAACGCAGTTTATAGTATTCCATGCAATTCTTGCTCAGCTGTATACATAGGACAAACGTCAAAAAGAATTTCAACACGTATACAGGAACATCGCAACGCTGTCAGAAGAAAGGACGCACTATCTTTGATATATGCACATACTAAATCGACAGGACACACATTCAACTGGGACAACGTGAAAGTAAAATGTAAGGCCAGTACAAAAAGCGCCAGAGAGTTGGCCGAGTCTTGGCTATCAGATGAAAATGCCATCAACAGACACTTGGACATAAACCCAGCATATGCCAACTTAAGAAGGACATATGCACTTTAATTTAACGATAACCCCCCCCCCCCCCCCCTTTTTGATCATACGGACTTAGTCACCTCCAAGAATGTGCTGCTATATATTGCCTTTGATTCTTGTAAGTCTAAGCATTATCCTCTGATGAAGACCCCTGATAGGGGTTGAAAGCTCAGGAATAAAACTATTTTATGATACGTGATTCGTTTTTTCTCCCTTTGTGGATCTCCAACGGCAAATATGCAAACCGTATCACAGACCTTCTCTTCCATTCATATATATATATATATATATATATATATATATATATATATATATATATATATATATATATATACAAAACACCAGTACAGAAACATCTTTACAGTTTAAAATGCCAAACTAAACATCCCCCTCTTGTAAATAGAGCTGCTTTGGGAAATTATATTATAATAAATACCAAATCTGATTGGTTTGTTTTCATTGAAATCTAGCTTAGTAAATCTGACATTATTCCCTTAGCTGAGACAAAACCATATGGTTATCAATGAAATAAATCAAAGGGGTTTTTGATTTTGCATTTAATTTTGTAAGAAGTGTTCAATATCTGACCTCTTTGATTTGCACTGTATAAAAGTAAATCGTTTTTGTTGTCGTAGCTTGACAACATCTTTATGATTAGAAATGCAGTGTAATTGAAAATATGACCTTTAAACTTAAACATGGGACAGCTAATGGGATATAATTAAACCAGCCAATTAGAAAAATAGACACAAGTAACATACAGTGCATCCAGAAAGTATTCACAGCGCATCACTTTTTCCACCTTTTGTTATGTTACAGCCTTATTCCAAAATGGATTAAATTCATTTTTTCCCTCAGAATTCTACACACAACACCCCATAATGACAACATGAAAAAAGTTTACTTGAGATTTTTGCAAGTTTATTAAAAATAAAAAAACTGAGAAATCACATGTACATAAGTATTCACAGCCTTTGCTCAATACTTTGCCGATGCACCTTTGGCAGCAATTACAGCCTCAAGTCTTGTTGAATATGATGCCACAAGCTTGGCACACCTATCCTTGGCCAGTTTCGCCCATTCCTCTTTGCAGCACCTCTCAAGCTCCATCAGGTTGGATGGGAAGTGTCGGTGCACAGCCATTTTAAGATCTCTCCAGAGATGTTCAATCGGATTCAAGTCTAGGCTCTGGCTGGGCCACTCAAGGACATTCACAGAGTTGTCCTGAAGCCACTCCTTTGATATCTTGGCTGTGTGCTTAGGGTTGTTGTCCTGCTGAAAGATGAACCGTCGCCCCAGTCTGAGGTCAAGAGCGCTCTGGAGCAGGTTTTCATCCAAGATGTCTCTGTACATTGCTGCAGTCATCTTTCCCTTTATCCTGACTAGTCTCCCAGTTCCTGCCGCTGAAAAACATCCCCACAGCATGATGCTGCCACCACCATACTTCACTATAGGGATGGTGCCAGGTTTCCTCCAAACGTGACGCCTGGCATTCACACCAAAGAGTTCAATCTTTGTCTCATCAGAACAGAGAATTTTCTTTCTCATGGTCTGAGAGTCCTTCAGGTGCCTTTTGGCAAACTCCAGGCGGGCTGCCATGTACCTTTTACTAAGGAGTGGCTTCCGTCTGGCCACTCTACCATACAGGCCTGATTGTTGGATTTCTGCAGAGATAGTTGTCCTTCTGGAAGGTTCTCCTCTCTCCACAGAGGACCTCTGGAGCTCTGACAGAGTGACCATCGGGTTCTTGGTCACCTCCCTGACTAAGGCCCTTCTCCCCCGATCGCTCAGTTTAGATGGCCGGCCAGCTCTAGGAAAAGTCATGGTGGTTTCGAACTTCTTCCACTTACGAATGATGGAGGCCACTGTGCTCATTGGGACCTTCAAAGCAGCAGAAATGTTTCTGTAACCTTCCCCAGATATGTGCCTCGAGACAATCCTGTCTTAGAGTTCTATAGACAATTCCTTTGACTTCATGCTTGGTTTGTGCTCTGACATGAACTGTCAACTGTGGGACCTTATATATACAGGTGTGTGCCTTTCCAAATCATGTCCAATCAACTGAATTTACCACAGGTGGACTCCAATTAAGCTGCAGAAACATCTCAAGGATGATCAGGGGAAACAGGATGCACCTGAGCTCAATTTTGAGCTTCACGGCAAAGGCTGTGAATACTTATGTACATGTGATTTCTCAATTTTTTTATTTTAATAAATTTGCAAAAACCTCAAGTAAACTTTTTTCACATTGTCATTATGGGGTGTTGTGTGTAGAATTCTGAGGAAAAAAATTAATTTAATCCATTTTGGAATAAGGCTGTAACATAACAAAATGTGGAAAGAGTGATGCGCTGTGAATACTTTCTGGATGCACTGTAAGTATCACAAGAATGATTATTTCCTCAATAGAGGTCTTAATGACAAGCTCCCACAGTGCCTATATAAATAATCTAAGGTCAAAATGTCTCGATGCATGCTCAATAATTCAGGTAAGGAAATTCTAGAAAGTTGACATAGTTTTTTTTCCCCGATACGTTTCATCACTCATCCAAGTGACTTCCTTAGTCTCAGTTGACTGCAAGTTTTTCCAACCTTATAAACAGTACCTTTGCATAATGACCGAAACTAGCACCATTGACTAACAATGGGCCGTGTGATCAATGATATGCAAATTGTCCATTGATTAATGGCCATGAGTACCATTCACAGAGAGTTGGGGAATGGCTGCAATCACAGCATTGTAAGATGGTGAAAGATGTACCCTTAGGCCCCCTCCTCGGTTCAGTGATGGTCATTCCTTTTTCACGTAAATTGCCTCCTTGACTCGTCACTCAAACCAGTGTTCCTCCCTGTCCAGGATGTGCACATCTTCATCACTGAAAGACTGAGCAAAGACTACACATAGACCACAGTCTATCTGACTGCGGTCTATGTGTAGTCTTTGGTCAGTCCTGCGGTCTATGTGTAGTCTTTGGTCAGTCTTTCAGTGATGAAGATGTGCACATCCTGGACAGGGAGGAACGCTGTTTTGAGCGAGGAGTCAAGGAGGCAATTTACGTGAAAAATCAATGACCATCATTATGCAAAGATACTGTTTATAAGGTTGGAGAAACCTGCAGTCAACTGAGACTGAGGAAGTCACTTGGATGAGTGATAAAACGTATCAGAAAAAAACTATGTCCAGATGAACAGAATCAACTTTCTAGAATCTAAGTTCAAAGCATTGATTATCCTCATAATTCCTCTCAGTAGTTTTCAATTCTGTATTTTACAGAATCAGCATTCTGCCCATAGCTGTAAGGTACAAAGGGGCCACAATATTAAAGATTACATGTATTAATGAATATGGTTATGCACTCCACATTAAATCAGTTATTTAATTTGTAAACATATTGTCAGTTCTTCAGGGATTATTGAATGAAACAATATAGAATGGTTGAAACAAAAAAGTTTCTTTTGAGAACTTTAAATTACAGCATTAAAATAGTGTTGGCAGTTTTTAATTTAAAAATGCTTTTACCTCAGCAGTACAGCTGAGCACGTAAGAGATTCTTAGCTCAGGCACAAATTAAACTGACCTTTTCTAGATTTTGGCTAGAAATCAGGAAATGACATTTTAAAAATGGTGCAGATTTAGAGCACACTTCAGAGCCAGTCTGTCAGTGTCTACTAAGTTTTTATTTATAAAATGTCAGGGAAGTTACCACAGTCTGAAGTCTGAACAGATTATTATAAGGCTAGTACTGCTGGCTGTGCTCGTATCTCAATAGACTATGGCTCAATAAATTATGAATGAAAGAAATCTGTAGGGGTAGTAGAATGAGGAAAAAGTACTATATAGTGTATTAGTCTTTTCAGGTTAAACAGCACTGATGGCTTTCAAACGAGGATAAACAAATTCATTGATTACACTATAAAGTGTGCAAAACACTATCAAATAAGCTGATTCAATTTGAATTGTTTATTTTAACAGTTTGCTGCATTACAGTCAGGTAGCCACCTCACAGATCCGGTTTACTGAATTTAAACTATTATGCCCAGTCAATGTGTGTGACATCTCCCAGCACATTCTCCCTGTGTTTGCATGGGGTCTTCCTTTGGGTATTTCAGTTTTCCTCCCACATCCCCAAAAGATATGCTTGGTTAATTTGAAGTTGAAAAACTTAGCATTGTTTATGTGTGGGCCCTTGTGGTAAAGTGAGGTCCGCGGCTGTTTGGCGTTTTTAATAAATAAACGCTGCATTTGCGTCATCGTGTGGGGGGACCTGGTGGCGTGGTGAGTGGTTCCCATGTGCTATACAGGAGCGGAAGTCCCTGTGCTTACTGCACAGGTGTAGGATCATCCACGACCATAATTGACGCTGGGAGTTGCTGATTGCAAAGCTGTGCCACATCCCCTTTTAAAAGGGAAGCACGAGAGAATGAAGAATCGAGAAAGGAAAACAAGAAAAGATGGAGGTTAAAGAGAGAAAAAGAGAGAGGGCAGGAAGTGGAAGGAGCCGGTGCGAACAAGCAGAAGGGAGCAGGCTTGAGGGAGAGAAAGGAGGCAGGTGGGAAGGAGAGCTCCTTGAGCAGTGTGAGAAGCTGACGCCCGGGGGACTGAAGAAGTGATCACTCTGGCTGAGCAACTTGGGGAGCCAGAATGATGTGCACTAAAAGGAGCGACTTGCCGTGGAAAACCGGGAAGGCAGGGTTCGAGGAGGCTTGAGAGGAGAGCTCCAACGTGAGCGGCATCACTGTTGGGGTCCCAAGCCTTGGTCCGGAGAGTGAGCCAGGCTGTAGCCATGGGACGGCAGGGACCCGGACCTGCGGAAGGTCAGCTGCATGTGTCAGTAGGACGACTCCTCTGCTGCAAGGCCCATGTGGGATAAGCAGAGGAGCCCCCAGTGAGAACGAGGGCAATGGGCTTTTCAATAAAGTCAGTTTCCTGCCAGCTGATTTTAACCTCATTTTTAATGGATTTATTTATTGTGATTTTAACCTCCACAGATATACCTTTTTATGGATTATTTATTTATTATGGATATGGAAGCAATGCACTTTTTGAACACTTGTTTTGGACTTGCTTTTTAATAAAAGCACCGATCACTTTCATACCATCCCCTTGCTTCATGTGTGATTTGTCCTCATCAACCATGTTCATCCAGTTATGTTATTGACAGTGTCAGGTTTAAAAGGCTCCCATTATAGAAGAGGGAGGAAGGAGACGACCTGCACCGTCACAGCCCTGCAACTGTTGGTTGTTCTGTCCAATGCTGTTTCTAGCCTTGAACCCTGTGCTGCTAGGACAGGCTCCAGCCTCAGCAGGACTAGATTAGATTAAACGAGACTAAGAATATAATGTTAAAGTCTGTTATGCATTAGGATCAGAGTTATGTAAGTTACAAATTTTGCAACATATGGATTACATACACTTCAGAGCAGTCTTTTGGATAAAACATAAGAAATGCATGATTGCCTGACTTAAGTGATTGAAGATTTTTCATCTAGGCCTATTTGAAAAGGACCATATATGTGTAAGTGACCATTACTTTGTCATTTTGTTTTGTATTAGTGTTTCCTGCAGGGTATTTCTGGTGATACAGAGGTCAGCTTAGTTGCCTCAGAGTTCTGGGTCCAAACTGCTATGGAATTTTCATGTTCATTTATTCTGTGGATATTTTAGTTTGTTCCCACATCTCAGTACAGGGGTACAGGGTAGGTTGAATGGCAACCCCACTCCTGGTCAGCTGTTTGATTTGATTTACACATTCTTCCCATTTCTGTATGGTTTTTATTCCACATTGTCCAGTTTTCCCCTGTCATACCCAAAGATTAATTAGGATAATTAGGCAGAAATTATAGCATACATTACCTCATTTAGTATATAATTTTCTGACACTAAGTTATGAAAAATGTGTTCTGTAATTTTTCATGTAAGGACGAGAGAAGTTTCAAAGTAAGATAGTTCTACTCACTAATCCTAGTGCCAGAGAATGATGATGTGTTGCATGTTGATTAGCATGTGGAAATCATAAAAGAAGTGAACTCTACACATGTGAAAATAATAATCCAATAAATCTGTAACACCAATGTGTGTGTCTGAGTGTTGGTGAGTGTGTGAGGTGGTTGTATGATAGATGTACACTCTTTTCAGGGCTGGTTAAGTGATAAGCTTTTGCAAACCTGTTTAGGAATAAGTGATTGAAACATGGATGACAGCAAACCTCTTCAGTTTAACTTTAGGAACCTGATGAAATACGTTAAACAAGACCTTCTGAACTATTCAATATACAGGGAGTCCCCAGTTTGCAGACATCCGACCTATGACTTACGAACGAGGCTGCAGCTGTGACGCATGCACCTCATTAATTGCCTCTCCGTCATCTTTGGCCGGAGGACGCTGCAAGTAGTGGCTGAAGGGGTGCGATTTTACTGCTTGTGCAGTGTAGTGTCCCTCGGGAGGCTCCCGACGGCAAGCGAGCGGTGATCCATAGTCCATAGTCACTGGGGTCACAGCTATCGCTCGTGTGCAGGACGGAGACTTAATGGGGTGGTTCGCTGTCCGCCCACTACGCCGCCGCAGTTACTGCTCCTGACTGGACGCAGGCTGGATGGAGCGGTGTAGGGCTTCTCACTGCCTGCCCACTACACACGGCTCCCCCCGAATCGTTTTCGGTAGGCGGCTGGTAATGCTGCAAGCGGTGACCCGGTTGTGGCTGAATGGAGGCCATTGAGGGTGAACGGGGCGGCGGAGGGTAGCATTGTATTGTGCTTCGGGTGGCTGCCTGTTGAATGGGGGCGGTGGTGGGCGATTCACTACACGCCTTTGGCTGCACCGCGTTCGTTCTTGGTGGACGGATGCACGCTGCAGGCTGCATACTGTGGTGGGTGGGTGGTGAACCGTCCCTTGCTACTCCCATTCATTCTCAATAGCAAGCCTGCTTGTACTGTTACGTACATAGCATTAAGTTGTCTCTTGTCAGTACAGCAGACGTGCTGAAGAGGGATGCCTGCCTGCTGTGATAGCTGTACAGTGCTGTGCAGAAGAGCTCATCTTAACCTTTTGTCTTCACCCTTCAACAATGTCTCTGAAACACAAATCTGACGCAAGTGCTGATGATACAGTAAAGAAGAGAAAAACCATCACCATTGAAAATAAAGTAGAAATAATAAAAAGGTCAGAGAGAGGTGACACTCTATCATTCATTGGCAGAGCACTTGGTTACAGTCAATCAACAATAGCATTTATTAAAATAATGTACCTGTTCCGACTTACATACAAATTCAGCTTAAGTACAAACCTACAGTCTCTATCTTGTACGTAACCTGGGGACTGCTTGTATTTTCACATTAAGTGTGAGAATAAATTGTGTTAAATTAACATTCTCCTAAAATGTGTATATCTTTTTCAGTGCACCCCCAAATTTATCAACTAATCCTTCTTAAAAAAATGAACACACTTGTAACTTTGTTGATTTAATGAAAAATATACTTCATCAGAAATCTAAAGTAGAGGTGAGCATAGCTCTATCTGGCTTTCAGTTTGACTACTGAGTTGTGAATATATGGTGGGGTGTGGTTTCAATGTACACCCAGATGGTTGCAGGTTTTCAAGTTCCCATTTGGCCTTATTAAAAGCAGTTCAGCGCCCTTCTTTTGCATTGTTGTTTTCAACTGGAAGTATTTCTTTATATAACAATCAGAGAAAAACTCAAAAAATAGTGACCCAGCAACACTGCCTGACGTCTTTCGAGCTTCAGAAGGCTTGATGCATATAAACAAACATGGCGTCTCCAGCGATTCAACTTCAGACCCAGCACACTACTACAGATTCTGTGGCTTGCTTCCTGAGTCTTCATTTGACATTCTCTGTTTGACTGTGGTGGAAAATAGAATGGATACACAACTTACAGATCAACCCATTACAAAGGCAAGATTGATTTTACTTCTGGGTGACCTCTGCAAATCTATATGTACAGCTGTTAAGTAATTGATTACAGCGCTTAAATATGGTATAGCAGTTATTGCAGAACTCGTCTCACATATGGAAGCAAGAAATGAAATGGAGAATACAATAACCAAACTGTCTGGGAAAATTGTTGATTTTGAAGACTGCTCCAGATGGAACAATGTTAGACCTAGAGGGGTCCTTGAGGGATATAAATACTACACATTTGCCACAATACCTGCAAAATTTTCTATGTGCACTTTCGCCTGACTTTGAATCATTGAGTTTGGTGATAGACAGGTGTCATAGAGTGCAGTGGTAGCGCTGCTGCCTCGCAGTAAGGAGATCTGGGTTTGCTCCCTGTGTGGAGTTTGCATGTTCTCCCCGTGTCTGCGTGGGTTTCCTCCCATAGTCCAAAGACATGTCAGTTAGGTGCATTGGCGATCCTAAAATTGGCCCTAGTGTGTGCTTGGTGTGTGTGTGTGTGTGTGTGTGTCCTGCAGTGGGCTGGCACCCTGGGTCTCCTAACTGCTACCCACTGCGCCACCATGCCGTTTTATTAAACCAACTTCTATAAAGTTTCCTAATCTTCTCTTCTCTCCAACTGAGCATAAGAAAGAAATTGTTTTGATCGCATTTAAAAGCAATCTATCTGTACAAATTCAGACAACACTGATTGACACAACAGGCTGTTTCATTATTGTGGCTGCATCAGTTGATAGTAATGTCTATAATAGTGGTTCCCAAACTCAGTCCTGGGGACCTACTGTGGTTGCAGGTTTTTGTTCCAACCAACTTTTGTTTTTAGTTGAACTCCTAGCCCAATTAAGTGAGCTGTTGTTTTCCAGTTTTTGTATTTTGGAGTCAATGTAGAAATTACAAAACTAAGTCTGGCACTTTTCTTTAATGTTCTAAGCAGTTATATGGAGATATAGTGTAGGTTTTTTTTACTTCTTAACAATTTTTTCATCCTGATTTTCATTCTGCTTTTTCAGATGTCCTGGTTATTTAATCCATTATTTAATATTAGTGGGTCTGATGCTGAAGTAACTACAGCCTTTCATCATTCTGTGTTTGCCGGGATGACTGCTGTGCTTGTTGTTAATTGTCATTATTAGGATACAACGAAAGAAGCAAACTAAACATAAAAGGCAAAGTACTGTAATAGGAAAACAACAAAAGACAGTCAAGCATTTAAAAATATAGCAAAAATAGAGATATTTCTAAATATCATAAATGTAAAAATAATAATTTTCTGAATGCAGAATTTAAGAAGAGAAAAAAAGACCAGCTAATTAAATGAGATCAATTATTATCAGTTGTTATTGATATTAATTGTATTATTATTAGTAGCCCATTACTGATTGTAAATCTGGTTTGAACAAAAACCTGCAGCCACCGTGGGTCCTCAAGGAAGAGTTTGAGAACTAGTGGTCTATACTATAATTAATACTTATGCTCCTAATTATAATCAACCTAAATTTATTTCTAAACTCTGGAAGAAATTTGGTGTGTTGAGTTGTGAATATGCACTTTATTGTCTAAGAAACTATGGAAGAAATGAGACAGTGGTAAACTCGTACCTGTTTGATTATCCAGAGGAAATCAATTCAACACTAAATCTTCTCTCCATAGTTAGCTTTGTAAACTAGTCTATTAAATGAAGATAACACCATAATCTGGCAGTTCAACACTCACTTAGGATGGGCAAATGCAAGAGGTATACTATGTAAATTCGTGAAGATGGTATTTTAAAGAGAAGAAGAAGGAAATAAGACATCATAAAACAAGAAAAAGATCAAAACCAGAAAATCAAACCACATTTTCACAACAGAACATGAACATTTCATAGTCAAAAGTTCGTTACTCAAAAAATATCACATTAATAACAAGGAAAGGATTTAGAGAGTGTTATCCACAAATCCAAGACACAAAATGGCTGCTGAGATGAACTTTTAAGGTCTCAACCTAATTGGACCCTTGAGTTGTGACATCAGAAGACATGCTCCCAGGAACCTCTTGGCACCTCAAACACACATTGATCCATTTAGTGTACTGTGCTTGAAGCCCCTGATATCTAAGGGAATCAGAGACCTCTTACAGCTCCATCTCAGGTTTCACTGCTGTGTAGAATCTTTTTGTGCTGCATATGGCCATAAATAGTCATGACTAAACTGAGGGTATCACAAAAAGGGTTACACTTTTATAATAGCGGTTATTCAAATTTGTGGGAATGAAATGTGTGGATAGGATGGATTTACTGTACTATTTGCGGTATACACTGCAGGGGTTTTCTTCCATCCAGGAGCTAGGCAGGACTGCAGCCTGATTAGGATGCCAAGGAACTATCCAGGAGATGGAGGAGTCCAAACTCTGGAAAGAAGGTTGAAGAAAAAGTAAAGTCAGTTTACAATAGAATTCTCCAAAGCACTGCCACGTATGCCTTACTAAAATGGTGTCTATAGTGGAAAATGAAAATGTCAGTGAAAACAAAGACTCACATCATATGGACATTAATCCTGCCGCTTTTGCTATATGAATTAGAAATATGGACCTGCTAAATTCAGATATGAACAAACCTAAAGTCTTCCAAATGTGGTGCCTGCAAAAAATATTGAATCTCCCCTGTATGATCACCTCAGAAATTAAAATATCAGAATGTGGAAAAATGCAGAAATGCAGATTGCTATGCTTTGGACATGGGTAATAAATGGGCAAATATTGGCTCCCATACAGGCACTAATAGAGGTGACAAATCACACAATGGAAGGTGCTGTGAGCAACACCAAAGAAAACCTGGCTAAAGCAAACTGAGGATGATCTAAACAAATGCAGACTGTCCCCTGTGGATGAGAGAGGAGTGGTCTATTATGAGAACATATTAAAGGCAATTATATGAGATATTTGTGGCTCAGCGGCACCTACAGCAATGCACTGGCTGTAAGGCCTGCCTCATCCAGGCACTAGCTAAGGGATCGAGGAAGAAGAAAAAATAAACATACATAAACAAAAAGTAAACACAAGATCAGCTCAGAAAGAAGCCACTGAGAGGTTATCTACACTGGACCCTCGAAAAAGACAAATAAAAAGTATTTTTGATTCAGTGTTAAAGTAATTAACTTTGACTTTTAAACAAAATAATGAATAATCAGAGTATTGTGTCTACAGTACAATTATGCTTTTAAAAAAAGGGGTGTCAATAACATCACATGGCTGCAAGATGCTTGCATCATGGAAAGGCACAGCATTGCAATAAACGGATGACTACTGAAACATGATGCTGCAAATGACAGCATTTAAACGCAATAAACATAGAAACCAACTAAAATAGTCTCAAGGCATTTGTAATGATTTGTAGGAGACACCATGAGCCAAAACCCTAAATGAGAATTTATCTTAGAAATTAATCTTAAGAATTGAACCACAGAATGGATAATGCTGCTAGAGGACAGAAAAAAACAGATCCAAAGGCCAGGCAAAGCTGCTAAATACCAGAAAAGGTTAAGAAAACTGAGTAACCAACACAGAAGCACAAGGCAAGGATGTACTTCAAACAAAGAATATGAAAAGCCCAAAAATTCTAGCACTAACTTGGGTTTAAGGCAATGTTTGGTTTCATTTAAAAAAGATCCAACACTACCAGAAGCTATGCACTGCCAAGCACCATAAAAACCATAAACACAAAGGTCATGGCCATGCAAAATAGTCACAAAATTGTGGCGACCATCCAAAATCAAAATGCAAAATGGTATCAAGGTGATGTTTCTGCCATAACTAACTAACTAACTAACTGACTAAATAAAAATACATAACTAAGAATTCCAAAAATTAAGCTATAACACATGACAGCTTTCGTTTTGCATGCACTTGTGACGCTAAGGAATCTGTGGGTTCAGAACACATGGCTTACCACTGAATCATCAACAGCCCACCCAAATGCTTTCCAACTATGCTTGAGATTTTGTAACAACCAGCTCATGTATCTAGCTCTCTTTCACTCATTAGTCTTTAATTATGAACCTATTTTGTTTTTTTTATTTTTCATAGCATCTATTTAGTGTTTTTTACCTCATTTTGTGACTATTTGGGGCAGAGGTTCTTAAACTATGGGTTGTGTGTTGTCTGATCTTGGGTTGCACAGAGTTGTGATTCACAATTGTAATCAATGGGAAAGGGTGGCATACGGTTTGAGTAGTGTCTTGTGATGAGTTGCCGTGGGGAGTTTAAGCAAATGCCACAGTTCTGTTCTGACCTGCATCAGCAATCATCGAAGGAGGAACCCCTTCCTCTTGACTACTGTCGGTGGGATTTCCCCAGGTTGATGGCCAACAATTCTGGGTCTCAGACACAAAAAATGCAAAATTGGAACTGTAAAAAAACAGTTGAAGAACCACTGATTTAGGGGTTTTGGACTATAAGGATTCTGTTTATCTGACTTAATTTTTTATTTGCACTTTAATTAAAGGTGTCAAAATAATTTTGCATTGTTTCTGGTGCCAATTTATTTCTTTGTGGAAACCACCATTTTTTGGATCATCATGACAGGATCAATACACAAAGCAAACTAACTGGACAGTCAACACAAATGATCTGCAGTGGGGTATTCCTGGGCTACCTGGATACAACCTGTAAATTGATTTACCTCAGTTTCGTGATATGGGGGAGTGTGTCTCTTATTAAAATACCCAGTATCTCTGGGTTACATCAATGATAATATGTCACAGTTCAGGAGGAGATGCATTATAAAACTAGAGCTATTATAGTTCTAGTTTATACAACACAATCATACTATGCTAAATTCAATAAAGAAAATAAATACAAGATCATTGCAACTTTTTTTTTCAAATACCTGAGGAGGATGTGTTCTGTCATCATTATGTTACATGTTTTTAATGTCTGTTATTTTAATTGAATTTGAAGAAATAGAAACCATGATGCAGATTCAACAGAAATGTACTTTTTTCTGCATGCCATTAGCTTTCACCTGTTTTGTTTTATTTTTTTTTTTCTTAGCAGATGCAGAGAGTTTAGGCGTTGATATGAAAGAAAGTTTACGTGTCTAGCAATAGCACTGACACAAACCAATGATTTGTTGAAAAACATATAACATTTGTTATTGTTTTTTGAAGCAACACTGAGCGGAGTTCATTCCATGCTGCTGAACTTTTTTATCTTTTAATGAAAGTGGACCTGCTTTACTCAGGTATGTAAAGTAAATCTGTAGTATTTTTGATTAACATGGAAATATATTACAAGAAAAAATGTTTCCTGCCTTGCACATGATATTGCCCAGATATGCTTCTGCTGGACTGGAATAAGAAAGCTGGAACAATAAATGGATCTCTAAATTTCTGAAGCATGTATATTTTGAGGATCCCCACACTGTAGACATGTCTTTGCAGAAAAAAAACCTCAATGAAACCTTCCATGTGATTATTTTGTTATTGCCAAGTAGTCACTAATATAAATAAAAGTTTGTGTCAGTGTCAACAGTACAAATGTTTCTTGTATTTAAGTAAAAATCCAAATACTGTATTACAACTAGTGGGTAGGGTAATTTCCCTGTTCTTCAGATGAAAATAAACAGAAATAATTAAAGCATGAATTGCAGGAAACAAAGAAATATGATAAACAATTGTTTGTTAGATCACTCTTTTAAAGTTGCTTAAGATATTAGAGTAAAAAAATGTAAGATTAAAATGCATAACATTAAAGTCAAAAGCAGCATGATATGCCATGTGTGGCAGTTGGGCAGTAATGTGCTGACAACTGTGACAGATTGCTGGAAGAATATCCACTCAGCAATTTCAAAATGGTGAGAAAAACAGCCTATCCCAGAGGGCTGCCACAGGGCAAGTGATGTAATGCAAAGCATAAGGAAGCAGCAGAGATCCAAGCACCCACACTGAGTATTGACGTGCTGCTGGTTGGACCTAATGGAGGTGTTAAAAAAAGTTTTCACCTTAATAAGTAGATTGTAAAATCAAGTGCAGAAGCTATTAGATATCAACTTGCATTTATTAACAGGTGCAGAGATTTGAGATTTTTCTTTTGAGCGTATTTTTCATAAAACATCTGTCTAGTTGATTATTTACTGTTGGTGTTCTTAAAAAAATCTAATTATGATAATTTTGAGTGTCAGGCAAGTGCAAAACAAGATTTAAAAAAACATGGATGTGTGTTGTTTTGCAAGGATGATCTCATAAGAAGCAGAATAAACTGCATATCGGCACCCTGCTGTTTAACTGAATGTATTAATGTCTCTTTATTAGTCATGTACATGCAAAAGGCACAGTTCAGTGAGGAGAGTCAGTCAAACAGGGCTAAGGCAGGTTAGGTGACTGTTAAAAAAGATTTTAAGGAAGGCAAGGTTAAAAGCAGTACTGGGGCAATGTTGGTAGCTCTGAATATTGGTTTAACACGCTAGGCATAATGAATCTATTAGACACAATACTAAAGCTTTTATGAAGATCTAGTTGTAGCAGTTGCCATGTAAAATTCTTGACCATTGTCTTTGTGTACTTTTGAATATATCTGTTAATTGTTCAAAGAGAGTCTGTCTAGATAAGGAAAAGACTAAGGATTGCACTGAATGAAGTATATGTCTTAGCAGGGAAGAAGGAAAGAGTTATGAAGAGACTGCAGATAGGAAAAAATAAGTAATAGCAAAAAGATGAAAGTCTATGAGTCCATCTAGAAACCGAGATAAACTGCTCTATCTGCAGGACACTAACAGGTTCACTAAAATAAAAATGATAACAAGAAATTGCCATCAGTGCCCCCTAAAGAGTCTGCTGTGTCTTTTTCATCTTTGTTGGTAAATTAGGTGGGAATGTCTGTTTTGTCCAAAGAAGACATGGTAGGAAATAAAATTTCTCTTGAACTTTATGTATATTGACCAATTACAAATTGACATTTAGTTGGCTTTTAAAACCTTCAAACTTTGTATTTTACAATTACAATAACAATTTGTTCTTTATTCTCACTAGCACGGCAGTGTGGGATTTTTGTAAATAGTTCAAGTATTGTGGCAACTGAGTTTGCTGATG
The DNA here is from genome assembly GCF_900747795.2 of Erpetoichthys calabaricus. Lineage (NCBI taxonomy): Eukaryota > Metazoa > Chordata > Cladistia > Polypteriformes > Polypteridae > Erpetoichthys > Erpetoichthys calabaricus. The sequence continues at coordinate 97,110,218 of NC_041403.2, read as the reverse complement.
CTCTGACAATCGGTAGCTTATAAGAATGCTGGATCAGGGTGGAAAACAATGACTCAGGATGTGGTACATTGTTTCATAGCAGTAGACTTACTGATGAATTCGGTATCATTAAGCATTGTTCTAAATATTCCTTATTGGTGCTTTGTAAGTCGTATTAAGCTGTAAAAAAGCATTAAACCATTTAAAGTCTTGTCAATACGCAGTAACTGATTATAGACAGCCTATGTACATTGAAATGTTTTGAAGTAAAAAAGAAACAGTGGTTGTACATGATGCACTAAACTGTAAAGATAGGCCTTCTAGTAAATATCTTCTTCATTCAACATTTAAAGAAGGCAACTGGTGTGGACCACCAGGGGGCGTACCAGCCACCCTACCCGCCACAGACAGACATGAGACACACACACATTTTATTCCAAATGGGGCAGCGCTTTTTCTTTACTCCCCACCACAGAGCATAGTACAGACGTATAAGAAACTAAACCTTCTTCTTGTCTTCCTTAGTCTACCGCCTTCACTCCTCTCCCAGCAAGCTTCGTCCACCTCTTTCCGATTCTGGCTCCTCAAATGGTTTGAGACGGCCCCTTTTATAGGGCACCTGGAAGTGCTCTAGGTGCTCCCAGATCTTCTTCTGGCGGCACTTCTGGGTGTGGCAAGTCATATTAGTGCTGAAATGTCTTTATAGTAGCTGCATTTGAACTATTTTAAACCATTTGGAAATCCTCATCAATATACAGCTATGTTTAGTTTAGATATTACCCTTGAAATCTCCGTGTATGTGACGACTGTCCAGTTTTGTTCTTTACAGGACATCTGCTGATCTCTTAATCATATGGGTGCTGTATTGCATCAGCCTTCCCCTGGTATATTCTTGTTTTTGTTGTTCACAAAGATACAACGATGGTGGGTCTCATTGGCTGTGGGAATGAGTTAGCTTACAGTATAGAGATACAATGATTAGCCGAGTGGTGTAAGTGCAACAGTCTGTCTCTTAATATGAAAGAGATGATTGTTGACTTTAGGATGGCCCATACTGTTCACACTCCACTGCATATTGAGAGCTCTGTGATAAAATGAGTCAAGAGCACCAAATTCCTTCGTGTGCTTCTGGCAGCTAATCTTTCTTGATTATTAACAAGATCTTCATAGCCAAGAAGGCACAGCAGCATCTCCACTAGGAACCGTTGTGTCTCCAACTGCAAGATCCTAAAAGAAAGGATTTTGTGGGTGGCTATTATCTAGGTTTTTACAGTAAGTAAAGGTACGTGTACTGTATATTCTGTACTCTTACTCTGCTGGAGTCATAGAGGTAAATGCAAAATTCTGATGTTTCCTTTTTTCCCTTCAGACCTCAGAGCCAACTGTCATATGGAACCCTGGTGTTAAGAGTCCATTATCCAGGATACTATAGGCTTACCCACCTACATATTTCTGAGTTTACCCCTTAATAGGGATGGATGAATGGTGTTGATGGCATTGGACAAATTAAATAGCATCATCCTCACAGTACTGCCAGCTTTGTCAAGGTAAGAATAAGCCTTGCGGAACAGATAGATAATTGCATCCTCTGCTCCAGTCTTTGTCCACTAAGCAAACTGCAGTGGGTCAAGGTGATCTACCACAATAGAACTCATATTGTTCAGGACCAGTCTCTCAAAAGTCTTCATGATGTGAGATTTCTTATATATCTACGTGATGTAGGAAAGAAATTGCTCATCCTTTCAGTCAAGTGTGATTCATATTTAGAACTTTCTGCCCCCTTGAGCTGGGATTCAATTTTAAATGAAGCCAAAATCACTTTAAAAACCACAATTATCAATTATCCAATATAAAATTGTTAATAATATGTATACAACTCCCTTAAAATATTGTTTAATGAGTTTAGCCTCTGACCCAAATTGTAATCTTTCCTGTGTCACACACGTGCGATTGGGAGACAGCTAAAGGGCCTGAATGATAGTAATTCCACACCAGACTAGGGGGCAGTGAGGTGCGCTGACTGTCTCTCTCAATCCTGTGCAGACCATCCACAGGAAATCCAGCAGGATTCCCGCGCCACTGTTGACGTCACTTCCGTTCTTGGCATATAAAGCTGCTATCTTTGACTACCTAAATCAGTTCTGTTTTGAACTCTGACCTGTGAACAACTCTCAACCATTACCTTTTGCAGCCGGGGCATATTATACAGGTGGCTGCACCAAACCTTTCTTATGTCTCTTAGTTGTTTTTGTGACACCCGGTATTTTTTTCATATTTTCCAGTCCTGTCCTCATGCCACATCATTGTGGCTTTCCATTTCCACCTCTCTTACATTTGCTTTTGATGTTTATATTCCCTGTTTCTTGCAGGTTTTCCTATTTTTGGATTTTTCATCATACCCCTTATCAAGGATTCCAGGATTTCAAGGATTTTATTTCAGAGCTTGTTTACACAGAAAGTGTCTAAGGCAGGGGTCTCCAACACGTCGCTCGCAAACTACTGGGCACTCGCAACCCCTTTCCAAGTAGCTCGCCAAAGGGTTAATGAATCCTACATAAATTTGAAAACTTGATTAGTCAAATTAGGGGTTGGCGATCTTTCCAAAAAATCATATCATGATCCTTTTAACACAAAATCATGATCCACAATTTGAATTGCAATCTGTCATTTCAATGTGGCATACACTTAAGAGAATATCCGGACTCACACTCATCAAGACCCAAGTAACACTTTTTTTTAAATATCAAACAAAGTTGAAAGTCAATTGTTCTCTCGTTCGCTAGCTAAGCGGAGTTAAAGAACATGCCCTGAAGCTGGTGAGTGACTGAGGAAGGCCCCACCCCCCAGGCCCGCTGCGTGGATCTCAGATTCGCACAAATAAATCAGTACCGCAAGCAAACTATGATACATAGCAAAACGAGAGAAGTCGCAAAATCAACCAGAATGTTCAAGCAAATTATAGAAAAAAATCCGATCTAAATTCTTAAGTAGTTCTCTCATGAAAAGTGGACAGACTGAGAGACATTGGATTTTATATATTATATATTAGTAAACCTTCAACATAATGTGCAGTTAAAGTCTCAACAGCATTCTCAGCATCTCTGGAACTTAGTAGAGCCAGATAACTATAAGAATCTTCACCAAGCAGCTTTGAAAATGTCTGCTTTGTTTGGGTCTACATACCTCTATGAGTCTGCCTTTTCTGACATGGATGTCATGAAATCAAAGTTCAGAACAAGACTGACAGATGAACATTTCAATGACTCCATAAGAGTGAACCTAAGTGTCTCCACTCCACAATACACCTCTCTTGTTGACTCCATGAAGTGCCAGTCATCTCACTATCTAAAAAACACATCACACATGCAACTGGACATGTGAATACTCTTGTGAAGTGAAACAGTGACATGTAACAAAACGACTAATCAATAAGTAATATCTGTGTATTTGCAATTGCATTGTTTTGTTTTGACAGCATGCATGTTTTAATTCAATAGTGTGAGATACACTAGAAACTGCATACAAACATACAAAATGCCCTTGCAGGTGAACTAAATATTTTTTGTGATGTTTTAATGCAAAATGTGAGTTGTGGACAACATTTTGCAAATGTTCAGGCAAAACAAGCTTATTCAGTTTGTTTGGGTTGAAATAAGCTATGAGAATAAACGTTAGAAAACATGAGTAGCTCCCAGCCATTTTCATTTTGTAAAAGTAGCTCTCAGGGGAAAAAAGATTGGAGACCCCTGGTCTAAGGCATTATACATCATAAAACCACATACAATAAAACAATAGAAACATACTAAAAGACATGTCAATAAACATATAATTACTTAAAGCAGAAGAAGTACTAAAAATATAAAATAATAAAACAAAAAATTACATAAAAATACCTAAATACCAAAACCAGGAATTATAAGCAAGCTGAAGTAAAAAAGCCTTGATTTGAATGTTTCTAAACACTATAACTGCCTAATGCTCCTAAACATTCAAAAATGACATGATGCCAAGCAATGTAGCAGAAGCTGGTGAATGACAGTGTTGAATGCAGCTGAAAGATCCAAAAAAAGCAGAAGAGAACAAGATTCAGTATCACAGTTCAACAGTGGATCATTCAGTACCTGGACTAAAGCAGTTTCTGTGCTATGAGTCTTTTGAAATCTAGATGAAAGTAGCTCAAAGGGATCACTGCTTGACAAAAAGATCACTGCTTGACAAGTGATGTAGTATTTTGCTTGCAATACATTTTTCCAAATCTTTAAAAAAGGAAATCAAGACGAGAGACAGGATGATAATTAGCAAAATCACAAATATCCAACTTCGGATATCATTCATTAATAGGAAGCTTATTTAACAAGCTCTTTTAGCTTCTAAGGTCTTCCTGAAATCTCACTGGAAAAAAGCAAAATCAATGTTCAATACATGCTGAAGGAATATATTTTATCACTTAATTCATTTACAATCTTTATCTTCTTCATCCACTATATCATCTCGAGAAAAAAAAAGAATTGCATTCATTATGACATATTTCTGTTGCTTTAATTAAAATATGTTTGGTACTGTGCCATTAGGACAGCACCTCATTTGTTGCCTCTGCTTCTTTTCTTAGCCATCTCTCAAAAGGGTGAAGTGGGGTGGAAAGGGCTTGGTGTGGATGGACTTTCCTTTCTTCTCTTTGTGATGTTTGTACTTTTGTCATTTGGCAAATCCCCTTTTTTTCTTTAAAAAAATATCAATAATATTTTTTTAAAAAGACTCCATAATAACGCTTAAGTACTTTGAGCACAATTTGTGTCAGCCTTTTGGTTAGACAAGTGTTTTTTTTTTAGATTTCATTTGACTAGGCACATTTAAAGATTTTTGGATTCATTTCTTGGTCCTTATCATTGAAACCTTTGTCCTGCCTTTTCTCCTTTCAAGACAATAAATAAATTGGACATTTTAAAAGAAATGATTTAGACTTTATTAGATAAAATCGATTTAACATATGCTGCACAAGTATACCTAAGAAAACAAGTCAGTGAACTCAGCACTATGATTTAGTTTTGATTATATAGTTGCCATGTCAAAAAAAATCAATAGTTTGTGGGTTGAGAAGGAAACATCTCCTCCCAGTGTTTATAAAAAAGACAAATAAGCTCTTCAGAGTGGACTGAACAGTCAAAGGGGTGTAATTAGTTGTATTGTAGTAAGGCAGATCATTAGCATGCTGCTTATCCCAAATCACAAAACATATTCATCACTCTTTTTTAACTACAAGGATTGCCTACAATACCACTGAGATTTTAATGACCAATAGCCTTTGAATGCCAGTGCAAATACATTCACATAATCATTTTACTATGATTTAGGTGCAGCTGAAAATATTATTAATTCAAATTTTGGAATTAAAATTATACCTCCTAAATATCAGCTAAGAATCCTGTCAGTTGTTGGTAATCCCACTGAAAGGTGTCACAGTACATTACACGCATGCTGACTCATGTTTACTGAAATGCATTCTATAGTTTTACAAATGAGTTGGTGAACTCAGAATTAAGTGGTTAATCTAGTCCAAAAGATGCTCAACTGGACTGAGATATAGTGACATTAGAACATTCTTGACAAGAACAAGCCAATCAGCCCTACTACGCTTGCCAGTTCAGTCCACATTTTCCTCCCAATATTACATGAAGTGTAGTTTTGAAACTCCTTAAACTCCTACTGTCTACCACACAACTTGGTAAAGTATTCCATCTGTCTATGATTCTCAGTGTAAAGAACTGGGAAAGTTAAGGAATTAAGATGGCCCAATGAAGTTTAAGCATTAAGAAGAATTTGTGAATCCCAAACATAGTAAAATGGATGTGAAACCTCTTATATACAGCCAAAAAGAAGGAAGGCCCAGAAATGGTTCACCTGTCCAGCCTTACTCAGAACCACTACCTGTTGTCTTCTGGTCAAGCAGTCCCCAAACATAGAGAGCTGATAAAATCAAAAAAAGTCTCAGAATATCCAGGAAGACCCACAAGAGGGAGGATAAACAAAGCATCTTTATAAATAAAAAGAGATGCTCAAAACAGCAAAAAAGGCACAAGGATTTCCCTTAAAAAACAGCCCACAGTAAACAGGTCCCACTATGTGATACAGTTACACTAATCCCAAAACACAAGTAGACAAAGATTAAAAAAACAAGAAAAATAGTAATACTTACAAAATCAAAAGGACTCCTAACAAACAGTGATTTAATTATCTGAACCTACTCTGCTTTGGCCAGAGGGAGAGCTTAGGAGTGGTGATTTCAGGGTGGCCCCACCTCCTGTGGATCCACCCACAAAGTGCAAGGAAATGAGGTGCATTTAAAGTGACAGGATATGATTATCAAATTACAAACACTAATACAGTAATCCCTCGCTACTTCGCGGTTCACTTTTCACGGATTCACCACTTCGCGGGTTTTTAAATACAAGTGATTGCCCGCCTATCGCGGAAGTTATGTTCCAGACCCATCAGCAACAGGAGAAAATCTGTGATATAGAAAGACCATATAAATAAACATTTTAATAGTTTAAGCCTTAAAATAACCCATCCCACATGCTTTAAACACATGTAAACTTATAAAACACACTTTGTTAACACATATGATATGTGGATGTCGGGCTAAGGATATGAGTAACATCTCACTATTATAAAACATTTTAACTTCACACAAGACAAGACAGTGAGACAGGAAAATAGCTGCTGTACAGGCTTTTAAATTATTGACACGCAGAGCGACAAGCAGCACAAAGCCAGCACAAAGTCCACTTCTCCTTAGCGTTCATTCAGCTCCCCACCCCCTTGACAATGAGAAGTGGCAGGAGCGTACTGCGCCTCCGGGGAGGAGGGTTTGAGCAAACGTGTGTTCAGCCCTCACACACCCCCACTCCTCCTCCTCCTTCTGAACGCACAGAGCGACAAGCAGGCATTTTGGCAGAAGCAGCACAAAGTCCATTTCTGCTCAGTGTGAGTTCAGCTGCCCCCCTTCACAAAGCGAGTGCAGACACATCGACGTCTGATCGCTGCGTGCAGTGTGCAGTGTTGGTCTGCGGTGTTTAAGAATGTAGAAAGTGTTTAAGAGCATAGGAAGTGTTTATAAGAGTGTGGGAAAGGTTAACAAGAGAGTCAGAAAGGTTTATAAGAGTGTGGGAAGGGTTTATAAAGCCTTAAAATATGTATAAATAATAAAATAAAAATAGGTCGCTACTTCGCGGATTTTCACCTATCGCGGGGGGCTCTGGAACGTAACCCCCGCGATAGGTGAGGGATGACTGTATAAATAACAACAAATATAAAAAATAATGATACAAAGATGACAATAAAATAAAACATACAAAATACAGACCTATACATAACAGAATTCACTTTATTTTTTCTTAAATTATTAAGTTAAATTTATTTTATATAGTAGTAGGTTCAAGACATTAAGACATTTACATTTACAGCTATAATGTAATAATAGTAAATTGATTAAAAATGAAACGTACAGTATATGTACATTGACACAAACATGTTAAACATACAGTAAAACAGAATTAATCTTAATGGTTATATGAAGAAAATCCATACAACAACCATTTACATTGCTGCATAATTGTGATGTGATGTGGTGAAGAAAAGAAAAATTCCAACCAATTGCATTACTGGAGAAAACAAGCCTTTGTGCACTGTTAAAGGTATGCTATAAATCAAAGTTCTAATGACCTGGGGCCTCATGTATAATGCCTTGCATAGAATTCACACTAAAACATGGCTTATGGACAATACTAGAAATGTACCAATGCACAGAAAAATTCAGATGCATAAAATTGTGCATAAGCAAAGTTCTGTACACTTTCCCTTTATAAATCCCAATCAAGGTGAATTTTAACACACACGCACAAGCCTACAGCCCCACACCAACTCCTCCCAGAATTTTGCCTATTTGAAAATGCAAATCAATATAAATATCCCCTTTTGTTCAATGTTTTGTTAAAAAGATAATGGCAAAAGCATGTGTAAAAAAAGAAGAATTTCAGCAAATGCGAAATGGAGGACCTTCTCAGTGAAGTGGAAGCATACATACTATTTGGTGGCTTAAGCAGTGGTATAAGCAACAAAAGGAAATTGATGGAATGGCACAGCATGATGGAGGTACTCAAAAATTCAAGTTCAGAAAGTCGCACAGTGCCCAAAATCAAAAAGAAGTGATCAGGTATCAAAGTTGATGTGAAAAGGTGTCAACACTCGAGAAGGTAGCAGAATTCCAGGGCTCACACCGTTTGAGCAGTGAGCTGCTGCAATTATTGGTGAGACACTTATAACTGGCATTTTAAAGTCGCTTAGTCAGTGGGTTAGTTAACAGGATGAGGAGCTGCATCTTCAGGCGGTACCCGCTGTCACATAAGTAATCGTGTTATAAGATTAAATCATACAAATAACTTACAGTTTTGACCAAATGGGTAATATTAAATGTCTTATCTTACCGAGAAGCCAGCCATCATTCACAGTACCATTTTCAAGTTTGTTCACAACACCTTTATTTCTCAGAATGAACCACAACATTAATGAGATGTATTTTCAGATCACAGATAATTTGCACATTAATAGACTGAAAATGCTTTCTATTTACATAAGCAAATTAATTCACAGAAGGTGCCTTTATAGCAATGTGCATTGAGTTATCCGCTCTGATTACATTTGGAAAACAAGACATTGCTGTGAATTATACTTTAATGTTCACCTGTTCAACCACAGTGTAAGAAAATCGTATATATCTGGATGACAACCAAATAATACCATCCCATACAGCTGCCATGATGTGATGACTAAGAAATACCTGATCAGTCAGCCAGTTCACATTGAAAAGCTCCTGGGGTTGAAAACATAAGAGTGGACAGAACATAAAAAAGAACAGGTAGAGCATAATTCCTTCCTTCGTAACGCCATCCCCAATTCAGCACACAGCTCCAAGAGGATAGCTCTAAATCAACTTAGAAAGCAGTCATCATCATGGGACAAGAAATCAGTATGATGTCTAAATAAGCGCTCTCTTCTAATTCTTCCACTTGCAATGTCTTCTAACAATGCTAAAGCAGCCATGGTGTTTGAAATAGCTTAGCCATTCTGTGCCCCTTTATATTGTTACAAATGATGTGCAACTAATTATTATTATTATTATTATTATTACTACTACTACTTTTTGTTGCAATTGATATGCAACTAATTTTGACATATTTGATACAGTCTATGTCATGGATGTGAATATTTAAAAGAAAGGGAAACCACACAAAAATAGTAGCACTGCTTTGATGCTGGGTGCTGCCCATTTACAACACCGAGCAGAAATGTGCAAACACGTGGTCTGAGGCTGCCGTGAAAATGTGTGTAGCGTTACACCATGTTTAGTTTTTATACATTCTGATGTGAGTGTGAAAACAGGCATATACAACATTTTTGTGCGTATGCACTGTTTACACATGACTTACTCCCAGCCCAGGTATTGTTTAATGCATCTTAATTTAATTTAACAAAATCAATCTACATAACTGCGGTGTCATTTTCCATGATTATAGTTGAAGCTTGACAACGTTTCACTTCTACAAAGTACTGAAATAGGATAACAAGAAGAGAAACAGGATAGTGACATTACAGTAGCAGTTCTCAATAACTGCTGAGCTTTTATTCCAGTATCAGTGCATATTTTCCAAGCTCTGTGCCATGTAGCTTTATCTTGTTGGGTCATGAGAAAGTGTACCTGATCAGCAAAGATGTTCAAATATCCCTGTTACACAAGTATGAAAAGTATGAAAAGGTCCAAAAACCTGCACAGGCATACACAGCCAATCTTTTTTTCCACACCAGCCATCTGCACTCACCGCTTGTCTTCTTTGTCAAGCAAACCACCCCAAGTTTTCCACCAGCATTATGAATCATCAAGGAAATCCAATTTAATAAGCCAAGCCAAAACACCAAGACGAAAACCGAGCTAAGACACAAGACTGAGAGTCTAAACTAGTGAATCCAATACTAAACTTCTCATGAACATTAGCTTACTGACTAACATCAGTATATTGTTATTTATCAGATTGTATTAGGAGTATAGTCCCTAGCAACCAGGCCAGGTCCCATAGCAACTGAAAAATTCATTGAATTCTATTAGAAGAGAAAAAAGCTCAGGCCCAGAAATGTGCTTCACTCCTGTGGTGCCCAGTCTATAGAAATGGGTGAATGTTATTCTATTAGCAAAACCACATACCCAAAAGCATTAAGTGAGTTCAGACCAGTGGTCTTAACTTCTCATAGAGACAACTATCAAAACCCAGCCTTACCTGGAAAATTACCCATTGGCTTACAGAGCAAAGAGGGAGGTGGAGGATGCCACAGCCATACTTCTGAATTTACAGTATGAGCACTTGGAAGGATTAAAACAACACACAAAATTGCTCTTTATGGATTTCTTGTCAGCTTTTAATGCAATCCAGACGCACAATGTAGTTTATAAACTGATCCATCAATTCTGTTTGGACCCTACCTTGGTGAAGTGAATTCTGGACGTTCTATATAGCAGAACACAAAGAATGAGTGTTAATAGCTGTTTTTCTGAGAGTTTGTATACATCCATGGGGACACCTTAAGGTTACTGTCTGTCACATAATTTGTTTATATTATATACAAATGACTTGGTTATTGTGAGTACTCTACAAATTAAGGAGGACAGCCATGTTCCTGCTGTTGAAGAGTTTGTTTAATGGTGTGTTTGTTTCTTTATAAAACTAAAAATCTCTAAGACAATGGAAATGGTTGTACATCTTGGGTGTTCTCCTCCTCCCACTATATCAATATTGATTATAATGGAGACAGTGGATATGGCAGACCACCACAAATATTTAGGGATAATCATTGATAACAGGCTAAACTTTGATCTTAACACAGAACAATTTTTAAGAATTGGCAAAGATGAATATTCTTTCTTAAGAAACTTAACTGATTTAACATGAACAAAACCAAAATGTCATATTTTATAAGTCTTGATTGAATCTGTTGTTACATTTGCTTTTATATGTTGGTTTGACAACCTCAGCATTAAGAATAAAGGAACACCTTATCAACATTATAAGAATTAGCAGTAAATTATTGGTATAGAGCAGACCTCTGTCACATAGCTGCATCAGAAAAAGGTTAGGAAAAAGAACAATGCAATTCTGTCAAACAATAGCCATCCTCTTTTTCCCAAGAGCCGCAGATTTAGATTCTCAAGGATAAAGATAAACAGATTTAAGAAGTCATTTATTCCTAGAGCTATAGGCATTTTGAATTCTATTACTTGCAGAGATGCTGCTAAATTGCAGATTATTATTTTGCATACTGGTAAAGGTATTTATTCTTCTTTGTACTAATGGTGAGTGTGTCTACTTATGATAACACTGGTTATTAACTACTGTGTTTGTGCTTATTTCTTGTATCTGTGTAACAATGTCACATGTCTTGTAGTTTTCCTGCTGCAAATACATTTTCCTCTGGGATAATAGAGTCTAACCCAGGGGTCACCAACTCCAGTCCTGGAGAGCTACTGTGGCCGCAGGTTTTCACTGTAACTCTCTTCTTAATTAGTGACCAGTTTTTGCTGCTAATTAACTATTTCCCTTTATTTTAATTAGATAGATAGATAGATAGATAGATAGATAGATAGATAGATAGATAGATAGATAGATAGATAGATAGATAGATAGATAGATAGATAGATAGATAGATAGATACTTTATTAATCCCAAGGGGAAATTCACATACTCCAGCAGCAGCATACTGATAAAGAACAATATTAAATTAAAGAGTGATAACAATGCCGATAACAATGCAGGTATACAGACAGACAATAACTTTGTATAATTTTAACGTTTACCAAGGGGTGGAATTGAAGAGACGCATAGTGTGGGGGAGGAACGATCTCCTCAGTCTGTCAGTGGAGCAGGAAAGTGACAGCAGTCTGTCGCTGAAGCAGCTCCTCTGTCTGGAGATGATACTGTTTAGTGGATGCAGTGGATTCTCCATGATTGACAGGAGCCTGCTCAGCGCCCGTCGCTCTTCCACGGATGTCAAACTGTCCAGCTCCGTGCCTGCAATAGAGCCTGCCTTCCTCAGTTTGTCCAGGTGTGAGGCGCCCTCTTCTTTATGCTGCTTCCCCAGCACACCACTGCGTAGAAGAGGGCGTTCACCACAACCCTCTGATAGAACATCTGCAGCATCTTATTGCAGATGTTGAAGGACACCAGCCTTCTAAGGAAGTATAGTCAGCTCTGTCCTTTCTTACACAGAGCATCAGTATTGGCAGTCCAGTCCAATTTATCATCCAGCTGCACTCCCAGGTATTTATAGGTTTGCACCCTCTGCACACAGTCACCTCTGATGATCATTGTTCTTTTGATATTGTTCTTTATCAGTATGCTGCTGCTGGAGTATGTGAATTTCCCCTTGGGATTAATAAAGTATCTATCTATCTATCTATCTATCTATCTATCTATCTATCTATCTATCTATCTATCTATCTATCTATCTATCTATCTATCTATCTATCTATCTATCTATCTATCTATCTATCTATCTATCTATCTATCTATCTATCTATACTCCTCTTCCTGCCCATTCCTGATGCAGCCCACGATAGCAGTGTCGTCAGCGAACTTTTGCACGTGGCAGGGCTCTGAGTTGTATTGAAAGTCCGATGTATATAGGCTGAACAGGACTGGAGAAAGTACAGTCCCCTGCGGTGCTCCTGTGTTGCTAACCACAATGTCAGACCTGCAGTTCCCGAGACGCACATACTGAGGTCTATCTGTAAGATAGTCCACGATCCATGCCACCAGGTATGAATCTACTCCCATCTCTGTCAGCTTGTCCCTAAGGAGCATAGGTTGGATGGTGTTGAAGGCGCTAGAGAAGTCTAGAAACATAATTCTTACAGCATCACTGCCTCTGTCTAAGTGGGAGAGGGATTGGTGTAGCATGTAGATGATGGCATCCTCCACTCCCACCTTCTCCTGGTATGCGAACTGCAGAGGGTCGAGGGCGTGGCGGACCTGTGGCCTTAGGTGGTGAAGCAGCAGCCACTCCATGGTCTTCATCACATGTGGACGTGATATCTTTGGGACGGGGGTGATGCAAGATGTTTTCCAAAGCCTCGGGACTCTCCCCTGTTCCAGGCTCAGGTTGAAGATGTGCTGTAGAGGACTCCCCAGCTCCAACGCACAGGCCTTCAGCAGTCATGGCGATACTCCATTTGGACCCACTGCTTTGCTGGCATAGAGTCTCCTCAGCTCTCTGCTCACCTGCGCTGCTGTAATTGTGGGTTGGGGGAAACTCTCTCCTATGTTGGTATCAGCAGAAGGATGGTTGGAGGGTGCAGTACTCTGAGGTGAGAGTGTGTTAGGGTGGTCAAACCTGTTAAAATATTTGTTCATTTGGTTTGCTCTCTCCACATCTCTCTCGATGGTGGCACCCCACTTCGAGCTGCAGCCAGTGATGATCTTCATCTCATCCCACACATCCTTCATGCTGTTGTTTTGCAACTTCTGCTTCAGCTTTCTCCTGTACTGCTCCTTCGCTGCCCTGAGCTGGACTCGGAGTTCCTTCTGCATGCGCTTGAGCTCATGCTGATCACCGCCTTTTTTTCTTCTGGTTCAAATGGCCCTTGATGTCACTTGTAATCCATGGCTTGTTGTTAGCATAGCAGCATACTGTTCTTACTGGAACTACAATGTCCATACAGAAGTTAATGTAGTCAATAGTGCAGTCAACAACCTCCTCAATGTTCTCACTATGTGATCCCTGCAGATTATCCCAGTCCGTAGTTCCAAAGCAGTCTCTCAGAGCCTGCTCTGCCTCAGGGGACCACTTCCTGAATGAGTGTGTGGTTGTAGGTAGCTCCCTCACTCTTGGTTTGTAGTGAGGCTGAAGCAGAACCAGGTTATGATCTGCTTTCCCAAGCGCAGGCAGCGGGGTGGCGCTGTATACATCTTTAACGTTTGCATACAGTAGGTCAATAGTCCTATTTCCCCGGGTTTTACAATCCACATACTGGGAGAAGGCAGGTAAAGTTTTGTCCAGCGTCACATGGTTAAAGTCTCCAGCAATTAGCACAAGTGCCTCGGGGTGTTGCGTTTGCAGTTTAGCAACAGCTGAGTGGATGATGTCACTCGCTATCTCCATATCCGTCCAAGGAGGGATGTAAACAGTAACAACAATGATGTTTCCAAACTCTCTGGGCAAGTAATAGGGATGCAAACTTATGCCCAACAGTTCAATGTCCCTGCAGCAAGAGGAGGTTTTAATGTTTATATGTCCAAAAATTGACTTTTCTTGAGACTCTGACTGCTGAATTGATTCTTTTTTCCTTAAACAGCACCTAAACATAAATTTGATGTGAAATGATCCAACAGATGACCAACTAAGTTGGGGCCTCAAACTCCAACCTTCATTCAGTTTCTCAACTTGAAGCCAATTCTCGTTGCTAATTAAATCTGTTATTTAATTCCATTGTGCTCATTCTGCCATGGCAGACATTTCGAAAACTGTTGATTTTCTTTTTTAAGAGCACTGTCAAAATGTTTTGTGGACCTGAGCAGATCAACATTACTAAGGCCTTCACCTTTCTTTATTTTCAGTTATTGCGTGATGGACACAGGTTGGTTCATTTTGTGTCTTAATATTGTTTGGTTGCTAATTAAGGAAAAAAGAAATAATTAAGGGTCCTGAGTCTTAAGATGTGCATCAATTAAAAAGTAAAGGCAAAGAGTTAATTAGTAGCAAAATCTGGTCACTAAATACGAAAAGGGTTAGAATGAAAACCTGCAGCCACAGTAGTTCTCCAGGACTGGAGTTGGAGACCCCTGATCTAACTTAACCTAACTCATTGTCTGTTTGTAGCACCTTTCAATGTGAGGATGTGACACAGTTAGAAATAAAGCAAGAAAGAATTAGAAACACTTTCAAATGAAAAAAATACAATACAAACTTATACATTTGAAAATTCTACTTTTCAAATATAAACCCATTGTAAACTAACAAAATAATTCAGAGTGCAAAAAATAACACATGAGACAAGCAATACAAGTGTCCAAGTTCTCTACAATTCTGTGGCATTTCAACAGTCTAGAATCAAATAAACAACCGTGCAATTCACAAGATATAAAAATTTACCTGTTTACTTATGATACATTAATAAAGAATAAGCAGGAAACTTAATTAAAAATTGAACTAATTAATATGTAGATAATATACTTTTGCAAAACATATATATTTTGTAGAAAGTGTGCAGTAATTTTTCTTTGATGATTCCAGTCATGTGTAGGGGATCCGGTTTGTGCCATCAAAACACATTTATTCCACCAATTCTGATTGTTGATACCTGGCAGAATGGATTCATATACTGTATTATGTGTTCCCATCAGTGCAAACTAGCCGGAGCTGACATATTTGCCAACTTCTCTGGAGTGTAATTTTTCGGTTGATTAGCACATTTCACTTACTTCTTTTCACTGAAAAGACCACAATTTTAATTGAATGCCCTAACGCAGCCATGACAAGGATATGAGCTGTGAGTTGTCAGAATGTCCCCCTCTAAATTGCACACATGCAATTTGTTGCTACTTCACAACCTGCTTGAATTATCTAGAGCTATAAGTACACCTAATAAAGTTGCCACTTAATATCGCAAACATTTCAAAATGCATGTCTACAGTTTTCCTCTTTATTTGTGACTGAGAGGGAAAAAAAAATCACTGATAAAAATGTCAGTGCGCTTGTTACAAATGGCAACTACATTATAAAGAGATGCAAGGTTATGGCAGTAAGCTGTGTTATAAATAACCAGCAGCAGGTGTGCTGGCAGTGTTCATCTGTAGAATGTTTGTACCAAGTTCACATTTACTTTGGTGTATTTATGTAATGTCAGAACTGGTTGCAAAGTTTTTAGTAACACTCACAGTCAATTTATGCTTTACACTGCTTATTGTCATTTCATTCTTTGAACATTAAATATTTACAGTTTTCAAGATCTGAATAA
This sequence comes from Erpetoichthys calabaricus, assembly GCF_900747795.2. Taxonomy (NCBI): domain Eukaryota; kingdom Metazoa; phylum Chordata; class Cladistia; order Polypteriformes; family Polypteridae; genus Erpetoichthys; species Erpetoichthys calabaricus. The sequence goes on along the minus strand of NC_041403.2, from coordinate 97,094,182 downwards.
TAATGGATGAACACTGCAGCAAACAAGAATGTTGGAGACAGAACTGAATTGCTAAGACAGGCAGAGCTTGCCTAATTTAAAACTTTACTGGCATCTGCACAGCATATACAACACTAGGTCCCACTTGGGCTGTTTTTAGTTATGCTAGCCTATTTTTTACTTAGCTCTTGAAAACAATTTACTCGATGTAACTCTGTCATTCGTATTTGTGTATTGCCAAGTTTTTGTTTTTTTTTTTTCTACCAGGAGACCTACACTTTGTTATCTGTCCTAATGGTGCATCTTGCCTTGGGATTAAAGAAATTCTCTATCAAATTCTGCAGAAAATTACTTTATCACCAAATGATTTTCCTTGCTCTGCGATTGTTTTTCTCAGGTCCTCATGGGGTCAAAACAAAAACAGAAAGTCACAAAAACAAGGTTTTCATTTGCAAATTTGTGATTAATGAAGCAGCCTGGCACTGTTAGTATTGCAGGTTGGCTTATTTAATTTTATCTTCTGAAATTTTTGATCAATGGGGATTAAATGTTTCAGAGTGAAATATTAAAATGACACAGTCTGAGCATATACAATAAATTTGCAATCTGAAATTGTTTGTTTTTTTCTGTAGTACATTTTTGCTGTTTAATATAGCTTGATATAATTTTGTCTCAAGGCACTATCTTAAGGTTTCAGAGATGCATTTTTTTTAAATATTATGAAAGTGTCATGAATATAAAGTAAAGAAAGATGATTGGCTTTGGGAAGGCCCAGTGTAGAAAAGTTAGATAGGGACAACAGATGTTTTTCCAAGCTCAGTGTCTCGGCAGGGTGCCTGCAAAGAGAAAATTATATACACCAATGTCTCATTAAAATGATAATGATAAGAACACAGTACTATTTTTTTCCTTTAAAATGGAAGCCGGAGCTTTAATTTGTAAAAGAGAGATGTTTTCAAGGGAGGAAATTTGGGACATTGCAAGAAAATTTGGAAAAATCAAAATGTTTAGGATCTTATAGATTTACTAAACCAGTGTGAATTGTGGTTGTTAACTTTGATACTGACCTAACCTTTAATCATCACAATCCCAAACTAACATCTCTAGCTCATATTAAATATTGCAAAATTAATTCCTGGCAGCATTGTGCATAAGACAGTAACTAACCAGTCTGTCACATTGCCTATTCACATACTGGGAATTAAACCAGAGTACTCAAAGAAAGGCCCCTACAGATGTGGAAAGGTTGTGGCAAACTTCAAGTGACATGGGTCAATAGTCAAACCCATTAACTGGCTCTGCTGTGGAGACAATCTGTAGCAACACATTTCTGATGATCTCTCCTGTGCAATCAACACAAGCTCTGTTTTCAAGAAGGCACAACAATGCCTTTTGTTTCTGCAGATACTGAAAAGAATCGGTTTGCCACAATCCATTTTTACCACCTTTTACAAAGGAACTGTGGAGAGCGTCTTGACATACTGCATCACTGTGTGGTTTAGGACTTCAAAGCCCATCAGCACAAGACTAGTAGTAGTGGGGACAGCTAAGAGGATCATAGGTGTCTCCTCCTCAATTCTGGACATTTTTCAGACACATGCTGCCTTCATGGAGCCTCTGCTATTGTGAAAGACATCTCTCACCCATCACACATATTGTTTGACCTCCTGCCATCAGGTAGAAGAGACCATGGAATTAGGACCAGGTCCTATAAAAGCTTCTTTCCCCTGGCCATCGGACTTCTCAACTCCTACATGTCACTCAGTACCATTTCCCTATAACATTCCCCCAATTATGTACTGTCACCCTACACTCTGGACTTTTACTATAGATATTGAGTATGTTTGAGCTTCATTATCCTGCATCTTTTGTTTTGTTACATTGTATTCTTATACAGGTTTTGGTAATGTTATGGTGTATTTTAAATGTATGTTGTTCTGCCTATACACCTGGGACTGTAAGGAACGAAATTCCATTCAACCATATACTACGTATGTGGATGAATAACAATACAAGTTGAGTTGAGTTGAACCATTTCAACCAGCACGAATGTGTAGCATCCACCTGGATAATACAATGGTAGCCATTCTTGTGCCAGTGTCAACGCACATTATCTATTAGGTGGTGAAGAGAGAGAGAAGAGTGTAGAGTAAGAGAGACAGCCAATTAGAGACAGGAGATGATTAGGGACCAGAATGTACAACAGACAATGCCATTATAGGCAATTAGCCAGAATAGCCGGAAACACCCTACTGTTTTTGAAAGATGAGTCAGGACCTTGGCTTTAGGTCTCATCCAAAGGACCGAACTTTCTTTACAGCAGAGAATCCCTTCCACAACATTGGGGCATTTGGATTCACACACAGCCCACAGTGGAAGTACCCCCAAGGTCCTCACCAACACATCGTCCAGCAGCAACCTAAACCTTTCCTAGGTGGTCTCCCAAACAAGTACTGGCTGGCCTGAACATTCTTGGCTTCAGTTGGATTACCTGTTCTGAAGTGCAGATAGTATGACTGCTGGTATGCATCTCTATATAAATATATACCTATATTTGTTTACTTATGTATTGCTTCCATGTACATTCATCACTGTATGATCTTTTTATTGTATGCAGTTTTGTGTTTTATTTCAACTATAGTGTAAATCAGAATAGAGCTTTAAATTTGAAAATAAAATATGCATAATCTCATAAATGTATAAATGTTCTGAAAATAATTGACACACCCTGTTTGCTCACTTGAGTTTAATTAATTATCTAATTATCTTTCAAAGCTTTCTGTAAATGTGGCATTTCATTTTAAATTTAAGTATAGCATTTTAATATCCAACACAATAGTTAAGTTTGATGTTAATACATCATATTATAATATTCATGCGGATATATTTTGAACTACGGTTATATGTTATATTAGTAAATGGCTCAGATCATCCTTACTAGGCAGAAAATTACATATACAGTACTCTGTTTATACAGATCAAACTATAATATATAGATATTTTATTAATTTGCTTTACATATTGCAGGCAAAATGTGCTATTTTGGCTTGAAAACCTATTTTACATCTTGTTGAATTGATCAATACTTAATGAAAATTATTCAACCTTCAGCATTATTTTCTGTGATAACATGTACCACCCATTAGGTTTTCTATTGTTTGCAAGCGTTGTTGATTACATTCGCTTATTCGGTAACTTCCAGCGCTTAATGCATGTATTTAGTAATGCAAGCTGTAGTGCTGTTTCTGGAGTGTGTGCTCCTTTTCCTGGAGTAAGTGACTTCAAAATATCAATGCATGTTTTACATATTTAACATCACATTATCTCCATTCACTGCCCCAAACCTTAGCTGAACATTTCGTACAAATTAGTGGTTTTATTTTACAATTAAAATTTCATTAACAATATTGCAGGATCATACTAGGAAATGTTCAATGTCGTGTGCTGTTATGGATGCAATGTTGCATGTAAAAAAACTATTTCAGCAGTATGACTACATGAGCGTTATTTTAAAAATCTAAGTACTGCATCAAATTAATAATAAAAGAATAATAAAAGAATGATAAAATAAGACAGGGTCTCTGTGAATACAATCTTCTGTCATATACACCAAAAATATAGTACTAGTATAGACAGGCATTCTCTTCAATTAATTGGACTAGCACTTCGAACTGTTCTGAAAATGTCAGAAATGATTGCTGAGTGCTACCTAAAACACACTATTAAAGGCAACACCGCAGTTTCTTCAAAAGTCCACTCAAGCCAAGAAGTAAAAATCATAAACAAGGTACAGACAGTATCAAATGAATAACTGGCAGAATAATAGAAGAGCCTTGATGTTATTTTAAATTCCCTTGATAGAGAGTGTTATGTTGTTTTTGCTGTTAATTGGGTCTCCTCTTTCCACAGGCCTTAAAAATATCTAATTAGATGATGCAGGAGTTGTTAAAAGCAATGTTGCAGTAAGTGCATTGAGAGGAAAAGGAGCAAAAATTGAAGTTATTGAATAAGCAGGAAAATGAAACCTGTACATACTTGTCAGGACTGGTGTGTGATTGACCATGGTTCTATCTGTTATTTTATAGTTTTCTACTTTGGTTGCTTTATTTTGTTGTGTTTGTAACTTTATTGACTGCTCATTACTGTGCTGTGGGTGTCAATACTGCAACATCAGGGATACACAATGTCACAGGTGCTGTCTTGGGTTAAATGTTGAGGGCTTTATTGCCAAGGTAAGTAATAGCTTTGTAGTAAACCCTGAAATTCGGGGGGTTGCCAAAAGATTTGCATAGCAATCAAGCTGCTATGCTTGTAAAGTGAGGGATTGATGGAATTAGGCCAACACCTAAGCCCTGCAGTATTTTCCACCCCATCACCCAAATATTAACAACCCACAAAAATGACAAAATAAATTAAAAATATTAAGAAAAGAATGTATATGTTTTGTAAACTATTTACAAACGCAGCAAAGAAAGGTAATGACAAACATATAAAACAAACACCACAAACAACTGCCAAAACGCAGATGATATGTACAGTCCTGAAAAAGTCTTTACTGTAGGCGATGGGTGTGAATTCAGAGGTGCAAACAACAGTTAGTAGAAGGAAAGATGTTACGGAATAATTCCCTTTTGTAAACTGCTTCTTGGAAAAAATGAATAATGAACATAGTCTTCTGAGGTGTGTCTCTTCCAAAAAGAGCAACTGCAGACAGGAATGGGGAAAAAAAACCCACTTCTGTCTTTATATCCGATGGCAGTGCAAAATCCTCCTCCACTGTGGGAATCCTGTTCATAAAGGGGTTTTTGAGTGCTGCAGTTGGTGGAAAGTGGAAAAGTCACAAAATCCTGCAACATCCTCTTTTGGTTTTATATGTGCAGTGCCTACAACTACAGTTCTCATAAGCCCCTCTGCATTGATACAAACCTGTTTAAAAACACAGACCCCATATTTACAAACCAGGTATCAGTGCTCACCAGTGTTGTTATTAACATTTAACAATCACCAAATAGGACATATGATACAAAAAGGGAAATCCCTTATCTGGCAACAGAACAGCTTAACATATGTAATGGCCTACATAACATACATGTTAAAACAACAATATCATACAAAATACTCTATATGATGAATAGAATAAATGTTATTCAACAGTGGATGAGCATTGGATTGAATTTTATTGTCAGACAAGGTCCAGAAGCAGTCTATTCAGGGAGTCTAAATCAGCCAGCCATCTTTTCCAATGTAGATGAAAGCATTACTAATAAAGATCTGAGAGAAACTATGGATTAGTTTTTCACCTACTTCCCAAGTGGTGGGGTAGCATAACAGACACAACACAGCCAGAGATGAACTTTAGCTAAGTAGAAGCATACAAATAACCGAGTTTCTGCATTATATCTAATAAAGCCTTTTCCCTAGGTTTAAGGACTTAGTGGCAGTAGCTGATTACTTGAAGTGAATCATACATGTCTCAGCAGGGTGTTTTTAACAGCTAATGGGAACCTAAAACAAGTTGTATCCAGTCTTTAATCATGTTGTTTCTGCCTCTCTCCTTCTTTCTCAATGTTTTCACAACAAATACTTTATTTAATGATCTCTAGAGCCTGGTTGAACAAGGAATTGTTTTAAATGGAATCATATGGAAGTGACTTTATCAACCATATCTTAGTTTAATGGTAACTACTGCCTCAGGGACTGTGTATCAGCACTTTTTGTCAGTAATAACCACACATACAAAACAACAATGAGGACATGAAATGTAAGATATCATACTATTAAGATGGTGCCATCTACTCCACAAACTTACCGAAAGAAAACTTTTTTTCTTCTAGGACATCATCTTGATATTTAGATGTCTAGTTCTGTACCTGTATTTATCAAGCATCCTCAAAGGAATTGCATTAAAAGTCAGACTAAGATAAAAAATTACTTCATGATTGTATGGCACCCTGTGCTGCAAAATGGTACACATGGAGGAATTTTGTAGTTTACTTGGAAGTCATCATGATGTTTTGTAGTTTTCTGATACTAACACTAAGGCTTCACCTTAGTACTAGGATAAACTAGTACACAAATAATACTAGGATAATAATAATAAATAATAATGATGATGATATTTGAAAGTATTAGGAGATGAACAGCAAAAACAAGTAGAGGAAGAAGGAAAAAACATTGTAAGGAAGGGTATTGTGCTAAGCTACAAATTGCTGTTGCCATTTCACAACAACATCAAGAATAACACAAGTTACATCCATGACCACCTGTAACCTTACCACTGAATTTCTATTTCTGATTTAATATATTGACTTGGTCTAGCATATCAATTTTCCTACTCATTTTCTTGATGCTTTTGGCTTATTTATTGATAACACTCATACTACTGATTTAGGTCCATCAGACCCTCTTTCTGTTTTTAACTACAAACCTCATATGAACAAAATAACTTGTGCTTCCAGTCTGCTTTACATAAGATAACTTCCTTGAAACAGATATCTTCTTTAAATGTCTAAAGTCATGGTATTTTTACAGGGGGATGCACAAACTAGTGTGTTTGTTTGTGCTGGTCCAAAGCCTGGATAAATTTGGAGGGACATGTCAGAAAGAGTGTCTAGTGTAAAATTTTGCCAGATCAATATTTGGACAACAATACATATTTCCATACCAGATAGGTCAAAGTCAACAAAGTTAACAATGGCTGCCACCAGTACTGTTTGCCAACAAGATGCTAGGGGAAATTGGTCTACTGCTGGCTGAAGGAGAAGAGGGTGATGCCTGGAGGCAGGAGGAGAGGAGGAAGGTTAGGAGAGTGGAAGTGAGGGTAGAAACTGTCAGTGTTGGCAGTATGACTGGTAAAGGGAAAGAGTTAGCTGATATGATGGAAAAGGAAGGTTGATGTATTGTGCATGCAAAAGACCAGATGGAAGGGGAGTAAGGCCAGGTGTATCGGAGGTGGGTTCAAATTGTTTTATCATGGTGTGGATGGGAGGAGAAATGGGGTAGGGGTTATCTTGAAGAAGCAGTATGTCTAGAGTGTTTTGGGGGTGAAAAGAGTGTTGGACAGAGTGATGATTATGAAGAAGGAAACTGAAGGTGTGATGATAAATGTTGTTAGTGCATACGCCTCACAAGCTGGTTGTGCAATGGATGAGAAAGAAGATTTCTGGAGTGAGTTGGATGAAGTGGTGGAGAGTGTACTCAAGGCAGATAGAGTGGTAATTGGAGCAGATTTCAATGGACATGTTGGTGAAAGGAACAGTGGGGATGAGCAGTTGATGGGTAGGTATGGTGTCAAGGAGAGAAATGCAGAAGGTCAGATAATAGTGGATTTTGCAAAAAGGAGGGATATGCCTGTGGTAAATACGTATTTTCTAAAAAGGGAGGAACACAGGGTGATGTACAAGAGTGGAGGAAGATTATTTCCTATGCAAGAGAGTCAGTCTGAAGGAGACTGCAGACTGCAAAGTAGTAGCAGAGGAAAGCGTAATTAGGCAGCATAGGATGGTAGTCTGTAGAATGACGTTGGAGATCAAGAAGATCAATAGAGTGAGGGCAGAGCCAAGTATCAAATGGTGGACGTTGAAAAAGGAAGACTATAAGGTGGAGTTCAGGGAGGAGGTAAGACAGGAACTCAGTGGCAGTAAAGAGTTACCAGAGAGCTGGGCTAATACAGCAGAAGTGGTAAGGGAGACTGCTAAAAGGGTGTTTAGTGTGACATCTGGTAAGAGGGGAGAGGACAAGGAAACCTGATGGTTGAATAGAGAAGTACAGGAGAGTATATAGAGGAAAAGGCTGGAAAAGAAGAAGTGGCATAATCAGAGAGATATAGAAAGTAGACAGGAATACAAGGAGATAAGGCATAAGGTGAAGGGAGAGGTGGCAAAGGCTAAAGATAAAGCGTATGATGAGTTGTATGAGACATTGGACACTAAGGAGGAGTAAATGACCTGTACCAATTGGCTAGATAGAGGGACTGAGCTGGGAAAGATATGCAGCAGGTTAGCGTGATAAAGGATAATGATGGAATAGTACTCACAAGTGAGGAGAGAGTGTTAAGCAGATGGAAAGAGTACTTTGAGAGGTGGATGAATGAAAAGAATAAGAGAGAGAGAAGGTTGGATGATGTGGAGATAGTAAACCAGGAAGTGTAACAGATTAGCAAGGAGGAAGTAAGGACAGCTATGAAGATGATAAAGAATGGGAAGGCTGTTGGTTCAGATTATATACTTGTGGAAGCACGGAGGTGTTTAGGAAAAATGGCAGTGGAGTTTTTTAATCAGATTGTTTAATGCAATTTTGGAAAGTGAGAGTATGCCTGAGGAGTGGAGAAGTGTACTGTTACTTGATTTTTAAGAATAAAGGGGGATGTGCAGAACTGTGGATACAATTGAAAGAGTAGTGGTAGTTAGGTTAAGAAGGGATGTGATGATTAGCGAATAGCAGTATGGTTTCATGGTGGGAAAGAGAACTACAGATGTGAATTTTGCTCTGAGGGTGTTGATTGAGAAGTACGAGGTGTGATCCAAAAGTTCACGGAATGCATGTATTTAAAAGCATACACACCAAATAACAATTAATGGTGAACAGTTCCTTCAAAATAGTCACCCACTGAGTTGATACACCAATCCCAGCGAGATTTCAACCTTTTGAAGCACCTCTGGAAGTCATTTTTTGTTAGTGTGTTCAAGACGTCAGTTGTTACCGATTGGATCTCCTCCACTGTCTCAAATCTGCGTCCCTTGATCCTCATCTTCATCTTAGGAAATAAAAAAAATCAGACGGCGCTACATCAGGGGAGTATGGAGGGTGGGGAATGGCAGTAAACTTTGTAGAAGCCAAAAATTCGCGCACAGTCAGAGATGTGTGAGCTGGTGCATTGTCGTGATGCAAAAGAAATGACTTGTCAGCCCACATCTGAGGACATGTTCGGCGAATTCGATTTCGCAAACGCCTTAGAACATCCCTGTAGAATGCTTGTTGCAACATTTCATGGCTTTCTTTTGCTGTTTTTCCCAGTTTAAAACAGAATTTAACACACACTCTTTGTTCTTTCAAATCACTCATTTTCACGAACAACCCTTCACAGACACAACCGAAGTTTAAACGAGAATTGCGACTTGAAAAACAACTGCGCTGATGTTATAACACGTGATAACAGCTCTCAAGAACAACTTGAACTGCTATCTAGCGGCGATTGATATAACCAAACCCTTCTGACTGCAGAATAAATGCATTCCAGGAACTTTTGGATCGCACCTCGTATAGTGAAGGAGTTGCATTGTGTCTTTGTGGATTTGGAGAAAGCAAAACACAGGTTGCCTAGAGAGGAGTTGTGGTACTGTATCTCAGAGTGGTACAGGATATGTATGAGGGAAGTGAAACAGTGTTGTGGTCTGTGGTAGGAGTGACGGATGCATTCAATGTGGAGGTGGGATTACATCAGGGATAGACTCTGATCGATTTCTTATTTACAATGGTGATGGGCAGGTTGACAGACAAGAATAGACAGGAGTTCCCGTGGACTATGATGTTTGCGGATGATATTGTGATCTGTAACAAGAGTAGGGAGCTGGTTGAGGAGACCCTAGAGAGGTGGAGATATGCTCTAGAGAGGAGAGGAATGAAGGTCAGTAGGGCCAAGACAGAATACATGTGTGTGAATGAGATGGAGGTCTGAGAAATAGTGAGGATCCAAAGATTAGAGTTGGCAAAGGTGGATGAGTTTAAATACTTGGGATCAACAGTACAGAGTAACAGGAAGTGTGGAAGAGCAGTGAAGAAGAGAGTGCAGGAAGGGTGGTGTGGGTGGAGAAGAGTGCCAGGAGTGATTTGTGACAGACGGGTACTAGCAAGAGTGAAAGTGAAGGTCTTCAAAGTGGTAGTAAGCCCAGCTATGTTATATGGGTTAAAGAGGCACTGGCAAAAATACAGGAGACATAGCTGGAGGTGGCAGAGTTAAAGATGTTAAGATTTGCATTGGGTCTGAGAAGGATGGACAAGAATAGAAATGTGTACATCAGAGGGTCAGCTCAGGTTGGACGGTTTGGAGACAAAGCCAGAGAGGCGAGAGTGTGTTGGTTTGGACATGTGCAGAGGAGAGATGCGGTGTACATTGGGAGAAGGATGTTAAGGATAGAGCTGCCAGGCAAGAAGAAAAGAGGAAGACCTAAGAGGAGGTTTATGGATGTACATACGACATGCAGGTAGTGGGTATGACAGAGCAAAATGCAAAGGACAGAAAAATATAGAAACAGATGATTTGCTGTGGCAACCCCTAACGGGAGCACCAAAAGACGAAGTAGAAGAAGAAGAAGTCATGGTATAATCTGTCCTATATATATAATTTTTAATGTTTTTTGTTATCAAGTTTCTGTTGGTTAAAAGAAGACAAAGTATGCAGCACACATTCAAAAGTGCATAAAGCTTGTGATCAAAAAAAAAAGAATGGAATATATCAATATAATAAGCAGAAACAATAATAATGAAAAACACCAACCCACTGGCAAACACCCAGACCAATGTCTATAAAAACTGCTAGGCAATACCTAAAGAAAATATGGTGAAAGACAGACCTTATTGTACATGCCCAAGCTTTCACTGCCCATACAAGGGTTTACAGACATTAGTACACACATCTAGGAAAGTATGTTACAGCAGAGTGATCACTATAAATGGGAGCTTTTATCTTTGCAGTTAATGTTGTGAATATGGGTGGTGGGTCATTCATGAAGTTATTCACTCCATTTTTGGAAGATTACATTTTTTTTGTGTGTTTATATGTTAAATTAGCAACAGCTCTTATGTCTGTTGCAGGTCATGTGACGTGGAGATGATGTGTCACACTGTGTCATCCCACTCTGTTTATATATGATGGAGGCAACCACCAGCATGCATCTATGTACTGGATTGAAGGTACAGTATACAAACAATCTCAGTGTCAGAGAATAATAAAGTATCTATCTATCTATCTATCTATCTATCTATCTATCTATCTATCTATCTATCTATCTATCTATCTATCTATCTATCTATCTATCTATCTATCTATCTATCTATCTATCTATCTATCTATCTATCTATCTATCTATCTAACTGACGAGTGTTAGGACCTTTTTTGTTATACAATTTAGATGGTTTATTTTATTATTGACTGTGGACTGTCTCCTCAATACACTTTTGTCTTCACCTAAAACTTTGTTTTCATTTCCTATCTCTTCCAGGCTCAGTAAGAACCTTGCAGCATCTGTTTTCTCTTCAGTGCTTACCACAGGTTAATAAGCTTTTTCACCTCCATCAATGACTTGTTATGTGTAACGAGGCCGCCTACTTGTGTATGGAATCCTAACTTCCCATTTATCATATTATACTTTCATTTAACAGTCTCAGTTGTGGTAACAATAAAATATACATTTCTAAATACTTGGTTTGTGAAAGATGATTTAAAAAATGTTTATCTAACATGGACATTTAAAGCCTTGCCTTGATGTCCCTGTCTGGTACAAAGAATTCACAATCATCTTGTGCTGAAAAAGCAACATGTTTCCTTTCTTAATGATTATTGGCCAGTGGGATTAATCATTCTCAGGTATTTGAATGTCTAATTTTCAAGTCTGTCACAGATTCTCTGCTTCATCCACTACAATTTTCATGCCAAGAAGTCCATTGAGGATACAGTAAACTTGGCTCTCCATTGCATCTTGCAGCATTTGAACTCTCCAGGTACTTAAGCCAGGGTCTTTACTGTGGATTTCAGTTCAGCAGTCATGCCAGAGCTTGTCCACGGTAAACTTCTCAGTATGAAAAAGCAAACAATTAAGATTTTAAAAAGTTTTAACATGCACATTACAAAATGTGAAAGAATACGATTTTTTTTTTTGCAGGTACGTATCCAAAGTATATACAGTAACATGCATAGTTTAAATCTTTATTCATTAACTATAATTTTGAAAAGAAGGGCATGTGGTAGGCTAGTTATCAGGTTTGGGATATTTCTTGCTTCGGATTCGATGCTGTTGGGAGTAGGCTTAGCTCTCAATGATTAAGGATATTTGTGAATGTTACAGAATGTGTTATTAGACCAAGTACCATCAAATCCAGCATCAACAAATTAATGTGAACATAAACATTGACATAAATTCACCCCATTTCACCCTTTAATTTAGCATATTTCTTGACCCTGAATCAAGGTTTGTATTTTTGTATTGTATACAGTTCATAAATAAAATAAATATTTCTCCAAAAAATCTGTTTTTAAGGTTTATTGCTTATATGATTCTATTATTGCAATATAATTATACAAATTTATAAGAAAGGATTTACTTTGATTTATCTACCATATAAACATTATATGTAATGTTAATTCATTGTTTATTATTATCGATACTTCTGAGGAATAACAACATGTCAAAATTCTAAAATTAACATAAACAACAGGTTGTTGTAAAGTAATAACATAATTAATATTCCCTTCAATTATAAATGTGTGGAAACCATTGGAATTCTAAGTCTACCAAAAATAAATTAAAAGATTAAATCTTTGTCAGCCCTACAATAGACTGTCAATTAACTGTGATACCTTCTTATGCTTATATGCAATTACCATTAAGCTATTGTAATGAAAAGAGCATATTGCTTAAATACCTCCAGGGAAATACATTTGTTATTTGACAATCTTTTTAAGAAGGAAGATATGTTACTTAGTAATTTAAATAACATTATCTAATGTAAGTGGATTATTTTACTTTGCTGGTCTTTTGTCATGTGCTGAAGATTATTTTATCAATTTGACTTTCCTCGATGAAAAAGAATACCACATTAGTTTTTTTCCACATCTGAAATCTTTGCAGGTTGAGTTGTTTAGTAACTCTAAATTGGCCTTATATAAATGTGTGAAGTTGAATAAGTGTGTGCATTGCAGTTCCATCTTGTTACATATATATATTCCATTTTATAAACCCATATGGAATTGTAATGGTCTTGACCCTAGTTTGGCAGTGATACAGCAACAGCAGCGACTGATCCAAAGTTGGGTAAGATTCTATTCCATGACATATTTATGCATATGTTCTCTTTCTTTTTAGTTACAGTGGGTTTATGTAAAGTTAAATAAAACACTGTAACAGCATATGTATGAACTGCAAAAACATAATGAACTCTATGGTGAAAATTGCAAATTCTACACAGAAGGTAGTTCAGTCCAGAATTGAAAGGGGTGCAAGCACTGTGAGGTGGTGACACTAATGTTACTGCCACCTTTATGCGCTACTGCATGTAGGGTTCTATTATATATGGTGTTGATGTGATTTCTGGTAATACAAATAATATGCATGACATACTTTTAGGTTAACATTTCAATGTTTCATCTATAATCACATTGAGTTTCACAAAGAACTCCCATGTTTAACATTTTTAAAATATTTGGAGAAAACAGTGGCATTTCATGCAGGATGACTCAGTGCCACAGCAAAAGATAACATTTGTTCTGTATCCCAAATGAAAATAAACAGAGGTACAAAGTACAAAGCTGATCTCCTTTACTCTTTCATCTTTCTTAATTAATTTTTTTGTTACTGATAGATTAATTGAAGTGTAATTTTCAGTATAAACATTTGCAAATTCTGTTGCAGTTTTCTTCTTATCTCTGCAATGATTAATTATTAGACTGACAAAACTACAAACACATTCAGGTTTATTGAATTGAATGATCTGCTGCATGATATTCTGTGTTGTAACCATAGGCATACAACCACACAAGGGATTTCTGTTGAAAAATAAAAAACGATCTATAATATATGAAAAATCATGTGTTTAACTAATTAAATGAACATATAAACAGAATTACAAAAATATTTGAATTCAGTCCTCTCTAGTGATATGGTTTTCTTTGTGTCATCTCATTGTGGTATGTAAGTAAATTAAATCCAGAGCCAGATAAATATACATGACACTATTAATATTAATAACAATAATTGTATGATGCAGATGTGGACTATGAAAGAGAGGACTTCCTTTGGAATTTATAACATTTGTGCAATAACCAATAATAGATATCAAGTCAAAAAAAGCTAAAGATTTCTAGAACAAGAGAAAGAAGCAAAGCACAGGACATAATGATAAACTAAAAGGCTACATAAGAAAAACGTGATTCTTTGAAGACTCATTTTTTGCAATTGATTTTCTTCTTAAAATGTTTTTTGACTCACATTTTCTCTGAAGATTTGCTTATGATTCACTTTACATAGTTTAGTAACTATAGTCTGGTTACATGTGTTGGTTTTGCCATTGTTCCCAGAAAGAGGTATTTCATCTTGCATGGCACCCTGGATATTATCAAGAGGAGTCATAGCACATGGCTTGATGGCGGCTTTGGTCTGTATTGGGAACTGAGAAGGACAGCTGCAAGAGCTCTGAGGGCAGATAAGGAGGTGTTTGTTAGAGGAATCTGTGAGCAAGTGACACACCATCAATGGTCTAGCAACTCACATTCTGCTTACAGAGGAATCAAAGTATTATGCACATCCAAATCTGTTTCTCTGAGAGTCACAGTCAGGGCAATTGACGGAACGGTCCTTATGGATGACACTGCAGTTGTGACCTGCAGGGCTGGCTAATTTGAGTAGATGTTAAAAACTAATCCTCTGGCTAGGATGTGAACATCTCAGGGTCAACAGTTCTTGAGGCTGTGAATCTGTAAACAACATGGTCATAGCCAGGCAAAAATACACAAAATGGTAGCTCCAACTAATTGAATCGTGAAACAAAATAGTGATAATATATTCTAACGTATTGAAGTAATTATTTGAATATACAAAATAACTAAATATTCTGATTAGGAGGGTTAAAAACAAAGATTCACAACACAACTTTACCTATAAATTCATGAAAATTTGCAAAAACTTTGCAAACACAATCAAAATGTTTCTTCAGATAATATAGTAAATTAGTATATCATCAATATAAACTAAAACAAAAACTACCAAAACATTAAAAAAAGTATAACTGTCACAAGACTGAAGTACAATCAGGGCATTAGCCATTCCATTTTTTCCATTTTTCAGTATCCCCAAAAAAAATTCCATTACTTGAAATAGCCAGGGAGAATTTAAGGTATGTGCTTTTGTTTCACTTTGGACATTTAACAGTAACATGTCACAGGATGTTACAATACCAAAACAACCCTTCCAAAAATTGTCTCTTTTGTTCTGCTATACTTAACTGTGTCCATTTTAATTAATTTTATATAGAATGCCTTTTACAAGCCCTTGACTTTAAATTAAGTTTGGTGATGTGATCTTCCATCTTCCATTACAATATCCTAGAATACCATCTTTAAGAATATGACACTGTCCTCCATGAACCAACATCATCAGCATACTCAGTTTAGTTTTTTCTGTCATTTATATCTTACCTCTTGTAAACATCGTAATGGGTTTATCTACTGATCCCCTTTGTCACTTTTGCTCTAAACACATTCCTAAAAAATTACCCCACACAATTTAGGACTGTCCCTCTGTCAAATCCTATTGGATATTTGTTTTGATTCTCTTCTCAGTCCCCTCTGTTCATATTCCTCTCTTATTCTATATTTTCTCTTGCTGTTGGGCCACTAAACTCCTAGGTTTATCCATCACTTAATTTGTTTTCCTGAAGTAGCGTCTCTGGTTGAGTTTATTGGCTGACAACAAATTGCTTTTCCAAATTTCTTACCAGTTTCTACAGAATGGACTTCTACGAATTATCATGCATTTGCTTGATGCAGTTACATTCCAATGACTTCCCATGGTTCCTTTGAGTTGTGTCCTAGAAATCATGCTTGTTGTTCTAAAAGGACACTGCTATACTCTCATTCTCTTATGTACAGTACACTATATATCTGCACAACTTACCATTATTAGAAAAACAAGAATCATGAGAAATTTAACAAACGAGAGAAGACCATTCAGTCTGTCAAGCCTAATTGTTTAGCTAATAACTAAGCTGTCCAAATATCTCATCCAGATTCTTCTTAAAGGTTGTCAAGGCTTCTGTTTGAATTACTGTACATGTCTCAGTAGTTTGTTCCAGAGTCCCACAACTTTTTGCATAAAGAGAAGTTTCCTAGTTTCAGGTTTAAATGCACGTCTCCTTATTTTCCACTGATATCGGCAAGTATGTGATTCACCCTTAAGCCGAAAGAATGTTGCTGCATCTACTTTATCTATGCCTTGATTTACTAGGGTTAGCTATAAATAATGAGAAATAGAAAGGAGTGGAATTTTGCCTGTTTGTCCTATTCCCAGCAAATAAATCAAACTCTCTAAAATCGCGAATGCCAGAAACCCATCATGGCTTCTTCCCTAGGCATGCTAAAATGTGAAATGTGTTCATTTCCCTCTGTTCACAGCCTGACAATCAAACAGGTAGATGGAACAGACCTACTTTCATATTGAATAAGCCAAAGAAAGGACAGTGTCATCTAAGACAACCCTAAAATTCATACAGCCTGCTAGCCTCGTTACTTCTACTCTAAAATAACTGGGGGCATAGCTCCCTTATAGTTCTTTTGTTTTCCATTTTAATTACATAAATTTCTTCACAAGCTAGCAGCATGCCCTAAAAGCCAAAGTATATAATATGAAAATAAGAAAACTTTAGTCCGGACTTGTTGGTGTGCAACAACAATGATAATTTTGGCATACTGTACAGTTAAATATGTTGCCTGATTATAAATGAGAATAGTTTCTCTCTGTATTTACATAACAATGCCACAAGTGATATTATATATTGAAAACATTCCCAGAAATAGAGAAAATTATACTAGATAAGGATTGAAAGAAAAAATGTAAAGAAATTGAATAATGAAGTGTAAATAATACATAACCAACACATGAAATAATGCACAATAGGAAACTGTTTTATTTGATTTGGGAAAGTGAAGGAGAAAAAGGAGTGTGGACCGTGGGAATAAACAATTGGAGACTTTAAAAACATTTATCGCAAATATTGAAAACCAGCAGTGTGAAATTAGTTAAAAAGTAAATTGCAATATGCATAAACTGGTACAATGTAAGACAAGTATACCAACTGAATCAATATTACCAAAATGTATGGTGGAAATTTAACTGCTGGGAATGGAGAAGAGTGAAAGAAAGAGAGAAGACATGATTAGGGAAACATCCCTAAGCAATAAATCGATAAGAATTAGGTACTGTATGTAATTTAAGCAAATGAAACGAAAACAATAAAAAATCAGAAGAAAACAATAAAATAATTAGAGAAATTAACAGATGAACTCGTAATTTGACTGTAAACTCTATCATTCCCAATCGGAATAGGAACAGAACAAGCTTACTGTTTTAACTATTTTACAATGTCAGGCAATCCAATCGATTAATCACACAAATGAAACATCTTTAGAAAACAAGAACATTTAAAATTTGATGACAAGAGCACGCCATTCAGTTCAATAAGCTTATCAATCTTATTCACCTAATTTCTCTAAAATACTGTAACACAAAGTCAAGACTCAACAGTACCCAAAGTTCTACTGTCCGCCACACTACTATTCCATATGGTTCTTGGTGTGCAGAAAAACTTTTAAATAAGATCATATGCACTTCTTAGAGTGTATGCTTTTATTGCTGCCTTATAGAATTCCATTTCCTAAATTTAAACCTTTCCCCAATGTTCAACAATATTCGAAAAATATACATTAATGTAGTTTCTAACTCCTTAATCACTCTAGGATAAATGTTATCTGGTGACAGTGATTTGTTTGATTTTAGCCTGTTTAATATAAGCACCACTGACCTCTGCCCATAGCTTCCACATCACAAAGGGCCTCTTTAGTAATGATACAGTTGGGAGGTTATTGACTTCATATTAAAACTTAAGAAAAATGAAAATTTATGGTATGCAGTACTGTTACATCTACTATGTTCCTTTATCAATGAGGCATCTTCTACGGCAATGTGAGTAGTTGAGCAGAATTGGCAGAATGTCTGAAGGTAAGTCTGGTTCAGCTTAGGCAGACATTTATCCACATGATGTTTCCATTGCACTGTAGGCTCAACATCCATAATATTAGAGACAGATCCACTTTAGGGAAGTTCTAATAGAACACAAAATACTAACAGTTAACCTGTTCTTACTAAGGTGAATATGAAAATGGTGGGAGATGGTTCTGAGTCTCAAAGAGGAATAAAAGCTGGGTTAGTGTCCCATTTAGTAAAAGTAAAATACAATAGAGTTAATAAAATATAAAAAAGTATATATTTTTATAAACGCTGTGTCCTAATTACAGTTAATTTAACATGCTACTGCATTAAAGTACAGAATACTGTTACAATAACAGAAGCCTACTCATTCTTTTAACTAAAAATACTAAAACGTCTCAAAAATTTCAATATTTTTAGACAGGAGTTTAAAACTAACATTAAAGTGCTTTTTGAAATTAAAATAAAATAGTGCTATTTAAAAATAGTGTGCTTTCTTTGCACAGCCTTTACGCAAGGTACAACAGGTTCATATTCTGTAAGGTCTGCTTTTTAAATCTTAGTATCATTTTCAGAACTATCAAAGAAGTATTGGATGTTGTCTATTGATATTTAGTTTAAATTTGCTTCTGAATTTGTAACTGCCTTCTGGAACGATCACTCAATTCATCATCAATTTTGACAACTGCAATGTCTTGTTTTGGAACCATTAAGAAATAATTATGTAATCTTTAAAATGTAAGTTCAGCACAATCTCTGAAGCCAGATGACATAAAACTCCCAGCTGAATTAGTAGGCATTTTTGCCATTTATTCTCTGTGTAATTGTAGTGGGTGAAAAAGCAAAAGAGAGTTAGAAGTGTAGGTCAATAGTCAACATTGTAGGTGTGTCCAGTGATCTAAGGCCACAAGTTCTGTACATTTGTTTAAAAAGTTGCTCTGAGCTGTCACTTGGGGTTAAGCTGACGCAGATGCAACTTTTTCTGTACCTACTTGGAAGATACAAAAATGTTGTTAACAGCTAACAGATGCACTCTGTTCAGGATGAGTTCATCTCATGTCGCTGAGAGAGCTACTGTTGCACATCAAGAGATGTCATTGAGTTAGTGGCTAGATGTTATAGCTATGGAGTTTAGTGTTTGCTAGGTCAAAAAGAATGATCTTCATTTGACATCAACGAGATTCTGGAAAACCACTTGATGACTCAGGAAGGGTAGGCAGGATTTTGCCCAGACTGCTCACAGCAAGGGTGGGGAAATGTTTTACTCGTCTGAGGATTGTGACACTTGTGAGGTAAATTCTTAGCTTTTTGGAAAAACATGCAGATTGGAAAAAGGGATTGAGTGCCAGTGGAACAATAAAGAAGAAAACCAGTTTAAGGTGAATTGCCATAAATTAACTTTATAGTTCAAGTCAAGAAAGTAAAAAAGGTAAAAAACTGTTCAAAGTGCATGTGCACTAAATGTGCCCAATAAATAGTAAATAAAACAGATGATAAGTGACTGACAAAAGCACAATAAATAAAAAACAACCAGTTCCTTCTCAGTCACATTGCTTAAAGTTTCCAAAAACATTTTCCATAGTTCAAAATTAAATGACTGTAACTCTTCTCTTAACCTAGGCTCCCTGATATATGCAGCCACTTTTAAATTTGTATATTACATGCTCCCTACTGTCTCCCTCTTCTTTGCAAGTTTGAGCCAATGCTTAGCTCTTAGCTCTGCAACCTGAACATGGGCCTTCATCCTAATAGTTGACCTCTGCCCATCATTACTCCAGTCACAGATTTAAATACTGATTTAGGCCTATTCATTGGATATCAAAGTTCCTTAAGTATGCCTCAAGCTACCTTCTGCCCCTCCAACTGATGTGGTCCACTGGCTTTTATCTAACCAGGATGCATCACATAATGAGTGCATGAAGCCTGACACATGCACAGATGGGTCTATATTGCTCTGGATACTCAGGCGTGCAGGAGTGCAGATGACAAAAACACTTGTTTGCTCCTACACATCCAATGCTTCTACTGGCACCTGTAACACCCTGGCCATGCTATCAGCGAGTCCCAGCATACCATGCCATGGCATTTCCAAAACCACCATTTACCTAATTACAGGTAATATCAAAACTTATTTTCTTTGAGTTCCTTAAAACCAAACACTACCAGATACTTTTATATAAAATATAAACAACCTAATTACAATTGGTCTCAGAAAGTCTTGTTTTCAGTATTCTGGTTTTGATTCTTGTTCTTCTGTTTTGACTGTTCATCTTAGCGTCTGTTGTATTTTAGGATTTTGGAGAACCACTCCTTGCAATATTTTCTCTGATAATGACTACAGTTAAGTCTTCTGGTTTAGAAAAAATAGTGCTCAGAAAAGTGTACTTTTGGCTGTTAATTTTATTTGTACTTTCAAAAAGTAAATCTTTTGTGTTATTTCTGAAAGAATCCATATCTTGGTTAATTGCTTTTAATATCAGAGCAGCGCTCTCTAATACATAGTGGTACTAGTGATCAGGGATGGTCAGGCTGGGAGAAAAAAAATAGGTGGTGGGTGTCCAAGCTGCAGATCCTTTGGGCATTTTTACATTTTCATAACTTGCATGTCAATGAGATCAAGCAAGAAATGCTGGTTATTTGGGAATTAACTTTATGAATATCTCTCTTTAATACTGCCTTAAGAAAAAGAGAGTGTGTTTTAATACTGCCATTAAGTTGAGTCTATTCATTACGGGTATAGGACACCATGACTGCATCTTGTCTCCTCTCTTGCTTGTAATTTTCATGCAAATGTTAACAAGGTGCAATTAAAGATTGAGGAGTATCCAGTGTGGGAACTTAAAATTGTCATCTGTGCTGTTTGTGGATACGGTGGCGCAGTGGTTGCGCTGCTGCCTCACAGTTAGGAGACCTGGGTTCACTTCCCGGGTCCTCCCTGCGTGGAGTTTGCATGTTCTCCCCGTGTCTGCGTGGGTTTCCTTCCACAGTCCAAAGACATGCAGGTTAGGTGGATTGGTGATTCTAAATTGGCCCTAGTGCGTGCTTGGTGTTTGTGTGTGTCCTCTGTGAATGTCCTTGAGTGGCCCAGCCAGAGCCCAGACTTGAATCCGATTGAACATCTCTGGAGAGATCTTAAAATGGCCGTGCACCGACACTTCCCATCCAACCTGATGGAGCTTGAGAGGTGCTGCAAAGAGGAATGGGCGAAACTGGCCAAGGATAAGTGTGCCAAGCTTGTGGCATCATATTCAACAAGACTTGAGGCTGTAATTTCTGCCAAAGGTGCATCAACAAAGTATTGAGCAAAGGC